>NC_135787.1:186302500-186672500 GCF_051106095.1 Pogona vitticeps
ACTCTAGGCGGCTTACAACAAAATGTCAAGGGGAACCTTTACCTTTACCTTTACAGGCTAGGAAAAGATGTATCAAAGCCAAGATGGGAGTAGCTGAATGGTTGGACTTGAGCAAAGGGAGACTCAAGTTCAAATCCCTATTCATCCACAAAGATAAACTTCAACCAGTCAACCTCTTATTGACCATTGTTAAGAGTATTATATGCTTTTTACAGTTTAATTACATCTCTCTCTCTCTCCCTCCCTCCCTCCCTCCCTCCCTCCCTCCCTCCCTTCTCTCTCTCTCTCTCTCTCTCTCTCTCTCTCTCTCTCACACACACACACACACACACACACACACACACACACACACAAACTTGCTTCTATGTGAACATCTATCTATTAAGGTAACAAAACTTCATGCATCTGGTGAAGTGATCTGCGGTCCACGAAACCATGTACCAAATAAAACTTGATGGTTTTTAAGCTGTCCCAAGACTCTCTGTTGTTCTAGCCAAAGGCAGAAGTAATTCAATTCTTTATACTCACTTTCTTTCTGCTTAATCTTCTCCCCTCCAAAACACAAATACATGAAGAAGGAGAAAGACTGCAAGGAAAAATACTGTACTAGCCATGCTGCCTGGTAACTCATCTTGACCCAACTTTGGGGGCTGTGACCCACCTGTGGTGGAATCCAAGCACTTCATGGGGCTATTGTGAAAATAAAATGAAGCAAACTTTGTTCAGAGCTGCTTAGACAAATGGGACGGTCAGGTGATAAGCTGAGATAAAAGCCATTTATTTATACTTTTACAGTCTTCAATAAAGAGCATGAGGGTGGCAACTTATAAAACATTCAGAAGGAAAATCATGTGGGGTGGGTTGCACAATGTTTTTTGTTTCTGTTAGACATGAGAAAGGACAAGAACCAGCAGTTAATGTTTTGAACTGTATGTATGTATGTATGTATGTATGTATGTATGTATGTATGTATGTATGTATGTATGTATGTATGTATGTATGTATGTATGTATGTATGTATGTATGTATATGTGTTGGATTATAGCTCATGGAATAATGTCATAACCAGCATGGCTACTGGCTTCGGGGATCCACTGTTGATCATGAAAAAAGTAACTTCTGTCATTTTGGGGCACAAAGCTGAGAAGGGCCACAGTGCAGCTGCTGGAATATGGAAAAATGGCTCTCCATGCAGACTTCCTGAGGGGAAAAAATAGGGAGCTGTGGATCCAGGATGCAAAAAATTGCCATGGGGTACCCATTTCACACACAGTGTAATGTTTTTAGGGGCAGATAGCATGTCTCAGCATACCATTTTGACCTTGTCAAAAGGAACAGCTGTAATTTTTGGAACCTAAGGCTCCATGAAGGCATGTATTCATCCTCAGGACCTTTGTCATCCATTTAACAGCTTCCTTTCTATAAAGATCTCCTACCTATTTAAGGGTGCGAATCAGGTGGAGTAAAAAATGTGTGTTGGAGAACACTAGAAAGGGTCGCTTTGCAGAAAGCAAATTCTCTAAAAGGAATCCTTCCATCTCCTGGTGCATCAATCCAGCCCAGGCCCCATAAGTAAAAGGCCTACAATTGGACCAAAGTGGTCCAGTATGGGATCAGTCTAGAGTCCATTTCCCCATTTGGCGTGTGATCAGTCTATGTTGGCTTGGGCATGTTGTGAGAATGTCTGAGGGTCGGATTCCAAAGGATCTCCTGTATGGAGAATTAGTGCAGGGAAAGAGCCCCAGAGGGAGACCACAGCTGCGATACAAGGACGTCTGCAAGCAGGATCTGAAGGCCTTAGGAACGGACCTCAACAGATGGGAAACCTTGACATCTGAGCGTTCAGCCTGGAGGCAGGCGTTGCATCACGGCCTCTCCCAATTTGAAGGGACCCTTGTCCAGCAGGCTGAGGCAAAGAGGCAGTCCCGAAAGCAGCAAAATCAGGGAGCTGGACAGGGCACAGATTGTATTTGTCTTCAGTGTGGAAGGGATGGTCGTTCTCGAACTGGCCTTCTCAGCCACACTAGATGCTGTTCCAAGTCCTCCATGCAGAGCACGTTACCATAGTGCCTCGAGAGTGAAGGATGCCTAGCCTAGCCTAGTGAGAGATAGGCCACACTGGACTGTTCCACAAAGGGTCTGAAACTATTTCTCCATGTGATCACATGCTGAATCCCCCAAAGAGATCTAAAGATGGTAGACAGACAGTATTAAGGTTTAAGGTACTTCCCCCTCGTTTTAAAAACCAGAGAACATATTCCTGTACCCCACACTAGGAACAGAGTGATGTTTAACAAAATAAAATTGGGATCAGACGTTGTATTCAGTCCCGATATTTTATATGCGCCAAAGGTATACCTGATTTGTTTCCATGAAATGACCATTTCTACTGCACAGACACACCTGTGTTGTGAGATCAGAAATGAACTACATCTTGGACAGTCACAGATGAATGAAGTTTCCTAAACATGGCCATTCATGTTTCATATCATGTGGAGGGATATTTTCGGAAGAAATGTGCACAAAGTCAAAACAATGCCTCAGACCCATGTCGTGGCAAGGCAAACAGACAAATGAGTGCTTAGACAAACATAATCGGCCATGCGTTCTTATTTTCCATGGTTCTTCCCAGTAAACATCTGTCCTATGTTGTCCTTCTGCTGCTCCTTTGGAGGCCGTAGCTGAGTCGTAAAAAAACAAGTACAGTAATTGCAAAAGTCTGACATTCAGTTAAGGGGAAAATTCCCCTGAAAATTCTGCACAGGCTACAGTAAGACAGGAGTAAATTAGAAGATACAATAGGACCCTCTTGTCTTCTGGGGGTCCGTTCCAAGCCCCCCCAACTTAAAAATGCAGATTATACTGAATGCTATTAGAAAAGCAAATGCTATACATCCCTCTTATGGCCAGTTCTGGTAATTATATCATGGAAATACATTTCTCTAGTAAACACTATACATAGCATGGTCTCTGGCTCCCTCTTATGGCCAGTTCTGGTAATTATATCATGGAAATATGTTTCTCTAGTAAACACTATACATAGCATGTTCCCTGGCTCCCTCTAGTGGCCAGTTCTGGATACAGATCCTGCATATATAGAGAGAGTCCTTCTGTACAAAGGTGGGTCAGGCAGTGATGAATCTCCAGAACAGGTTTTATGGTGGGTGGAATGCCCACATGCTTCCATTTACAGGGGATGGTCCTTCTTTTAAAAGGCTGCAAGAGAAGGGTCCTTTTTTCCTTTATTTTTGGAAGGGCTATCCTGCCCAAATCCGATTTTAAAGAGAAGGAACTTGGAAAAGGGAGAACAGAGATTTTGACTCTGTTTCACCTGTTCACAGCCTCTGGATGCTTTTTTTTTTGTCTGCATAAATTACAGAAATCATTTTTAACATTGTATCTATACATAAAAATTAGTACATGTAAGTTTGTGCAGATTGGTACCTTATTTTGGCCTCTTTGAGGATGATGGGTGGGTGGAAACCTTACTGCGACGCAGGAGAGTCTTTACCATAGTAGCACCGAAAGGGAAGACGAGAGACCTGGGCTGAGCAAACCCTATGAAAATTAAATTCCTTACGTCCTTTTGACCATCTGCCTGAACGAGTCTAACTGAACTCTCAAGTGGGTTAAACTTCTATCATGTTTTCCCAAAAATATGACAGTGTCTTATATTAATTTTTGCTCCAAAAAACACATTAGGGCTTATTTTCAGGGGATGTTTTATTTCACAGTCATATCTTCCTCTGGTTGCTGCAAAATAATGGACGGTGGGGTTTCACTTAATTGGGGCTAATTTTAAGCTAAAGGTAAAGGTTTCCCTTGACATTTAGTCCAGTCGTGTCTGACTCTAGGGCGCGGTGCTCATCCCCATCTCCAAGCTGTGCAGCCAGGGTTTGTCTGAAGACAGTTTCCGTGGTCCCGTGGCGAGCGTGACTAGACAGGGAACGCCGTGACCTTTCCACCGAGGTGGGACCTATTTATCTACTTGCATTTTTACATGCTTTCGGACATCGAGGTTGGCAGGAGCTGGGACAAGTGATGGGAGCTCACTCCATCGCGTGGATTTGATCTTCATGACTGCTGGTCTTCTGACCTTGCAGCACAGAGGCTTCTGCGGTTTAACGTACAGTGCCACCACGTCCCTAATTTTTAGGGTAGGGCTTATATGACGAGCATCCTGAAAAATCATACTAGGTCTTATTTTCAGGGAAACAGGGTAGTTTTCAACATGGGAAAGGCCCCATCTGTGAAGCATGAGAGTAATCTGTGGCAAACTGTGGGCATCCTTGAGTATTTGTCTATGCACTGACGGGTATTCTTACTTCTACAGGAATTTTCCCTAAGTTAGCAAAACTCTGTTTAAAGTTTAATCTCCCATGGAAACCAGGTTATGTTTCATGAGGAGGTGGGCCTTTCCAGTGTTTGCTCCATTGGTTCAATGGGCTAGTTCAGATAGCCTTGTCATTTAGAAAAAAAATACCAATGGCCTTGATCTGCTAGGCCAGAAACGGACTTGAATTGACTTTTATTTTATTTTTATTTTCTCTCCTCACCTTATTATTGCCCTTGGTGGTTTTCTCTGTTTTGAAGGATTATGTTTTAGATTTTGTGCTATTTTTAATCCTGAGGTTTTCATGTATTTTTGTTTAATCACTTCATACGTGACTCTGTATGGCACCAGCTGAATGCTCTAGCCGGATTTCGGGAATAAATAACATTGTTGTGTTTTTCTACCCTGCTTTCCACCAAAAGTCCTTCCAGGGTGAGATCTGTTCAGAGATGAGGCATGAGATGCAATGTTGCAAAAGAGAAACGCCTAAAAGGGCACTTTTAAAACATCTCCACAATCCAGCCTCTCACTCATATAAAACGAATTCAGTCTTTGGAAAGTAGTTTAAAACCAGAAACAAACAATTTAATACTTTGCTAACCCTCATGCACCAGATTCAGCTCTCCTGAGACACACTGGATTGCAGAAATCACAAAGAATTCCAGTTCCAATTCCAGTGCCTTGACACGGTGCATCAGGAATCACCTGTGCAGGTGTAAACAGCATCCCCAGGTTCGGCCATTTGCCATGTGTACAAGTAACCCCTTTGGGTTGTCCAAACAATCAAATACTCCATGGGTACAAGAAATAACAAGACACAAACCTTAAGCCAAAACAACAACAACAACAACAACAACAACAACAACAACAACAACAACAACAACAACAACAACAACAACAACAACAACAACAACAACAAAAGCATCGTGGCACCTCAAAAAATAACAAATTTGTTTAGTTATGATGAGCCTTCTCAGGTTACAATAAACTTTTCCAGGCACAAGAAGACAAAATATACTCCATAAAACTGCTAGAAAGTAAACTGCTAGTCTTAAAAGCGGCATAATATGTGTGGTTTTAAATTTCGGATGCTAACCACCATCATTTTAGAACTGCAGAGTTGGAAGGAATCTTATGGATCATCAAGGAACCCCAGTCAGGAATCAAACTCCTGACTTCTGGCTCCACAGCCAGATGCCTAAACCACTGGGCTATCCGTACTGCTATCCTTGTTTCGTTTTGGTTGGGCTTTGCTTGTTTTCACATACAAAAGAAAAAATAGCAGAGCCAAAAACGGTTCCAACATAAATACTGTTTTTTGCCTTGGGGGTTTGTCCCAGTCAACATAATGTATAGGGAGGGGGGAAATGTTCTTTTTCAGAGAATCATGATGCAGAGAAGTTGTAGGCTGAGTCCATTCAGGGGCAAGGAAGTATCCTGGAATTTTCAATAGGTTATACAAGATGCCAACGTTAAACCAGAATCCTAACCCTGAAATTTTCATGGGGCCAGAAAATACCTCACAGTACACACAACAGAAGCATTTTAGGGAGTGAGGGTTTTTCAGAACTGCTTAACGGGCAACACTGACTCAACCAACCACATGGTCATGTGGGAGGGAGTTCCACAGACATATGGCCGCCAACCAGAAGATCCTGGTTTAAATTCAAATGCTATTCCCAACCAGAGTAGACCCAAGATTCAACTGTTGACGTGGACTTCAAAAAATTCTGTCATTACCAGCCTTCCTCGGGCCTTATTGGATCAATCCATCCCAATCCACTGAGTCTTTCTCTACTGCCCACCAGTCTGGTCCTTAATGGCCAGGCCTTTAAGACTTGATTCTAAACGGATCAAGTCCAAGCTATCAAAAAAAACACAAAAAACAAAAAACACCCCACATCTCCTTCTATGAGCCTGCCTGGGAATTAAAATACTCAGAAGAAGGCCTTCCTCTTAATCCCCCACCTTCAGTGATGCACTTGGGGGCACAGGAGAGAAACTTCTCTGTCTCTACTCCTAGACTCTGGAACTCCCTCCCACTGGAGGCCAGACTGGCCCCATCTTTGCTGTCCTTCCACAAGCAGGCAAAGATCTTTCTCTTCAGGCAGGCTTTTCCTTCATTGACTGGTATTGTCTTTTCATTGTTGTAAGCCACCTTGGGTCCTTTTTAAGGGGAAAGGCAGGGTAAAAATATTTTAAAAGGAAGGGAGGGAGGGAGGGAGGGAGGGGGGGAGAGAGAGAAAGAAAGGAAGGAAGGAAGGAAGGAAGGAAGGAAGGAAGGAAGGAAAGAAAGAAAGAAAGAAAGAAAGAAAGAAAGAAAGAAAGAAAGAAAGAAAGAAAGAAAGAAAGAAAGAAAGAAAGAAAGAAAGAAAGAAAGAAAGAAAGAAAGAAAGAAAGATGGAAAGCAGGTGAATGCTGAAATAGGGCACCAGGTCTGGGAAGTTCACCTTATTTTCACACATTGTGATGACAGCTGATGAAAGTCACAGCGCAGAACTTTATAGAAGAAATAACAGCTCCAGAAATGATCAGACCAAGCTTGCTTAGACGTGCCAAGAAGGTTACTCAGTAGCTTTAAATAATCACTCACCTTGCAGCTGTGCAGATAAAAAGCTTTTGAATTCATTTGAAGTTGTATTTCCAAAATAGTAGTTTTCTCAAAGTTCTGGCTAAGACATGAAGCTGGTATTCTAAATGTTGGTTTTTTTTTTCTTTTCGGTTTCCTTCTCTGTTCTCAACAATAGATTTTGTTCCCGTCTGGAGTCCTCTTTCTCTTCATGAAATCCATGTGGACAGGAGGAATTCCTCTCTTCTATTGTTATATTTGTTATAACAACAGCACGTTAATGTATGCATTTCTGGAGGTAAGGCTAGCCATAGAGGGGACTGTGTCCGTTGGGTGGTACTTCTTCTCCTGTAAAAATTTTAGTCTGAACTTTGCAGGAAGCATTTCAGGTGCTGAGCTCAATCTCTGAAAACGGGTCTAGCAGCTTGGCTTAAGCCCTTGTCATGTTCGGAATAAAATCAGGAGGACAGTCAGTGCCCTACTGATATCACAGCCGCCAGCCGCCACTAATCATGAAATAACTTTGAAGATGAGAGGAATATATTATGGGAATTCGGTGGGCTTGACACAAAGAAGAGATCAGAGAGTTCCATTTTCATTGTGGTGGAATATGTTTTTGTTGATTTGTGGTTGGGATTGGGTTATTTGTTATTAACAGATGAGGTTTCAAAATCGTGCCACAGCTGGCCATAGTGGTATGTCCTTCCTTCCTTCCTTCCTTCCTTCCTTCCTTCCTTCCTTCCTTCCTTCCTTCCTTCCTTCCTTCCTTCCTTCCTTCCTTCCTTCCTTCCTTCCTTCCTTCCTTCCTTCCTTCCTTCCTTCCTTCCTTCCTTCCATTGTTTGTATATTACATTTTTATTCCACATTTCTGTTAACAGTAATGACCAAGATGGCTAACTAAGGTAATTAAAAGCAAATTAGACAACAAAACATTCTTGTAATTAGAATTAAAAAAAAATTAAAAGGCCAATTTGAAGAGAAGTGTCTTCACACCACCCAAACAATCTGTCAGAAAGTGAAGAGTTATTAAAGAACCTCTTAGTGAGCATGAGAGAGGAGAGTGCAAAAAATGGTCTGAAGCTCAACATAAAAAAAAACTAAGATCATGGCCACTGGTCCCATCACTTCCTGGCAAATATAAGAGGAAGATATGGAGGCAGTGACCGATTTTACTTTCACGGGCTCCATGATCACTGCAGATTGGGACATCAGCCATGAAATTAAAAGACGTTTGCTTCTTGGGAGGAAAGCGATGACAAACCTAGACAGCATCTTAAAAAGCACAGACATCACCTTGCTGACAAAGGTCCGCATAGTCAAAGCTATGGTTTTTCCAGGAGCGATGTATGGAAGTGAGAGCTGGACCATAAAGAAGGCTGACAGCCGAAGAATTGATGCTTTTGAATTGTGGTGCTGGAGGAGGCTCTTGAGAGTCCCCTGGACTGCAAAGAGTACATTTTGAAGGAAATCAACTGTGAGTGCTCACTGGAAGGACAAATCCTGAAGCTGAGGCTCCAGTACTTTGGCCATCTCATGAGAAGAGAAGAGTCCCTGGAAAAGACCTTGATGTTGGGAAAGTGTGAAGGCAAGAGGAGAAGGGGACGACAGAGGACGAGATGGCTGGACAGGGTCATTGAACATGAATTTGACCCAACTCCGGGAGGCGGTGGAAGACAGGAGGGCCTGGCATGCTCTGGTCCATGGGGTCACAAGGAGTCGGACACAACTTAATGACTAAACAACAAGAAGGCACAGAAGTGTGCATCCATGTGCCCACATTGTGACAGAGGAAAGGGGCTTGGTTTGTGGGATGGCATTTCCTTACTTTTGAGGTACATCTTCATCCATGAATTTTGACTTTGAGCTAAAGAGTTGTTCTCTTCTGGGAATATTGAGAGTTTAGAGTGTTTTTTTTATTATTATTATTAAAAATCACTCTGGGACTGTTTTGATAATCTAATTTCATTTTTTAAATATAACTGGTGTTTGGGGGGTCTAGCAAAATGGAACATAGAAATGGAAAGAAATTAAGTGGTAAAGAAGGAAGTAAGGGAAGACTGAATTTATAAAGACTCCTCAAATGTTTGATACAGAAAATTGTGTGCTGTATTTTCTAGGGCTCCAACTTTGTCACTTTTAAGACGGCTAGCCAGAGAGGTTGTCTATTTTGTTTGAAAACACAACTTCCATTGTCATTTTTATTTTTTTTAAAAAAATTAAGTGCTTACCTAAATCATAAAGAGTTATTATCAAACAGCTTCTCAAAAAGAAAAGGAAGATTTTTACAAGTTCTCAAGAGGCTGGTTAGTTGCTGTGTGGAGGATTCAGTAAGTGCTTTGTTTTCAGCGTTCTCGTTATCTGTTTATTTTATAGCTTCAGAATTTCATCCGTAGATCAGTCAATTTAGGTTGCACTCCTGTGTGCATTTATTTAGGCGGAAATTCCCCTGGAACAAAGTGGGAGGTGGTTGAACTGTGTCAATAAGAGCTAATGACAGGAGCGCATTAATGTGCTATATACAGAGTTGGGGGGAGATAATTTTTGAACTGCGCTTCCCGTACATTTTGAGCCAGCACGATAATAATAACTTTCACAAGCTCTTCAGATGTCTGTGTGCTAGTTTTCTCCGCTAAGTGTGTTTGGAATTCCAGACAGCGCTACAGTTCTCCAAATGTGAGAATTAGTTGTGTGTTTAACTCCGTCCCCCAGACAAAGCCGACCCTAAGAGTTAAGCAGTGATTTCCTTTAAAAGATTTGAACGTGCACGGCTGGATGGTGCCCATCATTAATGAAACTGCACGTTGTCTTACCTTGCCTTTGTGATCTCTAAAAAGACACATGTACGGAGAAGCTGGTCGCCATAAAGTAAAATGAAACCTACTAATTGAGTGAATTAATGAATACATTTAATTTTGGGTTAGGAAACAGAGAGAGAGAGAGAGAGAGAGAGACGATTGATCAGCTAACCATTCTGTTGAAAGGCTTGCTTTTTTCAAATGTTTGGTGCCCTTTGTAACTTCTTTCTCTCCTGGGATTGGGAGCTGAATTTCCAGACGAACCGGCTCGCAATTAAAATAATATAATGGTGAGCCAGCACAATTAAGTGAAGCAAATTTTTAAAACCGCACATCGAAGTAAGATGTTTTGTCGCAAAACCATTGCTTGATTGTAAGTGCGAAAGGAACAAAATAAAATATGGTAGAAACAGAGGGGGGGGAGTACCCAAGCAAAATTATTTATGCATACACAGTGACACGCTGAACTGTGGACGGCATCTATCATCACACCTGCAGGGCGACATCCAAAATTCTCCACTGAGAATTGTTTCGCTCTTTATCGTTGAGAGAATGGAAACTTCCTGAAGCACTTAAACAAAACGTTGGACGGGGTAGCAAGCTGAAATGTCAGGTTCACAATGGATTTCTGTTTAGTGCCGGGCACAGAATCCACGTTTCTGTGGCAATAAATAAATAAATAAATAGATAGATAGATAGATAGATAGATAGATAGATAGATAGATAGATAGATAGATAGATAGATAGATAGATAGATAGATAGATAGATAGATAGATAGATAGATAGATAGATAGATAGATAGATAGATAGATAGATAGATAGATAGATAGATAGATAGATAGATCCCGGAACAATAGTGGGAAAGAGTTTGCTATTCTCTTAACAAACCCTACCACCGTTTCAATCCTCTTGTCAGTCAAGAAGTTGGCTGGGAACCATCTCCCACTGAACAATATAGAACCAGACGTGCTGACGACCAATTCTGTAGAGGTGGCCGGGTGGGTGAGTGCGTGCAGGGTTACTTGGTTATTTTAGACAGAAAGCAAAAGTACAATAAATGCCCGCAACAATTATTTGAGTTGAGGCTGTGGGGGTCCGTCATTAACTGTTTGAGGATAACCATCCATCCGTTCGGCTCACCCCTCTTAAGAAGTTTGATGTACTACTTCAAGCCGCGGATGCTTCTCTATTTAACAGCTCTTGGCAGGAAAATTTGTTGCGTGACACAACTTTACAAAGAACGTTAAAATCAATGACAATTTATACACCAGAGGCTGGAAATTATGCTTTGGATTCTCATAATTCATCAAAATAAAGCTGTCAGAGACCTTTTATTATAAATTAATAACATGTTGTCTTGAAGTGCCATATTTCTGCCGCCTGCAGGAGTTTAGCAAGTTAAGCAGTGGCATCTAGTGGACAATCCGGGCTATAGCCAAAGAGGTAGCTCTGTTGAAAACTGTCTCAATTAAGTTGGCCATTGTGAAGGGAGAAAATAAAAACTTTTTTATTTATTGTACCATTTGAAGACTCACCAATTTATTCCAGTGTGAGTATAATCGTCTTAAATTCTGTGGGGCTATTTGTTTACTATTGAACAATCCTGCAAACACAAGTTCACAAAATAAGTCTCTTCTTATTTGCATTCATATAACAAACAACACGAGCAATTATAACAACAGCAAAATGCTATAATTTGTGCACCAACACTTTGGCAACAGCATCAATTCAGAAGTTGCTTCCAGAAATTTGCAAAGTTCTAAAGTCTCTTTGATTTCAAAGTCAGGCAAAAATTCAAGATATCTTCTTCAACTGGGTTCGTTCGTTCGTTTAGTCGTGTCCGACTCTTCGTGACCCCATGGACCAGAGCACGCCAGGCCCTCCTATCTTCCACTGTCTCCCGGAGTTGTGTCAAATTCATGTTGGTTATTTCGCAGACACTGTCCATTCGCAGACACTGTCCATAAACAGGAGAATTTTCGAACCCCCCCCAAAAAAATATGGATGTAATTGTATGCAATTCATTAATTCACTATGTGAATTCACCCCTCCAAAGCAAACCTAAACCTATGTATTCGCAAAGGCTTTCACGGCCAGGATCTAATGGTTCTTGTGGGTTTTTCAGGCTCTTTGGCCGTGTTCTGAAGGTTGTTCTTCCTAACATTTCGCCAGTCTCTGTGGCCGGCATCTTCAGAGGACAGCACAGAGTCAACCAACCAAACCTAAACCTAGTTGGCAAGGGCCTTAGCAGTCTAAGTGGTAACAGCAGCTCCAGTCCCTTCATTTCTCTTGCTCTTTCTGATTCAAATCTCCTACTTACAGCCTCACTCTTTCTTAGTCCTACCCCTTTGGGCTGAACAAATGTTCCATAGGGGTTTCATCCACCTGCTGGTGCTTGACTTTGGAGTTGCTGACTTCAGCACTGTGTTCTCTATCCCTAAATCTCCAGTCATTGGTGTTCTGTGGGATAGGTATCCCTGTCACAATGTTAGTATCTCTTGGAAGGACCGATTCTTCCCGGGCATGGCAAGGTCCTGCCTCTATCTCCTGTCCCTCTGGAAGAGGGCAAGTCGGTCATCTCTTTTAGTCTTCTCCTATCCTGATCTTCAACTTCAGAAGAAGATTCAGGCATGCAGAGCATTACAATCACTTAAATTTAATATTCACTTTGAACCTGTGTTCGTTACTTACTTCATTGACATTCAGTGTGAAGATGATATGATATTATTAGCTGATAATTTAGACAATTTAGATGAGTAGCATTGCAAATCATCTAAACTGTCTAAATTGTCAGCTAATAATATTATATCTTCTTCACACTGAATGTTCCAGGTAATCTCTCCCTTAACCATGCTACCATCATTGGTTTCAGTAAGTGCTTCTGTAGATGTGTACAAAACCCAAAAACAGTGGCACTACCTCCTTGTTACGTACCCCCTTTGTATCATTATGCCCCTTCCATCTGATTTTGAATTTCAAAAGACATTCAATCATTCTGGTATGTGCCCGCGTGGGGGCAGAGGAAGCAAATGGGCATTTGCAAGAGTTCGTTCACCTCAAATGTCTTAAGAGACCCTCAAGTGGACTTCACATTGTCGCTATTAATCCCACCCCTTTCCTTTAGTTATCTGGCTGTGAAGCCAGAGGTTGGGAGTTCGATTCCCCACTGTGCCTCCTTGACAGGAGGATGGACTTGATGATCCATAGGGTCCCTTCCAGCTCTGCTTTTCTAAGATTATTATCGAACTGCTGGATTTCACCATCTGACTGCAGAGCCAAAGGCCGGGAGTTCAATTCCCCATTATGCCTGTTGATAGAGGCTGAACGCAGTGATCCATAGAGTCTCTTCCAGCTATCCAATTCTAAGGTGACGATCATTCAGATTTTACCTTCTTCCTTTTTTCTTTTCTTTTTCTCTTTTTGCAAAAGTTAATAAATATCTCAGTTCCTAACTAGAGGGGGGAAAGTGCAGGCGCACAAAACTTTGGTCACTCCAGATTGGTCTTTTGATGTCCAATTAAACAAGGCCTTGGATATGAAAAAGGGTTTCTGGATGCTGTGACAGCTCCTTGTGAGAATCATTTAGTTCTTCCTCTTTCACTCCCTGCAGAGCTGATACTCTTGGCTTTAGCCGTGAAGAAAACCGAGAAGCATCTTTCATACCTTCCCTGCCATCTACCCTTTCGTTTGGTCTCTTTCTTTCTTTCTTGTTCCTGCAGGATAATCAGATACATAAAAGTCATGAAGAAAATGTATCAAGCCCTCCTCTTTGCTTTCCGTCAGTCTTGTTGGCTCACAGAAGTCCCGGCGATTAAAAGAAATACATGAAAAGATAATAGATTTTTTTAAAATGTACATTATAATGCAGCAGATATACAGCAGATAATATTTAATGGGAGAGATGAACTGATCTTGCTATAAAAAGCTCGCCTCATTTTATTTCCATATCTACTGGGTAGTTTCGGCATCAAGGAAAGACTATGATAGGAGCAATATTGTGTGTGTGTGTGTGCGTTCTGTGCTGTCGAGTCGGAACCAACTTATAACGACCCTAATAGGGCTTTCAAGATGAGATATTTAAGGAGTGGCTTTCCCAGCTCCAGGGATGTGGTGGCACTGGGGGTTAAACCGCAGAAGCCTCTGTGCTGCAAGGTCAGAAGACCAGCCGTCGTAAGAGCAAATCCACGCGACGGAAGGAGCTCCCATCGCTTGCCCCAGCTCCTGCCAACCTAGCGGTTCGAAAGCATGTAAAAATGTGAGTAGATAAATAGGTACCACCTCGGTGGGAAGGTCACGGCGTTCCGTGTCTAGTCGTGCTGGCCACGTGAACACAAAAGCTGTCTACGGACAAACGCTGGCTCTATGGCTTGGAGACGGGGATGAGCACTGCACCCTGGAGTCGGACACGACTGGAATTAATGTCAAGGGGAACCTTTACCTTTCCCAGTTCCATTCCCCCCAGTGTTCAATGGGGTTTATGCAAAAAACAAACCCCCAAGCCCTCTTGTTTTGGATTTCAGCCTTAACTCGCAATCCCCCGCATACTTCTCTTGGAGTAATACCCATTGAACATCGGGAGACATACTTCTGGGCAGACTGGGGGGAGGGGCATTCATATGTGTCCAGGTTTTCAGTTTTTCTTAAAATATAGCATTTTACAAGACCCATGACAAAGAAGCCATCTGTAGCCATGATTCTCTGTCACACAGGATGATGTGTCTCTTCTAAAACAGCAGCTCTCTCAGAACAGCTAGTGAGGCGAATATTTCAGATCTAGTCTTTTTAGCATGCGCAATGGTAGGCTCCACCCCACTAAATACTTAATTTCTATTTTGGAGAGTTCTCATTTCCATCAAAAAAGAGCGGGAGAGCTGAACAAAGCCAGATCTGCCACTACTTAGGCTGCAGAGGCCCTTCCCAACTTCGCCTAGGTATATATAATTCCTCTATGTTTGTGTTAGAGGGTTGAATCCACATGGCGAATTCAGGCAGATGGAACTGAGCTGATATTTTATTCATGGGTTTGGAAGATTCTGCATGTGGAGCTGATTCTTCTGTGTTATGGATACCCAACCCAGTTGAGGAAGGTATTTTGGATTTTTCCGAATTTAAAATTCAAAAGGACACTTGAACTTCGCAATTCTACAAGCAACTTCTGTATTGGTGTTGTTGCTGAGGACTTGGGTGCACAAGCTGTCGTATTTTGCTGTTGTTCTAATTGCTCGTGTTGTCTGTTAGTTAACTGTGACTAAGAAGAGACTCATTTTGTGAAACTGTGTTTGCAAGGTCCATCGATAGATAGCTAAGTAAACAAATAGCCCCATAGAACTTCAAAGTGTTACACTTCCACAAAGTCCTATGCTGGGACCTCAGCACGTCATGGAGTTGACCTTGGAGGCCATGTTAGCAGAGGACAAACTTTAATAGGCTCTTGCCAAATATAATGCACCAAATGGGTAAGGCTTTGAGTACGGACTCAGCAGAAGACAGTTTTTGTTGTTATTCAAGGACTAGTCAGTAAGGGACATGGTGGCGCTGTGGGCTAAACTGCAGAAGCCTGTGCCACAGGGTCAGAAGACCAAGCAGTCGTAAGATCGAATCCATGTGACGGAGTGAGCGCCCATTGCTCGTCCCAGCTCCCGCCAACCTAGCGGTTCGAAAGCATGCAAATGCGAGTAGATTAATAGGGACCACCTCAGTGGGAAGGTGACAGCGTTCCGTGTCTAAGTCGCACTGGCCATGTGACCACGGAAGATTGTCTTTGGACAAAATGCTGGCTCTATGGCTTGGAAACGGGGATGAGCACTGCCCCCTAGAGTCGAACACGACTGGACAAAAATTGTCAAGGGGAACCTTTACCTTTACCTTTACAAGGACTAGTCTAGCTAAATAGAGAAAGCTTCAATAGGTGGCAACCACACAACAAATTGCCCACAGCAGCTATGAGCACCGCAACAGCACAGAAAAGATACAGGCTGTCTCAGTGGAGGGATTACCTTCAAGTTGACATCATGAAGCTACTCAAGTTATTCAAGGTAACAATACTATTCTGAGCCTCTTTATAGATTGTTTTGATGGTGCCACGCTAGGTTTGTCATTCCTATTCATACTGTCTCTGGACAAAAGACGTTTGGAAACATGTTAGTCCAATACCATATCTATTTAGATATTTGGGGCATACTTAAGATTGATATTTCCCCCTCCCTATATTATTGTTGCCCTCTCCAGTTCATTTTTCTGCAGGCTCCCCTTTTACTATGAAACCAGAAACCCCTTTCCTGTAATGGTCCATCCCACTTGTGGGCAAGGGGATCATGGCAAAAGCACAGGGTCATCACTCATAGGGAGCATTCATAGTGGAGGATTTGGGTCAGGGTGGTAATCTCTGGAACTCCCTACAGAGATAAGTTAGGTTGTGCTACCTACCACCACACACCCCGGTTAGCGATCCATTTCCAAGCACAATTCAAATTGCTTACTTTAGCCTCTTTTTGTTGTTTAGTCATTAAGTTGTATCCGACTCTTTGCAACTCCATGGACCAGAGCACGCCAGGCCCTCCTGTCTTCCACTGCCTCCCAGAGTTGGGTCAAATTCATTTTGGTAGCTTCAATGACCCTGTCAGGCCATCTCATCCTCTGTCATCCCCTTCTCCTCTTGCCCTCACACTTTCCCAACATCAGGGTCTTTTCCAGGGAGTCTTCTCTTCTCATGAGATGGCCAGAGTATTGGAGCCTCAGCTTCAGGATCTGTCCTTCCCATGATCACTCAGGGTTGATTTCCTGAGTAAAGCCCTAAATAGCCTGGGTCCAAGCTATCTCAAAAACCATGCCTGCCATTATGAACCTGCTTGGGTGTTAAGATGATCAAGAAAGGCCTTTCTCTTGGTCCCACCACACTCACAGGTTCATTTGATGGGGATAAGGGAGAGGGCCTTCTCTATTGCTGCTCCCCGTAAATAAACAAACAGGATACTGCCCATTGTGCTTTTATTTTCAAGGGTTTTTTAACTGCATTTTAACATGATGACACTTCTACAGTTGTCCTCTGCCTATCTGTTTCAGTTTTATGGTGAGCAGCCTTGGGTCTCAGTTCTGGGAGAAAGGCTGCATACAATCCAAATACGTAAATAATAATAAATAGCTAAATTTGAAAGCTAAGGGATCTTGGGTTTTTAAATAGTCCGGTGTGAGGGAGGCTTCTACAGAAGATCTAGTTTTCTGTGCGGTGGGAGATAGGCGCTCAAAGTGGAGGAGTTTCTTCCAAGTTTTATGCAAGCCACATTTCTAGGCTTAAGAGCACAACATTAAAACTGTAAGTACTGTCAGATACTGAACAGATTAAAATTGGTCTGGTGGGTTCTAATCTGTAAAACCAAGCAAAGCCATTCACAAAGCGCTAGACTAGGCTGTCACTCATCAGCTCTTCCCCCCACCCTTACATTTTAGAGAAGGGCACGTCAAAAGCATATCAGTGCAGTAAGGTTTAGCAGATTAAGTGGGAAGCAGCCGCCTCTTCTAATTTAGCTATTGTATATTATTCCACCAGAACATACCATTTCTTGTTTTACAGAAACAGTATGTTCCACCATGATAACCTTTGACTTTATATGTAAAGCATAGCTTTGCGGGGTGGGGGCTAGAACCAGAATACCTACAAAGTATTCCAAAGTATTTCCAGAGAAGACTCCTTGGAAAAGACCCTGATGTTGGGAAAGTGTGAGGGCAAGAGGAGAAGGGGACGACAGAGGACGAGATGGTTGGACAGTGTCATGGAAGTGACCAACATGACTTTGACCCAGCTCAAGGAGGCAGTGGAAGACAAGAGTTCCTGGCCCATGGAGTCACAAAGAGTCGGACACGTCTTAACAACTAAACAACAATTCCATAGGCCAGGGCCAGGGAATCTATAATCTTCCAAGATGGTCCTATAACTGCCAACCTGGTAGACCAGGTTTGAAGACTAATCTGAATACTAGTTTGAACTTAAAGGTGTTCAAGTCCAGCAACCTCTGGAGAGCTGCAGTTCCCCATCCCTGCCAGAAGCTACATTCTCAAATGATGTAATACAATGTTCTAAGCAAAGTGTCTCCAAATACCTGCATGGCTATTTTTAAATTGCCTTCCCCACATGTTTAATTTGGTGGCTGTTTTGAAAGATGAGAATACATTCAACTGCATTTTTATATTGTACCCCATTGGCTTAAAGCCAATTTCTAACCCCGATTCATGTGAACCCACTATTGAAATGCCAATGGTCAGTTGCATCCATCCCATTAAATCAGTGCGTCTCCTCTACTGGTAACTACCAACCACTGTGTTTTGAACTGTAGCTGATATTTAAACCATGTTATGATCTGCCTTGGGGGTCTGGCACTGGGGGAATGAATGGCAGGAGGGGCAACAAAGATGATCAGGGGACTGGAAAACAAGCCTTATAGGAAAGACTGACAGAACTGAGCATGTTTGGCCTTAAGAAAAGAAGACTGAGGGGAGATAGGATAGCACCTCTCAAATACACAAAAAGTAGTCATACAGAGGAGGGGCAGGATCTGTTCTCAATCATCCTAGAGTGCAGGATTCATAATAATGGCCTCAAGTTACAGGAATCAAGATATAGGCTGAATATCGGGTGGGGAGGACTTCTTAACTGTTAGAGCAGTTCAACAATGGAACCAATTACCTTTGGAAGTGGTGAGTGCTCCAACGCTGGAGGCATTCAGGAGAAAATTGGATAACTATTTGTCACATCTGCTTTGATTTAGATTCCTGCATTGAGCAGGGGGTTGGACTCGATGGCCTTATAGGCCCCTTCCAACTCCAGAATTCTATGAAATTGCAATAATCATAGGAATAAGAATGATCATAGTAGCTAAAAGCCTGCAGACCTCTTCTGTCTCAGAAGAAACCCAAGTTTACAGATAATATCAATAGTCTTCCAAATGGCAGGGTCTGCTCAAAATGTTTTATATAATTTTCCAAGCGATAACCATGTTAGTCTGTTTCACCATAACAGCAAGGGAGTCTTGTGTCACCTTTAAGGCCAACATCTTTCCTGAAGATACAAATTTTAATGAGCAATTTCTTCTAACAGATGCTCTAGTGATACGTTTACATTTTTGTGTGCAGTTTTTTGTTTGTTTGCAGGACTGCACCAAAAATCTCTGCTAAGCCACAAAAATCATTTAGTGACCCCTGCATGGACCCTGGCTTTTGGCCTACCTCACATGAACATAAAACTGCAAGTGTCACTGACTCACCCAGAAAGGAATCACAAGGTCACGAGGGATAACGCAACTACCACAACTGTCCCAGATTTTAAAGAACTCTTGCTCACATGTAGAACCATGTGGAGTCTTGCTCACATGTACAGGGAGGACCCCAATGCTTTTCTGACCCTCCAATGAAATGATGAAGAAAGCAATGGCAGGTGCGGGCAGGGCTAGCCATTCCCATCTCAGTATGTTCTCCTTTCCAGGTTGTGTAGTGCCTGAAAAGGGCTTTTGTTGTTGTTGTTTAGTCGTTTAGTCGTGTCCGACTCTTCGTGACTCCATGGACCAGAGCACGCCAGGTCCTCCTGTCTTCCACTGCCTCCCGGAGTTGGGTCAAATTCATGTTGGTTGCTTCAATGACACTGTCCAATCATCTAGTCCTCTGTGGTCCCCTTCTCCTCTTGTCTTCACGCTTTCCCAACATCAGGGTCTTTTCCAGAGAGTCTTCTCTTCTCATGAGATGGCCAAACTATTGGAGCCTCAGCTTCAGCATCTGTCCTTCCAGGGAGCACTCAGGGTTGGTTTCCTTCAGAATGCATAGGTTTGTTCTCCTTGCAGTCCTGGGGACTCTCAAGAGCCTCCTCCAGCACCACAATTGTCAAAAGCATCAATTCTTTGACAGTCAGCCTTCTTTATGGTCCAGTTCTCACTCTGAAAAGGGCTATTTTCACTCAACTCTCCCTCTCACCCCCCCACACACTATTTAGATGCAACCTTCCACAAAGTTCTACTCTGCTTGCCTCCCAAAGAATTACACCTTCCACACAGACCTAGCCCCACCCCACCCCAGGAAGCACCGGGCATCTTTCTTTTTGAGGAGAAAGCAAGGGCAGAGGGCTATGCCTTGGTCCAGGTGAGTGAAATGGAGGTGTCTATCTCTATTTCACTCCTTTGGAACTCACAGAAGTCTGCCTGATAAGTTCTTGGAGAATTCCGGGAATCGGAGTCAAAAAGAAAAACAAATTAGACACGATGCCATGGTTTGCACTGAAGTAACCATCCTCCCTAACCAGCCCCGTTGGAATTTATACATGGAATGCAGAGGACACCATCTTGTTTTTCCTTGAGGTGGCAAAATGTCCTACAACTAGTGATCCTCCTGCTTTCTGTAGTGGCCAACCTGAAAGCCCAGCAGCAGAAAGAGGGAATGTTACTTTTTTCCCCGACCAGAGTTCCACACATCTCAGAGGCAGTAGCCACTGGCATTCTCACTTACTGTGGTTCTAAACATATTAAGGTGTAGAATGTACTGCAACTCTTCACACAACGTGGTCCGTACACAGGACATTAACAACAACAATGGCCGCTGGACTCACAATCACAAAGACCTGTCATAGATTTCTGCTCCAAATATCCGCCTGGGCAGATCATTTGGGAAGCAGTGCGAGCACAGAAAGGTGGATAAGAGGTGGTATAACTCATCTAGTTTTATGAGATGGGTAAGTTTTATCTGATGTTTTTTTCTTTTATATCTGCCGCGTCTGTCTGTTTTTATTAGGCACTGCTGTTTGCAGATTTTTATTGCATTTTATGATGGGTTTTAATTGCTGCTCACCTCCCTGTGTCGTCTGCAAGCTGTGGGAGGGAAGGATATATGTTTTGACATTAATAAAATAAAAATAAAATGGAAACAACCTTGAGCGCATGGTGCACACCACTAAATGTGCTTCAAAATGTTTCCCATACTTTGCTTGAATAGATGAGTCTGGTTTTTTTTTTAAAAAAAATAAATTTTGCCATATCATCCTGCCTCAAAATATTTTTCCCCTCACACTGTATTTTTCTTTTCCTTTTCTGTTTTTCGTAAGGCGGTGTCCAAAAGGATTTTGTCCCACTTTGTTAGGGAGGAAAAGTATGATGCAGTAAGAGAAGATTCTACATTACTGAAACGTGCGCAATACGAGAAGATTCATAGAATTTACAGCCAAGTTTCCTGTCCTTTGCAATCAAGCAACAGGAGGGCTCATTTCAAAAGAAACAGAGCAAAGTTGGCCCATGTGGTCTGCAGTGGTGAGATTCAATGCCGGATGAGGCCCCTTCGCTTTATAGGGAAATTCTGCTTCTTTTCAGCAGATGGTATGAGCATCTTGGAGGGATCTTCCCCAGCTTGCTCCTTTTGAGAAATGCCTCTTAACGCCATTCCCACCTCTCCCTGACAATACAGTCTTATGTTAAACAAAGGATTTGGGGTGGGGTGAGGGATTACAATTCCCAGGATCTCATTCCAAGTTTCGATGAAACAATACTAATGATGCCACTAAGGGACTTACGATGAAACTTGGTCAGTCTCAAGTTTCCTCCTTGGAAAGTGTCCACAGAGGAATAGTTATGGCCATCTCAATAGAAAAAGTGTACCTACTCTCAGAACCTGGATGCTGTACCTCTCTGGACTACAACTCCCAGAACCCCTTTGGTCCTGCTAGCAGAGGGATTCTAAGGCTAAAAAAAAGTAACCTCTCCTAGCTTTACCTATACTACACAGTTACAGTATATACTTCTATACCACTTTAACTATCATGTCTCCATCCTACAGGATTCTGGGACTTTTGGTTTGGTGAGATACTAAGAATTGTCTGCTTGAGCACTCAAGTGCACCACTTGAACTACAGCGCTAGAACTTTCTAGAAGAGAACATATTGAACTCCAGTAGAAAAGCAGATGGGACCGTGTTGATCTGTTGGCTCTATCGAGGAGGTAAAGCTTGAACAGCTGTCCGAGGGTCTTAGATGCTCAGGGCAGCTTTGCTGGGACACTTATTCCTCATATACAGTTGTATATGTGAATTAAATGTCATTTGTGCACAGTGGTGCCTCACTTAACGGGTGCCCTGTTTAACAATGAAATCGCATAGCGATGAAGATTTTGCAATCACAAAAGCGATTGCATTGCGATGTTTTAAATGGGCAAAACTCGCTTTGCGATGATCGGTACCCTGTTTCGCTTACCGATCATCGCAAAGCGATTATTTTTAACAGCTGATCGGCAGTTCCAAAATGGCCGCCGGGTAAAAAAATGGCCGCCCGGTGTTTTTTGGGACGGATTCCTCGCTTATCAGGCAGCTAAAATGGCTGCCCTATGGAGGATTTTCATTTAAAGGTGAGTCTGAAGCCCATAGGAATGCATTGAAGGGGTTTCAATGCATTCCTATGGGCTTTTTTAAATCGCATAGTGACGAAGTCGCTTTGCAGCCATTTTTGCTGCACCGATTATCGTCGCTATGCGAGGCACCACTATACTTGATTTGTGCACAGCTACATGATTCATCCCTCTTGAGGTTGTATAGTTTATAAGCAAACAGACAACCCCATGTGGGAGAAGATCTGTTCAACTGGTTGGCACAAACATTACTGTCTGTTTGGTGAATTCCCATCGTTATGGAACGTTTTTCTGTGAGAAATATGTGTTGCTTCTTTCCCCATTGTGGGGTTTCAAACAGATTTCAAAAACCTGATTTTCTATATCTGCTCTTACTTGTTTAACTTGAAGCTAGTTTGGTCTTATTAATGGATTTTTTTAAAAAAATGTTTTGGGTGGATTTTAAAAAATCATACTTGAAATGTAGCTTGCAAGGACAGTGGCGTTCGCCATGTTGAAAACACGCTGACTGTCAGCCTCAGCTTTGCTCGGAAATGGCAGTGACCTCAGATAATGTTTCACCAAAAATTTGTTTATTCAATTTATTATTGATTTAAAATATTTTTACCCCATCTTTCTCCTTTAAAACAGTGGTCCCCAACCTTGGCCTCCAGATGTTCTTGGACTACAACTCCCAGAAGCTTTCACACCACCTCTGCTGGCCAGGATTTCTGGGAGTTGAAGTCCAAGAACATCTGGAGGCCCAAGGTTGGAGACCACTGCTTTAAAAGACCAAGACGGTTGTGCCATGTTGTTCATAATACACCTCTGTGAAGATTGACTGGTCAACTGTGTTCATCCAACACAATTATATCAATAAGCTTCCAACTTCAACTTTGTCAGGATTCCTTTTGTTCCCTGCCTTGAATACACATACTATACACTGTGCCTTTCAGTTTGTTTCACCATTGTGTGACACAGAATGCCTTCTGTCAGTAGCCGATCACAAGTTTCTGACAGCAGTCAGAATCCTGTCAGTTTTTTTACACATGTGTAAGCAAAAACATTTGACCAAACTTCGGGAGGCAGTGAAAGACAGGAGAGCCTAGCATGCTCTGGACCATGGGGTCACGAAGAGTCGGACACAACTTAACGACTAAACAACAACAAGCAAAAACAGGAAAGGTGCTATGGATAACTCATTAGGTGGCAGTCATGCAACTAGCATGTGAACAAGGGTGCAACTAGCATGTCATAAATTAGCTTCAATTAGCCTGCAGAATTTTCACATTTCCACTTACGTGTGTGTAACAACACAAACAGGATTCTGGCCACCATTTCTTTGCATTGGCCCTGTCACTTCCCAAATAATGTTTCTGGGCACTCTGTGGTGAACTTTCTGTGGATACCTGCACCTGGTCCCTCCAGGTCTGCTTCTCATGACATCAGTATCTCTACTCCATCCTTTTCAGACAAGTGGATGCCACTCCCTCACATCCCTTGAACATCCATAGCCATGGAGCCTAACTTTCTCTTAATGGCTGGCCGCCTAAGTGGAGTTCTTAAGTGGATTGTTGTGCCTTACCATCCTGCAATGTGGTATTCGTTCAATCATTTTTAGTATTGATATACATATTGTTTTCCCCATTTCCGCTTTTGCTCCTTTAAAGGAACGTTTTACACACTGAGGACTAACTGCAACACAGAAAAGCCCATCTGGACTTACTGCCATATAACAGTTATAATATGTTTATTAATATTGTGAAATGGTAATGGTTGTTACTCAATTCCTGTAGGCTTCTCAATGTCCTTCTTAAGCACCATGAACAAGCGATTCCTCAAATGTGTCCTCCTGAAAGATAGGCTCTAAGTTTGAGCATCTTCTACATGAGGGCATGAGAATCTTTGGCCTGATAGATAGATAGATAGATAGATAGATAGATAGATAGATAGATAGAGAGAGAGAGAGAGAGAGAGAGAGAGAGAGAGAGAGAGAGAGAGAGAGAGAGAGAGAGAGAGAGAGGAAGGCAGGAAGGCAGGAAGGCAGGAAGGCAGGAAGGCAGGAAGGCAGGAAGGAAGGAAGGAAGGATGGATGGATGGATGGATGGATGGATGGATGGATGGGAAGGAAGGAAGGAAGGAAGGAAGGAAGGAAGGAAGGAAGGAAGGAAGGAAGGAAGGAAGGAAGGAAGGAAGGAAGGAAGGAAGGAAGGAAGGATGGATGGAAGGGAAGGGAAGGGAAGGGAAGGGAAGGGAAGGGAAGGGAAGGGAAGGGAAGGAAGGAAGGAAGGAAGGAAGGAAGGAAGGAAGGAAGGAAGGAAGGAAGGAAGGAAGGAAGGAAGGAAGGAAGGAAGGAAGGAAGGAAGGAAGGATGGATGGATGGATGGATGGAAAGGAAGGAAGGAAGGAAGGAAGGAAGGAAGGAAGGAAGGAAGGAAGGAAGGAAGGAAGGAAGGAAGGAAGGAAGGAAGGAAGGAAGGAAGGAAGGAAGGGTGGGTGGGTGGATGGATGGATGGATGGATGGATGGATGGATGGATGGATGGATGGATGGATGGATGGATGGATAGATAGATAGATAGATAGATAGATAGATAGATAGATAGATAGATAGATAGATAGATAGATAGATAGATAGATAGATAGATAGATAGATAGATAGATAGATAGATAGATAGATAGATAGATAGATACCTATTCTGTCTTCTGTGTCATCAAGTCAGTACCACCTTATAGAGTCCCTAACTGCTTTATGAAAATGTGCATTAATTTTAACTTTCCATACCATATGCACAGTTCAATTCATAATAAAATCTGGAGACATACATAGTCTGAAGGTTAGCTGAGATCGGATCTGCATACTATGCCCCTGTTACTGCTTACTTGCATCTATCAGCAAGCATAGTCTTCCTTACTTTACAAAATACAATGTTATAATGAAGGACAACTGAATTTGCTGTCCGATGCCGCTACCCCCCCCCCCAAAAAAAACCCTAGACACAAAATATGGTGGACACACCTGTGCCGGGATATCCAGAACGTAGATGTCACTACAGAAAAAGCCTTAGAGATGTGGATGAGAGAAAAGAAACCATTGCCTAACTCAAAGATTTGAGGAATGCATCGGAAACATAAAGTCCTCCCTAACATTTTCATGGTCCACTCGCTTTAGAGCAGTGCCAGACATAACTGCTGGAAAGCTCAGTGGTGTAGGCAACGGGCTGCGAACCCAGAGGCTTTGATTTTTCCAGTGTGCCTCTTTGACAGGGAGCCGATGGGTTCCCTTCCAGCCAGTGGTGCAGCGGTGGGTGGGGCCACAGGGATGGTTGCCCTGGGTGCAAAATTCTTTAGTAAAAGGCAAAAGATTTATATGATCAGAAAAGAAACCAGAGTATGGGTGCAAAACTCTTAGGGGTGCAAAATTTCAGCCTGCCGTGGAGCCATCGGGCAAGATGGAGCCCACAGTGGGCAAGAAAGCACAAGAGCCTCACCTCCCTCCTGGCTGTGGCTGCCTCGCTCGCTCCATTTCCCTCTCTGGGCAGGCGACGACAGTAGTGGGGCTTGGTGACGGCCAAGCAGATCCGCCTGCTTGGAGAGGGTGGCCCGGGACAGCCTGGCCTTATTCCTCTGGTATAAACAAAGCGGGTGGGACAGCCACATGGAGTGGCGGTGCGGGATGGGGCTCTGGCAGCACCAAGACCCCTCCCCTGCCCCTCCCCGGGTCACCTTCAGAAGGTGCACTATTTGTCTTGCCCTGGGTGCTGGCAGCCCATGCTACTCCACTGCTCTCAGCTCTGCAGTTCTAAGGCTGTTATTAAAACATGGCTTATTATGGGCTGCATATGGACAACTAGGAATCCAAATAGAATCCTACAGCGGCTGCAGCAGCAAACACGTTATTAAAATTAAGTCCAGGCAGTGTGGGGGGCAATTTTGAATGTCCCTACCTCCAGCTGTTTAGGTAGAGAGAAGGCTTTGTTTCACAACTGGAAGTTGTGTAGAACAGCTCAGGAGCAGCAAAAGGGGAGGGGTTGCTCTCCATAGCCACTAGAGGACATGAAGAGAGTTTTACTGTAGAAAAAGAAAAGAAGAGAGAGAGAGAAAAGAAAGAACAATGTTGAGGTTGCGGGGTGGAAATCATTATTTGTGCAGCCTTCTAAGGTTCATCTGGGGGATGTGGTGGCGATGCAGGTTAAACTGCAGAAGCCTCTGTGCTGCAAGGTCAGAAGACCAGCCGTCGTAAGATTGAATCCACGTGATGGAGTGAGTTCCCGTTGCTTGTCCCAGCTCCTGCCAACCTAGCCGTTCGAAAGGATGTAAATGCAAGTAGATAAATAGGTACCATGTCGGTGGGAAGGTAACTGCATTCTGTGTCTAGTCGTGCTGGCCACGTGACCACTGTCTACGGACAAACACTGGCTCTATGGCTTGGAAACGGGGATGAGAACTGCACCCTAGAGTCAGACACGACTGAACTAAATGTCAAAGGGAACCGTTACCTTTACCTTTTACTAAGGTTCATGTATGGGTCCCAGACTTCGGGAAGCTGCCGCTCTTACTTTGAAAATAGCACCACCAGATTCCAGATGCAAACAAGACATCTGACAAGCTCAACTGTTCAAACATGTACACGGTGCTCCACTCTCTTCTATGTTCTCAAATGCATGAAGAGGCCAAATATTCCCCCGCTCCATGAAAGCAGCTTTGATAAAGAAAGAGCATTTTAATTCCTACAATGCCCCCAGCAAAATCTCTCTTCAAGCTGAGCTTGGAAAAGTACATTTCCACAGTACAACTTTTGGAATCCATGTCCAGCGATATAAGGAGTTCCACATTTTTCATCAGTGGGGGAAAAAGGCATATGCATATTCAAAAACTGAGTGTTAAACTATAAGAATCTTGAGTTTCTTTTGTGGCCACGTTGACTGGGGCATTCTAAGAATTCTAGTGCCAAAAAATAACTTTTCCAACACTAGTGGCATTCAAGAGAAAGCTAGACAACTATTTGTCAGGTCTGCTTTGATTTGGATTCCAGCATTGGGTTCAATGGCCTTATAAGCCACTTCCAACTCAGTGATTCTATGATTCCAAATTATGATGTACTGCAGTCATGTCATCAATCTGATGTTAATATCGCCTCTTCCTCCAAGCTTGCTTATGGCTTATCTGTCTTTCTGGCCCAGCCATTTGTGATCCCCTGAAAGGGATTTTACCTGTTGTGTACTTCCCTCAGTTGTGGGACATGGCTTTCGTCACTTCCAATCAATTGTTCTGTGCAAATGTCATGGTCGAATGTGAACTTACGTCAACTAAACCCAACTTTTCAGTTACCAAAACTCCAGCGGTAGGATCACCGTAGTCGTACACCGTCACAAAACCCGCACAAATGAGGATCAGGTTGCAATCAGAGGCAAATCTTACATTTCACCCTCATGAGGGTCTCAGCCAGTCGCATGGAAATTGCAAATATTTCTGTGCCAAATGCTGCCGGCACAAAGAATCTTAGCGAGCACATGAATATAAAATGGCTAGTCAAAGGAAAGAAAAAGCATTGTGAATATTAAAGGAAATTGAAGGTCGCTGGAATCAAATGACACTCTTCCCCCCCTTTCACCCTCTTTGTTAGATTCCAAATAGACTTTTTAAAAAATGAATAGCGCTGTGGTGAATATTGTGTCTTTTCTTTGTTTGCTTTTGTCGTTGTTTTGTTGTTTTGTTTTAAAAAGGAGATAAAAAGGAACCAAGGAGTCAAAGGGCCAAGTAGCTTAATCTTTCTGGTTGAAAGCCGATTGGACTCGGTTGTGAAGGGAAAGAATAAGAAAATAATAACACTGAAGCAATGAAGTTTAATTACTGAAACTCAGCATGGGTTGTAACGAGCTGCTTGTTTCCTCCTTTTAGAACATACTCACCGTTGAAAACATATGACCATGAGGGAAAATTACAAAATGTTACCAGTATTATTCAAATCAGACGCAGGACTTGAAAATAAAGGCATTGAGGGGTTTAAATTTTAAATGTTGGCAGGGGGTCGGGAGAAGCAGGGATTACGGAGACAATAGGAAAGACATTATTGAGGGTTGCGCTGAAGTATTGGGCTCGACGGCACACAAAGGACAGCACGTCAGCTGCTTCTCTATGTGCCAAGGAGAAGTTTGCTTGCCCGCAAATGGCAAGATATAACTCAAAGGAGGTAAAAGTTGGTAGGCCACCATTGAGTGTTAGGCCCCTATAGGGTAAAGATGGATGGTTTGAGGAATCAGCCTGTGCATATCAACAGAAAGGTATGAGTTCCAATCTCCAACATGCTCAATTAAAAGTATTCAGGGTAGATGGAGGCAGAGGGCTGGTGCTTATAAAGAGCATCTTTTACAGAGGACAAAAAGGTTATTCAAGTACGTGGAGTGGCCAGTTGTCTTTCATGATCCAGCCCCCTTCATCGATTCCTAGGTTGTTGGGTCGGAGTCCCAAGTCTGAGTCTTTGGTACCAAGTTCCAAACTCTGAATCTGAGTCCCTATTAAAAATAAGCTTTTTCCCCCCAGAGGGAAAGCAGGTAAGGTGGGGTGGGTCTGAGTCATGACTTGAGTCTGAGTCATTGATTATTGTATTAGGTCAAAGTATAAATGGGTTTCACATTTTCCTAAGGAATATCATAAAGGAGGTGGGATGACAGATTTCAGGGCGAAAACAAGGTGGACTATTGTAAGATGACTACATTTATTTATTTATTTATTTATTTATTTATTTATTTATTTATTTATTTATTTATTTATTTATTTATTATTCATTCATTCATTCATTCATTCATTCATTCATTCCTATCAGAACGTTGCACAATTTAAAATTACGGATACATATGAAACATAGATAAAATAAAGAACAAACTGAAAGGTTGATCATTCGATTGTTTCCAATCAAAAGTGGGTAAGTACTGGGCTCAATATTTGTGCATGCCTTGAATTCGAACCGCAGAAGCTGCTGTGATCATCTGACTGGGTGCTAATTACATACAGCCACATATGCAACCAGCTCTTTGTCAGATTCCCATAGCAGCTTCTGCAGTTGGAATTCTCCACACAGAAAGATAGAGCAGATTGCTACTGGCCAATGTGTGGCCAACACTCCAACACTTTGGCCATCTCATGAGAAGAAAAGACCCTGATGTTGGGAAAGGGTAAAGGCAAGAGGAGAAGGGGACAACAGAGGACAAGATGGTTGGGCAGTGTCACCGAAGTGACAAACATGAATTTGACCCAACTCTGGGAGGCAGTGGAAGACAGGAGGGCCTGCCGTGCTCTGGTCCATGGGGTCACGAAGAGTTGGACATGACTTGACAACTAAACAACAACAACAAATGTGTGTATGAGCGAGGGCACGCGAGACTGAGATGCCAATTTTTTAGACCACTGATTCCCAACCATGGGTCCCTAAACATTTTTGGACTGCAACTCCCAGAAGCCTTCATCACTAGCTGTTCCTTTCAGTGGCCAAGATGGCACACTTGAAATAAATCTGAAATAAAATATCACTATTTTGCCTGCCCCTTCCCTCTTTGTCCCCTTAATTTTTCCAACTTTCCTATCGAGTTGGTCAATTTGATGTAAGCACTTAGACATATGCTTTATTTTCCTGATCCATCACAAGGGGTGTGATAGATTGACTTTATTTTCCAGACTTATTGGGGAATGGGTGGTTGTCTTCATGATGTGCAGCCACCGAGAAAGAGGGAAAGAGAGATGCATTAAATAAGAGCTCGAGAGTATCATTTCCCAATATACTATTTTATATAGATGCTGATGCATTATTAAGACAGTCACACAGAAACAGATGGTTTTAATTACTTACCTACAGATATATTGTTCTGGGACCGTGCACTGAATGCAGCTCTGAGACTAATTTGTGGAAACATATTGTATATTCTAATTAAGGTATATCTCAAACAAGTGAAAGCAAGGGGCAATGCTGAAGCCTAAATAACGAAAATTTTAAAAAATGTATGTGGTTTCAAACAAGCTCTGTTTGGTGGCCAAGATGGCTATGGGATTCCGGGAGTTATCGTCAAAAAAAGAGGAATATTTCTGTGCTTGGGGAGCAGTTATGACCTTGTGCTTATTGCTGCTTCCTGAATAGATATCAGATCTTCCAAACACCTGTGACTCAACCTGCGTGGGTGATTGTCCACAGTTGTTTGAACTGTAGCCACTCCTTCATGCAGAAGAAGACATTTACCAGCAAAGATAGGGAAAATTGCCCATGTCACTTTCTCATACATACAAATTTTGATCATTTTTTAAAGAAGTCTTCCTAGGCATATGGGTAATTTTATTTGTTTGTTTAAAATATTTTTAACCTGCCTTTTTCCTTTAAAAGGAAACAAGGCCATTTGCAACTATTTAAAGACAGTATTTAAGATTAGTAACAATTAGATGGGGGGGGATAAATCACAATATTTGCTCAAAATTGCTGATTTGTGGAATATTCATCCCTTCGTATTTGTCAATTCGGGAGACGCTGACGAATACGAAGGGATGAATGTTTAGCCATTTTTATTTGTCCCCCATAGCCTGAGAGGGAAGACTACGTTCTCTCTCTGCCTATGGCCTTCCCTCTTTGCCTATGGGTCCATTGAACAGCTGATCAGCGGGCCCATAGGCACAGAGCCCAGCTTTGCCCTCTGCCTCCACAGCTGAACCCCCCTGCCCCCACAGTCTACCCTCACCTCTTCCTACTGCCCGTCACCTCCTTATCTTGGCCTCTGGCTCCAATGCCCTAAAGGGAGCTGCAGTCACCCTTTGTAAAGATGGCGGCGGCAGCTTCCCTTAGGGTATCAAAGCTGGCTCCAAGGGAAACCTCAGCCACCATCTTTGCAGATTATGGTGGCAGCAGAGGCCATGGCGATGGGAGTGGTAGCAGCCAAAGTAAGGAGGCGATGGAGGCAGTGGGAAGGAGGGGCAGGCTGGGGGGCCCCCCTCAGGGCTCAGCTTTTTTATAAAGACAGCAACGGGCTGCCTAAAAAAATCTGATGAATCAATGAACTGATTCGTGGTTCATCAGTTCATGGGGGAATTCGCTGTTTGTGGTTCATCAAGGTTGATGAACCACAAATCACAAACCACAGATCAAGGCAAACCACCATTTTGGCGGTTTGTCCCAATCTCTAGTAACAATGAATATACAGTACTAAAAGGATCAATAAATACAGTTCCCAAAAACATCAGCAACACCAAAACACATTCAATGCAGCAAGGTACAACAATCCATTTTTTAAAAACCCACTCAGCAGCCATGCATTCAGGGAAAGCTTACCTGAAGAGAAAGGTCTTCGCTGGTTTGCAGAAGGACAGCAAAGATGCAGGTCTAGCCTTCTGTGGAAGGGAGATCCGGAGTCTGAGAGACACATCGTGGATTTTGGTATATTTCTGCCGATCAACAGCACTTTTTGATTTATTCTGAGGATCACTGCAGAATAAGACAAACACATGAAAACCAACTATAACTTTGAAAATGTAAAGAAGTTACAATTAAAATCTATCTATCTATCTATCTATCTATCTATCTATCTATCTATCTATCTATCTATCTATCTATCTATCTATCTATCTATCTATCTATCTATCTATCTATCTATCTATCATATTTATATCCCACCCATCTATTCATTTGACTACTCTGGGCAGTGAATTGGAGCATGATAATGAATACATGATAATGAATACATACAGATGTGCCTATATCATTGAAGCAAAATGAAGCTTTCCTAAAATGACAAATTTATATTACTTAAATAAAACTAAGATAAAATCTGGCAGATGGCTTTAATGGATTTTGTCAGGTCTCAGTCATATTCTCATACCTTCAAGTCTTCTAGACTATTTCCCATAATGCAACCCTTCCCCCTAGAGGTGGCCACCTTTCCTGTGAAGAGAACAGCAACCCTCCCGGTGACCCATTGGTTTCCTTGAAGCTGGAAACTCAACTTCTCTTCTACCTCCTAATATTTCATTCTCATAAAAAGGGGCCTCAACATCAATATCTTGTTTCAGTATATAACTCACATCTGAAAATATCAAACATTCCACTGCCAAGTGTCCAGAAATACACAATCTGCCTTGGACTGGTCCGACAGAAAATCACCCCCATTCAATCATTGACTCCATTTGCTCAAAACGTAATGGAGTAAAAGCTTTCTGGTGTTCCGTTATCATGCATTATGACAGATACTTTTCACATTGATGCTGTTTTGGAGCCTCGTGGCGCAGTGGTTAAACCGCTGTACTGCAGCTAAAACTGTGCTCACGACCTGGGATTCAAATCCCAGGTAGCCGGCTCAAGGTTGACTCAGCCTTCTATCCTTCCAAGGTCGGTAAAATGAGTACCCAGCTTGCTGGGGGGGGGGCAATGTGTAGCCTGCATAATTAAATTGTAAACCGCCCAGAGAGTGCTTGAAGAGCTATGGGGGGGGTATATAAGCAGCACGCTTTGCTTTGCTTTTTGCGCCTGCTCACCTAACCGAGAAGTTTGGGCACTTCTCGTAAATTCTTCAGAAACAACCTGAGATGAACCCACCCCACCCCCATTGCCCTAGCCAAATTCTATAAATTCAGCTATTCCTAGTGTAGAGAGATTCGTGTTATAACTGACTGTCATATAAACCTTAAAGAAGAGAATGCTCTGAACTTTAAAAAGTTGGCAACTGTAATTAAGCATTAGCATGTTTTTTATACCCAAAGACTGAAAAATATTTATTATTTATATATTTATTAAAGATATTTTCACCCCACCTCTCTCCTTAAAAAGGATCCTGGGTGTCCTACAGTATTTAAAGCTAACAGTGGTGAGTATACAAATATAGAAGGATTTTTAAAAATACCTTATAAAAAACATTAGTAACAGCAAAACACATTCAAAATCCATTTAAAACTCCACTCAGGAAGCCAGTCACTCATGGAAAGCTTGCTTGAAGAGATGGGACCAGCCTGGATTCCAGGGGGATGGAGTTCCAAAGTCTGGAAGCCACAAGAGAGAAGGCCCTCTCGCATTTCCCCACCAAACACACCTGTGAAGGTGTTTGGACCAAGAGAAAGGTCTCTCCTGATGATCTTAACACATGAGCTGGATCACAAAATAGGCTCATATCCTTTCAACTGGAGAGATGCGTTTTTCTGTTTTCCCCACATTCATTTATTTCTAAAACTCTCGTGTTCTTTGTACATTCTGGTAAATTCTTATAAAAAAGCAAACTGAAACAAAAAAATTCCACCATCTCAAAGTAAAAGATCTAGACCTTGCTCTTACCAAAAAATTAATAAATAAAATAAACATAAAAAGAAATATTTAAAATCCTGCTTTCTGCTATACCTGCTAAGGATCATAGAATTATAGAATAACTGAATTGGAAGACTCCTTTGAGGTTTGAAAAATGTCTTGCAAATTGAAACAGCCTAAACTGATGAGATGGGAAAATTTGTCAGGTATTTGTTATATCATAGAATCATAAAATCACAGAATGATTGCGTTGGAAGGGACCTATAAGGCCATTGAGTCCAATACCCTGCTCAGTGCAGGAATCCATATCAAAGCAAATCTGACAGATGATGGTCCAATTTTCTCTTGAACACCTCCAGGGTTGGAGCACTCACCCACTTCCCAAGGTAATTGGTTCCATTGTTGTACTGCCCTAACAGTTCATACTGTTAATACTGTCCAGAACCACTTGTTCCCACCATGGAGAGGACCATATTACCCTTTCCTGTACAATTAGAGATGTAATGAGGATGTGACACGTCCTGCATCACATGGTTCTTCTCCTAGAAGCAAATTTGAATTTTTCACATGCAAACTCCATTCTTCCTCTCCGACAGAACTCAATGTAACATACATAATCCATTCCTGGTCTGTCTCCCCTCTAAATGTTGATTGAATTGAAATCTACTTAGCTTCTTCAGACCATATTCTTGGGCTAAATAAGCCCAATGGAAGGACAAGTAGCACTGCTTGAGACACCAAGATTAACACCAGTTTAACTATCCTGGTTGCACCTTGTGAAATCTGGGAATACACCATTTCTTGACTTCCCTGGTTCAGGGAAGCAGAAAGAGAGAGAGATAGTACAGTCCAAAACTACAACAGGATGCAGCCATGGCTACTGTAATGGTATCAAACTTCTGTAACCATACAGTGTAGATACACATCCAGTTTCAATTAAGATTGTGGAGTTGCTTGTCCGAACTTTATACACTCCACCTTACAGTTTCACAGGTTGAAGAGACAAACACACACACACAGCACACACGCAGAGAATTGCTGGGGTGTGTGACAGGAAGGAAGCAGTTAAATGATAAAAAAAGTGAAATGTAGCAAGCTGTGTACAATTAACTACCATTCAAATATACACCTTGTTCCAATCCAAGCCATTTATCAGATAAAAATAGTCTGCTACAAGAATGTCATGATTAATGAGGTGAGACTCCAGCTAATTACTGTTTCCTCCAGAAGTAATTAGGTTGGCATTGCTAATCAAGATGAATGAACGTTCTGACCTGCTTTTTTAAATGTAAAACTATGAGCGGCCGCCACAATAACATCATTTAGTTCAGGCAACGGAGTCTTTATTAGGCTTGTAGTTTGATTAAATTCTTTTGTTACACTCGGGTTTGCACACATGAACAGATGAACGCTGTGATGTTCAAAGGGGTTTGTCACCCTTAATTAAAGACTGAAAAGGTTCATTCGACTCCAGGGCCAATGCACACGACAGCTCTAAATTGATAGCTTTTAAGTAAGGGATAACTTGGGAAGTCACAGGGTTTTGCCCATCTGTAAGAGAGGTCCCCCCTCCCCCATTCACCATGGTGCTCAGGCAAAGCAGCGGAGAAAATTTATGTCTGAACTCTCTTTTCAGAATTACCTGCTTTAATCAAAGGCAGCCAGCCAGTTTAAATGCACTTTTGTCAATTAACAATCAACAACATGGCAGGACACGACTCAATAGGTATCCCCTTGGTTCGTTATCCCTACATGTATGTCTTGCCATAGGTGTCTCCTGCACTTTAGCACATGCCGATGAAACGTAGGACTGGTGAGATGAATGAAAGGCGAGTTGATAATTCTTCAGTAAACTTTGGGGCCAAAGCGTAGGGAAGTGGCCTTGTGTTAAATTAGCAAATCCAGGTGCTCATCAAGATAAGTCCCCCATCGTTCTTTTGTCAAGTGTATGGCTGTTAATTGCACATTTAAGACCAAATCATTCTCAGAGGCTTTGCAATGTTCTAAAGCTTAGAGAGAAACCTATGGATGAAGCCATAATCCTGAGGGCTTTGACTCCTCAAGACCTAGCCCCACTACCCTACTGTGCCCACCTCTAACGGCTTCACTTTGCTTCTTCTTTCAAGATCATAGAATCATAGAATAATTGAGTTGGACGAGACCTTCTCAACTGGCTGCTCAACTTAGAAATACAAATTGAAGTAGATCTGTGAGATGGTCATCTAATTTTCTCTTGAATAGCTTTAGTGTTGGAGTACTCACCACCTGAGGTAATAAGTTCCCTTGTCGTACTGCTCTAACAATTAAGAAGTATTTCCTGATATTCAGCCTAAATTTGGCTTCCTGTAGCTTGAGCCCATTATTGCATGTCCTGCACTCTGGGATGATTGAGAACCAATCCTACCTCTCCTCTGTATGACTATCTTTCAAGTATTTGAAGAGTGCTCTCACATCTCCCCTCAGTCTTCTTTTCTCAAGACTAAATATGCCCAGTTCTTTGAGTCTTTCCTCATAAGCCTCGGTTTCCAGTTCCCTGATCATCCTTGTTGCCCTTCCTGCCAACTACAATTCAAAATACAGTGTACAGATATGACATTTTAGAAGTCTTACATAGTCACCGCACATCACAATTGACTTGATGACAGATAACATATTTGAAATTTCTTTCTTTATTAAGCAATTGTTTAGTCAAATGATGAATAAAATGGTTGCAACTATGAAAGCATATAGAAACCAAAGCTCTGCTAACATCAAGTAAGACCATTCCCAGCCACAAAAGAAACAAAAATTAACCTCACTGTTTGAATGAGCTTCTGAATATTTGTTCTCCATTCTTTTCAATGTATCTTTTCACATATTTTACAACTGGACACAGAATCTCTTTGTAATACTGGTTTTGCCAGGAAAGAGTTTAAATGTTCTTCTTCCTGAGAGTAGTTTATTGGGTCCCAATCAACAAGGTCCAAAGTTCAGATTGCTTCACGCTGGAGCTGATTTCCCCTTTGAAGATATGTGTTAGGAGCTTGGTTTCCCAAATGTTTACTGAAAGGCTGATACAAACACAACCACTCCATGCTTGTCAAATGGAGAAATACTTTGAATATGTCATACAAGATAGTATGCTAATTCCCTGGAGATAAATGGCAAATGTCCCTTTCTGAAGCACTCTCACTCCATTACTTTCTTTAAAGCTTGTTTTTTTTTTACTCTTGAAAAAAACACTAGTCTTTTGACTCAGACTCTGTGACCTTTCATTGCCCTCCTGGCACAAAGCTGCAGCAATGTATCTACTTTGGAAGACTCTTGATGGTAAGCCTGTATAAAACAGGTACCATTTTTCCTTTTTGAAAGGCCTTTTTGAGGATCAATATTTCAACCCCTGCAGCTTGGATTCTTTCCAAATGAATAAAAGTGGATTGGACCAAGGATTCTCTTTCAAGACAAGCAATATTGATCTTTTTTTAAACTGTGGGTGCTTAGGGTCACTTCTTTTTGCACAAGGTGTAAGACTGCTTTACATTTTTTTAAAATCGTAACTTGAAAATATTTAGGCCAATCCTCCCCAAATTTGGCACAGAGCAAGAGCAGACTGTTTGCAGACTGATCCAAAATTGGTGCTGATCTGGAGCCCATTTTGTTTGGGCTGCCCCAACTTTAGAACTGACTTGTAGAATGTTGATTTGTTTTGCTGCACAATAACATCACTGCACTCTCATACCCCTTCATGGATTGCTCCCCTTCATGGATTGCTGCCTTGTCGTGGCGAAGGGGCTTGAGTAACTCAGAAAAGCTATGGGCTATACCGTGCAGGGACACCCAAGACGGACAGGACATAGTGGAGAGTTCCGACTAAACGCAATCCACCTGGAGTAGGAACTGGCAACACCACTCCAGTATCTTTGCCAAGAATGCCCCATGATCAGAAACAAGAGGCTAAAAGATATGACGCTGGAAGATGGGACCCTCAGGTCGGAAGGCGTCCAACATGCTACTGAGGAAGAGCGGAGGACAAATACGAGTAGCTCCAGAGCTAATAAAGTGGTTGGGCCAAAGCCGAAAGGACGCTTAGCTGTGGATGCGCCTGGAAGTGAAAGGAAAATCCAATGCTGCAAAGAAAAATACTGCATAGGAACCTGGAATGTAAGATCTATGAACGTTGGGAAGCTGGAGGTAGTCAAACAGGAGATGGCAAGAATAAACATCGACATCCTGGGCATCAGTGAACTAAAATGGACAGGAATGGGCGAATTCAGCTCAGATGATTATCATATCTACTATTGTGGGCAAGAATCCCGTAGAAGGAATGGATTGGCCCTCATAGTCAACAAAAGAGTGGGAAAAGCTGTAATGGGATATAATCTCAAAAATGATAGAATGATGTCAATACGAATCCAAGGCAGACCTTTCAACATCACAATAATCCAAGTTTATGCACCAACCACCACTGCTGAGGAGACTGAAATTCAACAGTTTTATGAAGATTTACAACACCTTCTAGAACTGACACCAAAGAAAGATGTTCTTCTCATTCTAGGGGACTGGAATGCTAAAGTAGGGAGCCAAGAAATAAAAGGAACAACAGGGAAGTTTGGCCTTGGAGTTCAGAACAAAGCAGGACAAAGGCTAATAGAGTTTTGTCAAGAGAATAAGCTGGTCATCACAAACACTCTTTTCCAACAACACAAGAGGCGACTCTATACATGGAAATCACCAGATGGGCAATATCGAAATCAGATTGATTATATTCTCTGCAGCCAAAGATGGAGAAGCTCTATACAGTCAGCAAAAACAAGACCTGGAGCTGACTGCAGCTCTGATCATCAGCTTCTCATAGCAAAATTCAAGCTTAGACTGAAGAGAGTAGGAAAAACCACTGGGCCACTCGGGTATAATCTAAACCAAATCCCCTATGAGTACACAGTGGAAATAAAGAACAGATTTAAGGAACTAGATTTGGTGGACAGAGTGCCTGAAGAACTTTGGATAGAGGCTCGTAACATTGTCCAGGAGGCAGCAACAAAAACCATCCCAAAGAAAAGGAAATGCAAGAAAGCAAAATGGCTGTCCAACGAGGTCTTAGAAATAGCAGAGAGGAGAAGGGAAGCAAAATGCAAGGGAAATAGGGAAAGTTACAGAAAGTTGAATGCAGACTTCCAAAGAATAGCAAGGAGAGACAAGAGGGCCTTCTTAAATGAACAATGCAAAGAAATAGAGGAAAATAACAGAAAAGGAAAAACCAGAGATCTGTTCAGGAAAATTGGAGATATTAGAGGAACATTTCGCGCAAAGATCGACATGATAAAGGACAAAAATGGGAGGGACCTAATAGAAGCAGAAGACATCAAGAAGAGGTGGCAAGAATACACAGAGGAATTATATCAGAAAGAGTTGGATATCCCAGACAACCCAGACAATGTAATTGCTGACCTTGAGCCAGACATCCTGGAGAGCGAAGTCAAGTGGGCCTTAGAAAGCCTGTCTAACAACAAGGCCAGTGGAGGTGATGGCATTCCAGTTGAACTATTTAAAATCTTGAAAGATGATGCTGTTAAGGTGCTACATTCAATATGCCAGCAAGTTTGGAAAACCCAATAGTGGCCAGAGGACTGGAAAAGATCACTCTATATCCCAATCCCAAAGAAAGGCAGTGCCAAAGAATGCTCCAACTACCACACTATTGCACTCATTTCACACGCTAGCAAGGTTATGCTCAAAATCCTCCAAGGTAGGCTTCAGCAGTATGTGGACCGAGAACTCCCAGAAGTACAAGCGGGATTCCGAAGGGGCAGAGGAACTCGAGACCAAATTGCCAACATGCGCTGGATTATGGAGAAAGCCAGAGAGTTCCAGAAAAACATCTACTTATGCTTCATTGACTATGCAAAAGCGTTTGACTGTGTGGACCACAGCAAACTATGGCAAGTCCTAAAAGAAATGGGAGTGCCTGACCACCTTATCCATCTCCTGAGAAACCTATATGTGGGACAGGAAGCAACAGTTAGAACTGGATATGGAACAACGGATTGGTTCAAAATTGGGAAAGGAGTACGACAAGGCTGTATATTGTCACCCTGCTTATTTAACTTATATGCAGAATACATCATGCGGAAGGCTGGACTGGAGGAATCCCAAACTGGAATTAAGATTGCAGGAAGAAATATCAACAACCTCCGATATGCAGATGATACCACTCTGATGGCGGAAAGTGAGGAGGAACTAAAGAACCTTGTAATGAGGGTGAAAGACGAGAGTGCAAAAAACGGTCTGAAACTCAACATCAAAAAAACTAAGATCATGGCCACTGGTCCCATCACCTCCTGGGAAATAGAAGGGGAAGATATGGAGGCAGTGACAGATTTTATTTTCCTGGGCTCCATGATCACTGCAGATGGAGACAGCAGCCCCGAAATTAAAAGACGCCTGCTTCTTGGGAGGAAAGCAATGACAAATCTTGACAGCATCTTAAAAAGCAGAGACATCACCTTGCCAACAAAAGTCCGAATAGTCAAAGCTATGGTTTTTCCTGTCGTGATGTATGGAAGTGAGAGCTGGACCATAAAGAAAGCAGACCACCGAAGAATTGATGCCTTTGAATTGTGGTGCTGGAGGAGACTCTTGAGAATCCCCTGGACTGCAAGGAGAACAAACCTATCAATTCTAAAGGAAATCAACTCTGAGTGTTCACTGGAAGGACAGATCCTGAAGCTGAGGCTCCAGTACTTTGGCCATCTAATGAGAAGAAAAGACTCCCTGGAAAAGACCCTGATGTTGGGAAAGTGTGATGGCAAGAGGAGAAGGGGACGACCGAGGATGAGATGGCTGGACAGTGTCTGCGAAGCAACCAACATGAATTTGACACAGCTCCGGGAGGCAGTAGAAGATAGGAGGGCCTGGCGTGCTCTGGTCCATGGGGTCACGAAGAGTCGGACACGACTAAACGAAAACGACTCTCATGCAGTGATAATAAAACCCTGGCAAGGGTTGCTGTAAGGATATTTGAGGAAATATAATAAACAAGGAGGATTATGTGCATGCCAGCTATTTTCCTCTGTTGTCTGGATATTTTAGCAGCTACTGTAGGTGAAAGGGAGTCATTTTGGTGACTCAATTCAGATTTACACAAAGCCACAGTTTGCAGTTGCTGTAATATAAAAACCACACCATGGAAATTCCAAAATGTCATGCAATCCACAGTTTATTCTTCCTTGGCTACTAACATTTATAATCAATTGATCCTATTATGTAGGATTGTCATATCAGTGGCATTCCATTCCTTGAAATATTGTGCCAAAACCAATAAGACCAAGTGGATGCCTGTGATATCCCAAAGATAGGTCTTGATGATGTTACAAAAGCAGTGGAGACAAAGGCACCACCAAGCCTTCTCCCCAGCCACTGTTGCTGTTAGTCCATGTGCAATAAGAAGGCTCAGGAGCCACGCTTCTGGTGCTCTAGTCCCTGCTTTGCTCCAGATTGCAAGATGGTTTAAATGTTGCCGCAGCACAAAAGCTCATAATGTGGGGGAAGGTGTGGGAAGAGTGCTAGTAAATGCATGCACTGGAGTCTATTGTGCCATTTGAAGCAACACAGAGAGAGACACCTTTATACTGAGCTTGCAACTAGCGGCGCCACCTAGGAGTTGGTTAAGACTGGTGCCCAGGCTTTAAAGACAACTCACACATTACCACACCTCTCCCCAAAAATCGAACTGTATCTTTCACTGATGCATGCTTGCCTTGAGATTTGTCTCCCTGACTAGAGACTCAGAAAAGCACAGCAATTCCCCCTGACTCCATCCAGCATCTTGAGATCTGGTAACCTGAATCCCTTGACATTGTCTTGAAATGTCTCCCTCTGTCCTCAATGAACAGAAAACACCATGCCATCCAATATCCCCATGGCAGAAACAAGCAGTTATGGAATATTCTTAGCCAAGATGAGAGGAGCAGATAACAGGAATGAAATTTCATTTGCCAGCTGTCGAAAGAAAGAAAGAAAGAAAGAAAGAAAGAAAGAAAGAAAGAAAGAAAGAAAGAAAGAAAGAAAGAAAGAAAGAAAGAAAATAAGCAGTAGGGAGGGAAACAGCAGGGTGCACAAACTTGTCAATCAATGGGTAATAAGTATAGGAATGTCATTAAGTGGAAAGCCACGTTTATATCTTTCAAAATCTAGCAAGATTCAAGTAGGTTCGGAAGGAGAGATGATAAAAGCTCCCCTCCTCTGGTTAAAAAGGTGGAGGGAGAAAAATATGTGATAGATGAAAGATGCAAGCAGAAAAACCTTACTTACGTAGCATCCCTTTGTCTTTAGTGAGCAGAAAGAATAGAATTTTCCAGGGAATAAACAATGTCCTGGCAACAGGCGCATTACCAAGATCAAACACTGTGTCCAAATCAAAAAGACCAAAAGCTAGAACTCGGGAAGCCTGAGTTCAAATATCCACTCAGTCATGAATCTCCTCGTGGGATCTGGGGTCAATCATATACTGTTAGCTGACCTGCGGAATAGGGTTTGTTGCACAGATGTGAGAAGAGGACCACCATGTGTGCCACCTTGAATTTATGGGAGGACAGTTGTGATAAAAGGCAACAAACACATTTTTTAAAAACATGGGAGAGCTAACACCTTGTTCATTGCCTTAGGCAGTAAAATGTCTTGGGATGACTCCACATAAAGGAAACTGATCAACAGTTAAGACACTTTTCCTCCTCAAGCAAGAGTAAATGGGAAGAAGAAGCTGCCCTATAGACTTCTGCACATTTCAAGGCATGTGAGGTTATTCTGAGAATGACTTATCTGGTGAGTTCCTGTGGCTAAGCAGAAATTTGAACCCCAGACTCCTGAGCACTTGACCAGCACTCTGACTAGTATATCACAGTAATGATTTATTTTACCAATGTCCACAAACATCTGATGAAAGCAAAGTTGTTGTTGTTGTTTAGTCGTTAAGTCATGTCCGACTCTTCGTGACCCCATGGACCAGAGCACGACAGGCCCTCCTGTCTTCAACGGCCTCCCGGAGTTGGGTCAAAGTCATGTTGGTTGCTTCGGTGACCCTATCCAGCCATCTCGTCCTCCGTCGTCCCCTTCTCCTCTTGCCTTCACACGTCAAGAAGAGTCAGACACGACTTAATGATTAAACAACAACAAGTCTGAAAAGACATTTTCTGAGCTTTAGGTTCAGTTTGCTGTCTTCAAGTATGATGGCGCTCCCCATCCTTACGGTTCAAGACTCAACAGCCAGTTTGGTTGGTTTCTGAATATGGAATCGATAAGCGATGCTATTTTCTCTTCAGTCTGCTCGTGCCTCTGGTAAACATGCCAAGTTTGGTCTCCATAACAGGACTTGGGAGAGCCATTTTTCAACGCACGGTTATGCCCTGTCCCCGCCCCTAGGAAGCTCAGTGGGAGTTCAAAAGCAGCTTGACATAAGGCATAGGGTTCTTGTATTTAAAAATAAATCACCAGGCAAGTAACGAAAGTAGCAATTGCTACCCCAGCCAATCTATTTAAGCTATTATTCATTTGACTCCTACGCTTTCCCCTGCAGCTTTCCCCACTTTTGTATACTATTGTGTGCGTATTGTGTGATCTATTCACTATTGATTTAAAGAAATCCTAACTTCTCAGCATTCAAGGCCACGGTTTCCTTAGTCCAACTCACCTCGTTAAAGAACAAAACGCAATGGAAAAAGGGGAAAGGAAACTTCCTAGCCTTTTTTTTAAAAAAAGGGAAATGCCTTGCCATTTTAGTTCCAACTTGCCCATCCAATTAAGCTAGTCACCCGGAGAGTGTTGCGTCCTCCAAGGTTTCATAGATGCACAGCAACCGTGTTTTCCTCCCATTGTTGTACCTTCAGCCTTTTTTTCCATCTCGAGCAAGGAAATTATCCGCTGTATGAGGTGGAAGAGGAGAAAGAGGGTGGAACATGTTCAAAGAATATGGAAGACATACAGTCGCTTGGTGAGGTAAGCTCACAGCTTGGGAGTGTTATGTTGATGGACTTCATTTCCCATAGTTCCCATGGGATTCTAGGGAATTGTAATTCCAAATGTAACTTTTCCACGCTCTTGGACAGGCGAAAGTTCAACCCAAGGACACTGTGAGAACTTCAAAGCTGGGAAGGGTATAACAACAGATCGCCCAATCCAAATATGCAATTGAACACACTATACCCCTCATGCTCTATAATTGTCCTGCAACCCTCAGCTGATCTTACTGAAATATGCATTACCGTGCTACATACCTTCTGTGTTGCATGTAGGTCAACTGAGCTGGAATGTGAGAATGAAGATTGCCAAGCGCCTCCTTCCAGTTAGATCTGCCCACCCTATAAGATTGTCCCAGGCAGGGCGGTTGAGAGTTCTGACCCCGAGAGTGGCCCGGAAAACAACTACCTTCTCGGTGGTAGCTCCACAAGTAAGGAACTCTCTTCCACCTGAAGTCCGCCTGGCCCCTTCACTGGGCACCTTTAGAAAGCTGTTAAAATCCTGTCTATTTAAGCAGGCCTTCCCTGAACAAACAACAGCGTATGATACAACAGGGTTTGCGGAAATATCATCCATCACATTCCCATGCTTCTAGTCTTTTATATTTTATGCTTTTAATTGTAATTTACTGTATTGTACAGTGGTGCCTCACTTAACAGGTGCTCCGTTTAACGATGAAATTGCATAGCGACGAAGATTTTGCGATCGCTTTTGCGATGTTTTAAATAGGGAAAAATTGCTTTGCGATGATCGGTACCCTGTTTCGCTTACCGATCATCGCAAAGCGATGATTTTTTAACAGCTGATCAGGAGTTCCAAAATGACCACCGGGTAAAAAAAATGGCCGCCCGCTGTTTTCTGGGACAGATTCCTCACTTACCGGTCAGCGAAAATGGCTGCCGTATGGAGGATTTTCGTTTAAAGGTGAGTCTGAAGCCCGTAGGAACGCATTGAAGGGGTTTCAATGCATTCCTATGGGATTTTTAATATCGCATAGCGACGAAATCGCTTTGCAGCAATTTTTGCTGCACCGATTATCATCGCTATGCGAGGCACCACTGTATTTGTTTTTACTGCACTTTATTATATCTAATTGATGCCCCAATTGTATTATTATTATTTTGTATATGTATTATTTCGTTATTCTATTGTTTATCTGTTGTAAACTGCTCAGAGTAGCCCTGGCTGCCAGATGGGTGGTATATAAATCAAATGATGATGATGTATTCTATTAGCCAGTGTTGCCTAAGGTATTTTACTGTCCAAAAGAAAGGGCAGAAAGGCAACCCCAGGAATTTTACAGAGAGAAGTCCACTAAAATGAGATTTCGAGTGGGCGACATATAAGTTGAATGAATGAATGAATGAATGAATGAATGAATGAATGAATGAATGAATGAATGAATGAATAAATAAATAAATAAATAAATAAGAGTACCCCACAATGACACCTTAAGATAACAAGCTAGTTCAGGGGCATCAGGAAAGGATACCTAGCACGTACCGCATCGCTTCAGTGCTGCCATCCCCTGCCTCTCAACTTCTATTGTGTGAGTCAGCCACACTACTCTTCCTAATGGTAAGAGTGCTCCTTGAATGTAATGGAAAGTTGCTACACAGAAACATTTGCTTCTTCACTTCTTTTGGCCAGAGTTAAGCTCTGTTCAGGCATTACACCTGAACCTGTGTAAGGCTAAAGGGGTGTCTGGGGCAGGGTGGGAATATGTGAGATTCTCGACCATGCCCTGTCCCCTAATTTAAAAAAAAAAATTGGAAGATTTGCTCAAAGAAACAAAATCTCCCCAACCTCTGTGGTAGCAAAGTTGGAAGGTACAGGTGCACACAGCACAGAAAAGACCACATTGTACCTGTCAGCAATTAAAACACTAAGCATTATTATTATTATTATTATTATTATTATTATTATTATTATTATTATTATTATTATTATTATTGTTGTTGTTGTTGTTGTTGTTGTTGTTGTTGTTGTTGTTGTTGTTGTTGTTGTTGTTGTTGTTTCCTTGCTTGCTTGCTTGCTTGCTTGCTTGCTTGCTTGCTTGCTTGCTTGCTTGCTTGCTTGCTTGCTTGCTTGCTTGCTTGTTGAGAAGGCCCGCTTTCTTGTTCTTTCTCTCTGGGCCTCACTCGGCGTTAGGCTCCTCATACCCCTCTCCTGGCTAGAGCGAGTGATACGGGTAGACCTAGGTGGGAGATGCCTCTCAACAGGAGATAATTGATAAATGAGCATGAATTGGGATGAACATGCAGAAGCCAAGTATACAAATTACATCAGATTCCTAAGAATCATGACATTGCAAGAGGGTTCATGAGCTTCCAATAGATCTTCCCAGCTTGGGCAAATGGACAACTAAATTGTTGATTCAATGTAACTTTTCAAGAAAGTTACTATGAGAAACCAGGAATTTTCAATTGTGGCTCCATACCTTTGAAATAAATTACCAGTATAGGTTTGCCAGGTGCCTTCTTTCCCAGTTTTTAATAAGCTATTTAAAACATGCTGTAATTTATTTATTTATTTATTTATTTATTTATTTATTTATTTATTTATTTATTTATTTATTTATATCCCGCCTATCTAGCCAACTCAGGACCACCCTAGGCGGCTAACAATCAACAAATAATTAAAATATACATATATAAAACAGCCAATAATAAAACTTTACAGAGATAGAAACCAAATAGAAAAGAATAGAAAAGGAGCATCAAAATAAGTTTTGAGGAACTCCAAATTCCATTGAAACTATGGCAATAGTGAAGACTTCCCCACTCCCATGTCATTTCCTCAATAGTTAAGCATCTGCCCGTTTTAAATCAACCTTTTATTAATATGTGCCCTTTGATGTCCAACTTGGTATAAATTTGTTTATTTCTATCATAATTGGGTTATGTCATTGTGTTGTGTCACATTAGAGCTATGTTCATCAATTTTCTCCCTTGCAGAGAAGTTCCATTCGTGAAGGGCAAATTTCAAATGATCACCGGTCAGCTGAACTATTTCTTGTATGTATTCTTATTAATGAATATCAAAATGTGCATCCTTCCTTCCTTCCTCCACTTGTGCGGTTTTCTAATGCCAAATTCTCCTAAGTCCTCTTTAATTTCTGCATTCCCCAACTTTTCAGCCACAGATTTGCTCCGCATTATAAAGAAAAATGAGCTGCAAACAGAGAGACAATAAGTGTTTGTTAATGAGTGTGGGATGAAATGAGTCTCCGTTGCAGGTGATAAGATGCTCGACCTCTTCCCCCATCAGACGGGCAGGCTTTCTTCATTGTTCCTATAGAGTCGAAGAACAGAAAGAAGAAAATAATGTTGGCGGTGGCCTGAACAACTTCTCTGCATGCCTTCCCACTTCAGATGTGTTGAATCATCTCCACTAGCCAACGGAAAAACCTCTGAGGCAAAACAACTATTTTCTGTTAATGTTTTTAACGTACTGGGTGTGGAGGGGAAATGCTTCCCTTTTCTGAGAGATTTCTGATGTATTTAGGGGGGGGGGGAATCATTGTTACAGTCTGTGCTTTTTTAAAAAAAAATCACCATATTTACTTAATAAGCCTGCCGATATACTCAGCAGAAACTATGATTTTATTAATTTATTTTTATTTGAGGCATAGAAAAGACCCTGAGGGAAATTATGTTTCATATGGCAAATCGTGCCCCCAGAAACGATGGGAGATGGACCATTTTTATTTGGGAATACAAATATTTTAGGTGCTCGGGGGCAGGCATCCCACTGAAGGCCATGAGCAGCACCCCTAAATTAAAATAGTATTTTGAAAGCAATACATGACATAAAAAACAGGCAGGAAAGGGAAAGTAATAATGACCAGATACAGTTACTAACTTTTACCCTAAGTGGTAACATTACAGTACCAAATCTAACTGAATGAACAGACTTTGTGTCAGATTGGTTGTTGTGGGTTTTTCGGGCTCTTTGTTCTGAAGGTTGTTCTTCCTGACATTTCGCCAGTCTCTGTGGCTGGCATCTTCAGAGAACAGGAGTAGCACTCTGTGCTCTGGTCATGAATACGAATATTTGTGTCAGATTCATGATTGGGTGGAATCAATCATGTGACTTACAGTATCTGTTGGAATACCAACCTGAATATTGCACCTTTAAGAGGTTTAGATGGGAGGGACTTTGGGTGAATGTCAATCACTAAGAGTAGCTAATTGTTTCCTTCTGTACCTCAGATTCTTTTCCTCGCCTTTTTATCTCAATCAGGCTTCAGTGTCAGTTTAGCTATATTGGAGTCTGTTAATGTTTAACAATGTCTGTATTAGAGATAGCTTGTTTATTTATTTATTTATTTATTTATTTATTTATTTATTTATTTATTTATTTATTTATTTATTTATTTATTTATTTATTTGATTTTTACCCCGCCCCTTTAGACCATGTCTACTCGGGGCAGCTTACGAAATCAAACAAAACAATACAAAAATATATAAAATCATAAAATTACAAATTTCAATTTAAAACAATTAATTTAAAGAGAGGATTAATAACGCCAGTGTTTATGTTACCAGTCAACTGAGTGAAGAAACTAATGAAGATACTTCATACAATGTAATGAGTGAGATTGTTTTTGTTTGTATTCTGATATGAAGATTTTGTAAGTAAATATGATACAGCACATTTTTCTTCTTTCTAAACCAAGAGACTCTTTTTTGAGATGAGAGATGGGTGGATATAAGGAGGGTCCAGCCCCCTGGGGCTGGACCGTCCACTCACCTTCTGCTGTTGCTGCAAGCTTCACGCTCCCTTCCTATTGCTCCAGAGCTCACGGCCTGCAAGCCACTCCTGGCAGGAGATGAGAGGACGGGCCTCGCTGCAAGGTCGAAGACTGGCTCACAGACTGTGAGCTCCAGAGTGATAGGAAGGGAGTGCGGAGCCTGCGACAACAGTGGAAGGTGAGTGGACGGTACGGCCCCAGGGGTCTGGACCCTTGTTATGTCCACCTATGTGGGGGTATTTGTATATGGATACGAATAACTCCAACTGTAATTGAGAATGTATGCTAGAAGTAAAATTACATAAATCTGACTAAAACTAACTACAGTGGTGCCTCAACTTACGTCCATAATCGGTTCCAGAAGATAGATGTAACTCAAAAGAGTCATAAGTCAAAGCACAATTTCCCATTGAAATGCATTGGAATGTGATTAATCCGTTCCAGAAGGGGAAAAAACCCTTCAAAAAAATAAAATAAAATAAAAACACGGGAAGCCCCATAAGAATGCACTGGGCTGCAATAAATAAATAAATAAATAAATAAATAAATAAATAAATAAATAAATAAATAAATAAATAAATAAATAAATAAATAAACAAACAAACAAACAAACAAACAAATAAACAAATAAATAAATAAATAAAAATAAACCACGGAGCAAGTCCCATTGGAAGGCACTGGGGCTGCAAAAAAACAAAAACTAAACCACGGAGCAAGCCCCAAAGGCACTGGGGCTTAAAAAAAAACAACAACAGAGCAAGCCCCATTGGAAGGCTCTGGGGCTGCAAAAAAAAAAACACCAAAAAACAAAATAACAACACAGTACAGAAACATAACCCCCCCCAGCCCAAACCCACCCTGCAAAACCAATCCAGAACAGGCAGTTTTTTAAAAGCAAAAAGCATCACTTTACCTTACCAGGCAGTCCCAAGTCTCCCTGCAAACACACACACTCGCTCAGAAGCAGAAGCCAGGCAGTCCCAAGCCTACTGCAATCACACTCTAACTGCTGGGGTGAAAGAGCTACAAAGAAGCAGCCTCTTCACCACCAACAGTTAGCAATTTGAATTTCCCGCCTTTTTCTGTTTGTAAGTGGAAACTTCAGTCGCAAGTAGAAGTGAAATTTTGCGGCCAGAGCTGGTTGTAACTCGAAATGGTCATAAGTTGGGACGTTCATAAGTCGAGGCACCACTGTAGACTTTAAGAGGGGGGCATAGTTTGTTGTTGACATTAAACCAGAAATTTTCCACACTACATCTAACTGAATGACTAAGCTTTGCTATCAGATCTGTGATTGGCTGGGATCAATCGTGAGACTTATCCAAGATGGAGAAAATCCCAGTCAGAGAGTTGGGACTACCCTAAAGCATTTTAGTCTCCAAGGGATACCAGGAAACAGGGAGTTCAGCCAGCCAGCCAGTTTCTCAGGCTTGGGCCTTGCCAGGTTACTTTGATACCTGAGGCAAAGAGTTCGAGAAGCAGCTTTTCTTTGCAGTAAAACATAGTAATGGCAGGTGAAGTGATTATAATTTGGCTGCCCCATTCATGGCATCTTAAAACAGCTACCCGAGGCAAACACCTCATTTTGTCTCTCATAAAAAGGGCTCACTCTGCGGGAAGCAGAGGGAGGTGAGTGTAGCTTCAGAAACAGCAACAGCGGTAGCAGCACATGCGTTAAAATCCTAAAACGTAGGATTTGTGGAGCTGGGGGAGGAAGCAAAGGGTTCTGGGACATTCTCACTTCCTCAACGGAAGAGACAATGCAGTAGCTATGTTAACTAGGCGACGTGAGCAGTTATAATCCCAAGAAGTAACTTTTCTAAGCCCTGGGCACATTTAACTGAGACAGCCCAGATGTGTGTGCATTGCCCAGATAAGCACAGTCATCCAAAAAACCAGAATAAGGGCACTTCCTTTTAGCTGAACAGTTTGTTTCTCATTGACAAATCTTGCCATAAACAAAACTGGATCAATTTTTTTTTAAAAAAAATCTGATTCAAAGTTTCGTCCCCAGTAGCTGCCACAGTTTTGTGTGTGTTTGTGTGTGTGCGAGTGCTGTGAGGGCGTCCGACTTTCGCCCCCAAAGCAAAGGCTCCTGAACGCCTCCAGGAGCCAAAATAGCAGTGTGCATGCATACATGCGCCCACTGCCTACATATAACTAGTATGTTATATTTAACCCACCCTCATTCTAAATCAAGGCTTTTTGAAAAACGAATTGTGGCAGGAAAATGGTTGATTATATGCAGTATCACATTATATTTAGATACCACAGTACATCAAAGGCATCAGTTGCTGCAATTAGATGGAAAGTGTCAATGCCATTGGCTCATTGACCCCCATCTTCTCTCTTTCCTGCTGACCCCTGAGTCATCGTACAGAAATCAAAAGACAATAGCAATGTGGGGCGAATATCAAACCTTTCCTTAAAGCATTCCAAAGGTACACAATGCTACAGGGTGCCACCTAATTAAATCAGAGAAGAATTAAAACCGCTTTATGTTTCTGTTCACTCAGAGAATGAAGTAATTATACCTAATAAAGAGCTCTGGTTGACAAACGCACAAGGTCACGACCACCTTTCAGTGTTTCGAATTAAGCGAGCAAGGACATTCTCACTTCTTAATTCTAGGGGCCTTGACGACAATTTTGTGAATGCAATGTCACAAACGCATCTATGGTGTTTTAGAAAAGAACACAAGCAAAACAATAAAGCCCCCTGTCTATTAACCCACTCCAGGATTCTCCACCAAATGAATTGAGGAGGGTGTCCACCAGGAGGGAAGCCATTTTGATAGCTGCATTGATTTGATGTATTAGTTAAATTCATTTTCTGCTTCTCCTCCAGCAACCCGAGTGACATGCACATGGGTCTCCTCGCCCTTTCCTCCTTTCCCCCCAAAACATCCCTGTGGCATTGAAAGTGAGTGATTGGTTCAAGATCATCCAATGAGTTTCATGGCTCAGTGGCGACTTGAGTCTGTTTCTTCCATATCCCAGTCCAGCACTCTTGTCTATTATATCACACCTCTTGGCAATGGAAAGATCTAAAGGTTGCTATGACGTTCATCCAGTGTCCCCTGCTTGTTTCCCCAAAAGCAAGGATTCACTCTGGTGACGTTCTCTCTTTCCTTCGCTGCCACCAGTGGATTTCCCCTTATCCACACTGTAAAAGACTTTAATCAGACACTTGCCAACATAACTTGTTTATTAAAAGATAATAGGTTGAATCTGAATCACAGATGTTCTTTAATCATTGTATAGAATCAAAATCACTGAAACCTCGTATATTTTGTTACACACTCAATCACCATTTGCTTTATTTATTCACTTTAACCAGTTTATCTTTATTAATAACAGTTCTCTCTATTTCTCTATCTCTCTTTGCTCTTCAACCTCTCTCCTTTACACCTCGCACTCTCCTTCTCTAACTCACTGACTAATTGACCAAATGATCCCGCCTCTCCAGTCCTCTCATAGGCTTGTGCAAATGAGCTCCAGCTATGAGTGACAGGAGTGATGTGGGCATTCGTCACAGTGGGGTTGAAATGTTATTCACAAGACGCTTTTTAAGTAAGGGCCATTCCAGACGGGGCATATATACCTTTTGTGTTCTGCTTCCTTTTCTGTTCGTTGCTGATGGGCATCCATGGGTTGGGTCCTGATGATGGGTGGCACGAAACGTCTTGTTCCAGCCCAATCTCTGTCCTTCCTCTATGCTTCCCTGTACTGTGTTTATAGCTTCTGTGTACTCATCATGCATTAGCAGTGACATTCTTAAACTTACCATCTCTTTCATGACCAGAGGTGATTGGGGAGGAGCAGAATATTGACCTCGTGTTTAAGAGTCCTTGATTCGTTCAATTAGAAATTTGCCTGCATCCAAACCACCCCATAGCAGTCCTCAAGCCCTCAGAACACACCTTCTTCAAAGGCAACTGAAGCAGGAGTCACAGCAACATAACCAAGCATTGCACATTTCAAATTGCTTGATACAAGCCTTTTGCTTACAATATTTGGCAGCACTGCTACCGATTAAATGTGATCTGTCCCAAATAGTCTTAACAGATTAATGGATAAGATGAAAAAGTATGACTTCCAAGAGAGTCATCCACTAAAATGATTTTAGGACCCCTTATCTTCGAGACCAGGATTATGAGGACTTCCCTCTTGAACTGTAAAAATAGACTGTGGCAACTGAGCTTATGAAGAAACTTTTAATTGATTATATGGATCACAGAATCAAAGAATAATATGAGTTGGAAGGGGCCTATAAGGCCATTGAATCCAATCCCCTGCTCAATCAAAGGACATCTCCCAGGTGGTTGTCTAAATTTCTCTTGAATGCCTCCAGTGTCATGCTACTTGCATTCCACTTCACTATCACAGAGATCAATGCAAGGATAGCTTGCCCTCACCCTGGGTTTCTGCTTTGATTTTAAATGGAGTAAGGTGTTAAAGAGGACATAAGATACACCATTTTCCAGTTGCATTGAGTTGCTTAAATAGTTGACAAGTCTGAAACTGTATTTACATTGCATTGTTTTTGATTCTCCCTCACACTGAATTATAAATATTATAAATGTTCAAAATGAAATAGATTAAGATAGTAATTCTGAAATATATGACTATACCACCTTGTATAGTTATTAGAAATTAAAAAGATGTTAAAAAAACACAGATAGTTTTATTGGGTTTACTAAGAACCTTCTTGATCACCAGTATGCCACATCACAGAGAAGGAATAGACAATGGGAGAAGGCATTGCATTGTTATCATGCTTGTGTATTTCCCATAGAGATCTGGATGGCAGCTGTTAAATACAGGCTGCTGGACTAGGTATATCATTGGTCTGGTCTATTGGGTTAGGCTCTTTCTTGATATGGCGGTTGAGAAGACTTGGAAGCCATGAACCAAGATCAGCTACCTTCTCCAACACAGGGGCCCTGCCAATGTGCCAAACTACAACATGGAGAGGGCACTGGGTTTGGGAAGGCTGATCTGAGGACCTGTATTTGAAGGAGTATTACATGGATTATTATTAGCTGTAGCTGTAAAGAATAGGACCTGGAGTAATGAACTCAAACTGCAACAAAGGAGATTTCAGCTAAACATTAGGAAGAACCTATTGGCAATAAGAGCTGTACAAAATGGAACAGACTACCTTGGAAGATGATGACTACTCTTTTGTTGGCAATTTTCACACCACAGTTGGATAGCCATCCATTAAGGGTATTTTAGCTGTCGATTTTCTTTTTAATCATTGGATTGGATTCAATGACCTTTGGGATTTCCTTTCCAGGACTACAAGTCTATGAACCATGATGGCTATACACTGTAACACACTTTGACAATAATTGTTATACTAATTCTATGCTGTCAATATAGCGACCCTTTTCAGGGTTTTCTAGGTAGAGAATGCACAAAATTGGTTTACTACCAACAACTTCTGGGGGTGCCCTGAGATGGTGCAGCTTGTCCATCACACAGGTTGGCTCTTCTCCAGGGAAGCATAGTAGGGTGTTGACCCATGGACACAACCTCTGGCTCCATGGCCAGATACCTAACTCACAGATACCCAGGACACTGTAAATATACTTGAATTGATGTTTTTAAAGAACACTAATATTCCCTGGATTCTTTAGCAGTTGGGCAGTTCTGCCAAATTTCACATTATTTCCTGTGCACATATATTTTTACATATATTTTTAAAAAGCTACTAGAAGGCTGGTAGAATATAACTTTTTGGTTCCAGTTAAAGCACGATCATGATCATATATTTGAAGCCAAGAGCATTAGTATTATAAACCTAACTGCTGCAAGGGTTGTCGAATCAGGCCAACATCCTCTTAAACATTTAGAAAAGTCAAATATACATGCATCTATCTCATAAGATAGTTTTAAATATCACTTCATAAGGAAATCTGGGAGGAAATATGCTGCTTTTATAGCACAACACAGTTGGCAATCTCTCACTTCTGCAAAGTGTGGGTTGGAACATGCCTGACTAACGATTAATGATGCTCATTAAAAAATGAAATTCTGGTAAAATTCATTAATGCTTGGCTTGAGTCTTGCTAACAGTTACGCAACATTAGGAACAAGGCAATTACAGATCTTGGCTGTGCGGCTCATTGGGATAAAAGAGAGGGCAGCGCAGCCAATGTATACCACACTGACTTTCATGAGAGCAACTAGAAAGACCAGGTAAGAGAAGCATTGTCGTTTTGCTGCTACCTGAAGATAGCAGTCAGATGATGCCCCAACAGTGTCAGAAATCCTGTTGCCATAAGATATGCCCTGTAAAGCTGTCATTAGACACTGATTTTTCAGAAAGAAAAGAATTCTAATTCTTACCAAAAGGTCCCCAGAATTAGACCACCAGGTCAGTAAAAATTGACACCATCGGCTGGTTGGTTAGTTTTACAAAGCAATTGGCATTCTGCTATATATTGGTAGTAAAGGTAATGATTCTCCTTGACAAATTGTCCAGTCGTGTCTGATTCTAGGGCACGGTGCTCATCCCCGTCTCCAAGCTGTAGAGCCAACATTTGTCCGTAGACAGTTTCCATGGTCATGTGGCCAGTGCAACAACACACGAAACGCTGCTACCTTCCCACCAAGGTGGTATCTATTTATCTACTCGCATTTTTTGCATGCTTTCAAACTGCTAGGTTGGCAGGAGCTGGGACGAGCGATGGGAGCTGACTCCAACACGTGGATTTGAACTGCTGATCTCATGACCTTGCGGTCCAGAGGGTTTGCCGTTTAACCCACAGCGCCACCACATCCCACAGATATATTGGTAATGGAGTGCAAATAATGCTTCCTTGCAGTATATAGATGGGTGGATGTCCAAGTGGTGTCTTCTTGCTGGATTTTCGTTCCTTGGAAATGAACAGGTGGGCAGGGATCTCGACCTGGATCTTGTATGCTGTTATGATAGCTTTTCTAAGATTTGTCTCTCCAGGTTAGAATGACATTGTTAAAAGGAATGCCTATTCAAACCAGGGGCAAATGAAACCAACATGGAGGATATATCAGGGATCTCCTACCAACTCTCCTCAGACTGAAGATACTACTCGGGTGAGTAGCGAAACATTTCAACCTAACAAGAAAGGAGCCAAGTTGCCATGACTCAACTTCCAGATAACCTCACCTGGATGACTGACTGAGAATCTTCACAGGTATCTGCATTTGTAGGTTCAGCCATGTTATTGGAGAATTAGGGCTGCCTCCTGTTCCCTCCAACACCCACATACCAGGAAGGGACAATAAGGACTCACAGAATCTGGAAAATACCTCAAGCATCATTGAATCCAAACTCCTGAAGAACGAAGATATCCACAGATGAAGCATCCCTTCCAGTTGGTCTTTCTAAGCTTTGTTTAAACACTTCCATAGCAGGAGAGGTCAGTATCATCAAACAGCTCTTAATTTTCAGGAAGCCCCTTGTAATATTTGACTGACGTGACTGAGAATCTTCGGATACATTGTTACAATGTTCTTACTAGACACACACATATTGTAGATATCAATTCTGAGTAAATTCTGTGGGAACAGTCAGCTAGTGTCAAAATATATGCCTAGCCCTAATTAGATATTAGCCTCCTCTCCACCCCTTTACCGTTATCCTTTTGCAATTATATTTTAAAAACTAATTTTCATAAATAGAAGACTAAACTAAATGGATAATTATTTTGACTAGGTAAAAGGCAGCTTTCTAAATTCTGAAGAGTAAACTTGAATGGTTCCACTTTCTAATGCGCTCATGGATCAAACTAAAAATTTGTTAAAATGTAAAATGCTTATTATTGTATTATTTTAAGCATTTTGAACTGTTTACGTGTACTTGTATTAGACGCCAATTACTATTTTTCAAGGCTGTAAAGCCTAACTGACTACAAAGCAATAAAGTGTTCATAAAAAGGCAAAAGTAATCTTGCCAAATCCCACATCTTTTCATGTGCATGAACTGAGGAAGAACAGGATGGAGCATTTATGAGGGATTGTCAACCAAGGGAAGTCTGGGAGACTCATCTGCTCCCCATTTTCCAAGTGGGAAAAATAATGAAGAGGGATCATTATAAATTTTCTGGACTAACTGTGCTTATTTGGTACAGCTCTTACATTCACATATCTCATAAGAAAATCAAAATTTCTCTAAAAGTACAGTGTATAGACTTGTTTTACTGCATATCTGAGTGTTTAAAATTAATTAATACTGCTTCCAACTTAGAACTTCGGTAAGGTGATGGAACAGAGTTATATCTGATGACTTAATGTATGATGGCTGCTATTACTGCAGAACTATTGCCTTTGAAAATGGCTTGCCAATGACTTTATAAACAACTGTCAAACAAATTATCTGAACAAAGATCTGTACTACAGTTAGAAACCAGCTTTATTGTTACAGCCAATTTTGAATTATTTACATAATATAAATCTCTTTGCAAGATACATTCCTTCATTGAAATCAATGGTAAAAGGCCTTGTTACATAGCTTCAACAATGCTTAGCTTAAAAGTAAAAACATTTCACTTCAGTACAAGCCAATGAACAGAATGCACAATTTAATCCCATTTATAACATACAGATGAGGTTACTTTATCCTTCCCTTAGACAAGCAAACCCTTCACAGGACAAGATTGGACAGAACAGACACAGGATTAAAACTGTAACAGGATGATAAAAGTCATAGGAAGTGCTCCTGATATGCTGTTATCAGAGAGATAGAAACAGTAGGACTCAAGATGAAACCAATGAACTCTTAAATGCCAAACTGAACTGAGGTACCAGAAGATTTTCAGTGCTGAGACTAACTGAACAGATATAAAGCAGCCTTATACAATTATGGCCTATTTTTGAAACTGGACAGCTGTATACACAGGGCATTCCAGAAAGCATTGAGAAACCATTCTATACTCAACACCCAACAGAAATTAATGAGGTTGAGTCAGTAATTTACTATTATCTTGGATGCTGCATTTTATCATCGAGATTTTCCTCTGGTGTCCCAAGAACTACTGCAACCACCATTTGCAATGTCTACAGCAATTTTAAGTCTGCACTGCTTGACAAGTCATTGAAGTGTCTTAACAGTAACCAACAAATCTGTAAGAGCCAGGTCAAAAAGAATGAGCATCTCCAAGACCATTCAGTCAAAAATCTAAGTTTCAAATTCAAAAAGGTTGTCAAAATTGTAGACTCCCACACAAGTGCTTAGGTCTTTTGTTTTTCAATGTTAACTAAGCAAATATGTATTCATTTTCTTTAAAAAGTAGCTCTGCTTCTATGAGAAAAACTGAAGATCTCCACAGCAATTTTTAAACTGTCAGTATAAATAAAACATGTGTCTTTTAGAGAAAGTGGCCAGGTTTGAGGGGAGGAGTATTACCTAAGAGTATCATGTAAGAGGTGGCAGCCATATGTCATATGCATTTTTCTACAGTGGGGTCTCGACTTACGAACTTAATCCGTATTGGAGGGCAGTTCTCAGGTCGAAAAGTTCTTAAGTAGAATCTGCATTTCCCATAGGAATGCATTGAAAACCATTTAATCCGTATCTGCTCTTTTCGTCCATAGAAATTAATGGGAAGCTGCTATTCCGCCTTCTGCCACTAGAGGGGGATATTTTTTCTTTTTTTCTTTTAACCTAAAATGACTTAGCTTTTTAAAAAAAGGAAAAAAAGAGTTCGTAACTTGAATCTAAGTTCGCAAGTCAAATCCATATATTCCTATGAGAGCGGTTCGTAAGTCAAAACGTTCGTATGTCGAGCCGTTCGTAAGTCGAGACCCCACTGTATTTGGGAAACAGAAAGACTACTTCATCACTATGGTATTATATATTAACTGGCTAAAACACCTTTGAAAAAAATGTGCCATCAAATTTTTTTGTTACAGGTATGTGTAAGTATTTTTTATATTTACTTTTTCCATTCCGAAGATCTACATGCCAATATTTACTTGGCCATGCATGATTACCTTTGAGTCTTGCTCCTTAAGTCAAAGCTTGCTGCTAGTTAAAAATGTCTACATTCCATACAAACAGGCAATTTATTTGCCCATAACTTTGAGAATCCTAAATAAACTGAACCCAGCAGGAAAATGTGGGGATTTGAAATTAAGTGGAAATAGAACTGTTCACTGTTCTACTATAGACATTTTCAAGCTTCACAGATACACTAAGAAATTAACTGCTCAAGGCCTATTTTATTTTGAGGAGGGGGTAGAGAGGAAATCAAAATTAATGATTAAATAAACACAAAAGTTGAGTTCAGGAGACTGAAATACATGTTCTTTAATGCACATGCTACCATTGACAAGGAGTACAGGGATGGAAGCCATAGCAAAGAAATTGGATTCGTTTAAAGAGACTTGTGATCCCAGAGATTATGTTGTAGTGGAAAAATAGACTAAACCTGTATGTGTGCAATTTTAACAACCTTCAAAACGTCTCCCCCAGCCCAATGGATTGCACAACGTTTTTGCTTCGTCTTCAGAAAATCAATGCGGCAGAGGATACACAACCCTGGATAAAGGAGGAACAGCTAAACATTTAGCAGGCTAAATACTAACAGAGGTTCTTCTAAAAAGGCTCTTTTTACATAAACATTTCATTTCATTTTCTTCTAGCATTTCACTGTGTATCTGCTGCAGGGGCATGCCAAATTAAAACACAGATTGGTTCATATTATTAACATATTTTTGTTTCATTAGCCCTGCCTATCTAAAAAAGCTTTTTTGATCCTTTTCTTTCCTGCACAAGAGTCTCTATTTTCCAAGAAAGGAACTTGTGCAAGCTTCTTCAGCTAAAGCCATCTATCTATGCACTAACAAACTGCAATATTTAGCTGGCCCCAGAGCAGAAATTCATTACTTATCTCAAGTGATAAAGCGCATTTTCTTCTAATTATCCAATGGGCTTAGAAGAATAGTGGGCACTGTCATTTAAAGCCCGTAATTGTGGTAATATTTTCATTTTCAGATTGGTGTTTTTCTCAGAAGTTATTGCAAACATGAAAGCAGACACTACAGGCACAAGGAGAAAGATACATTATGAAATCTAATGTATATCTCTAGATACTGCATCCTATTGTTTCTCAATGGGGTTTCCCCTTGATTGTGGTCAATTTAACAACAAGAGGTTAGCACATCTCAAGAATTAGGTTTTCTTTGCATCAAAATTTCTACAAAAGGAGAATACAATGAAATACATTAAGTTCTTAAATGCAAGGTACCATACAATTCACACTAATTTACAAATGGTTATTTACACTATTTTATATACACAGTCAGACCCGGTTACCATAAATCAACAAGCTAAGCTACCCCTTCTACATAATTCACAATGAGAACCCCAGGCCAGAGTTCAAAACAATACATATCTCCAATGTTTAATCCACCATTATTACCTTGGAGGTTATGATGTCTGGATCAATCAGGTATGATGGTTAACTTGGTCTGATTGCCAAATGGAAAAAAAATCACACAATTCTGCTTTACAAAAGCTACTAGGCCACTACGGTCTGTAGGCTGATGTTATGCAGGATTGAATGCCATTGCTAATAACCCTCTTTATGTTTGTAGCATTTTCTACTAGCATCATGGGTGATGGCATTCAGAATCTTTAGCTGAAAAGGCAACAGATAAGTTTGTTGGCAAGTTACAACCAAAATTACAAAAGGTTGTCTCTATAGCTCCAGAAAAGAAAGAGTTCAAGTATTCAAGAAATGTGAACAAACTGAGGAAAATTAATGCAAAATTACAAGGCCACCTCATGAACTCAGTAGAAACTGAGGACATGATAGTCTCAAATGAAGAGATACAACCACAGATATTACATCATTTCCCTAGCCTAAGCTGCACATATTGGTCTTCAAAATAGGGTGTTCTTTCTTAACCTGACCTGCAGCATTAGTAACATTGTTTTAGAATAGATGAAGGATGTTCAAAACATTTTTCTACAGAATATGCTGGGAACAGTAAGTTTATAATTACTATATATAGTAAGTTTAGCTTATAAAAATAACAAAATTGTTTGCCCAGCCTGTTGCTTAGCACAGTACACTGCAACTAAAGTAGGCCCACTGAAACGGGGGATTTGATGAGTCAAGTCTGCAAGTTCCACTGAATTACCTGTTCTACTTACAACTTACACTAAAGTAAGTCTCAACCAGACAAGGCCCATCTGAATCAGCAGATTTTATGAAGGGGTTGACTCACCCAATCCTCACTGTTTCAATGGCCTCCTCTAGCTGCAACTTACTGTGATAAGCAGCAACATTTCGGTCAGTAGCATAAACAACAACCTGGCTTCCCCCTGCTCCAGAAAATTACCAACTGAACTTCAGCACATACAATTAGAAATACAGGAGACACCTGCATATCCTCCTCTCTCTAGTCAATCTCAGAAGAGGTTTCATGTAACTAACAAATTAACTGCCATTAAAAAGTATTCCATATACTTCCAGTATTTCAGTGTGCATATTTTTGTTCTCTACATGTGAACATTTGAAGCCACTTCGTTCTAGAAACATACCACCTTGAACTGATTATTTTATAATGCTATGGATTAAATAATATGCTAAAATGAAGGCAAAGAACAAAACTGAATTCAATTTTTAGGAGTGATTTCAGTTTGAATTTTCTAGAGCTCTAGAAACATCCTTTACCTGATAAAATACATTTTCCCCTCTAACGAGTTAGCTTAACACTAAACAAGACAAACTGCCAAGAAAGTACACCAATAAGTGCTTTAAAATGCATCTACCATAGCTTACTAGTAGTATTAAAATTTTAAGAATAACTAAGTTCGATGTTGCAGTCTACTTTCCATTATTGGTTCCTCTGCCTAATGGAACCACTCCTGTGTGGGGTATGTGAATACAGTGGCTTGTTAAAATTACACCTAAAATATACGTAAAATCATGAGATTTTGTATCATTAAACAGAGACCATTCAGTGATCTTTGGGGTGAACTTTCCATCCATGTTAACTGCTGCATGTATCATCAAACAAGGCAGGCTTATTTTAGCAGATGTTTATTTTACACACTACAATAAAATAATTCTGAATAAATATTCTTGTGGAGTCTGTGCAACAGGCTCCCCATAATATTTCTACTTAAGGTATATTTGGGATTACACTGTGTATAAACACAGACTTTGTACATATGGGCACTTAAGTGACCAAATTGAAACGTTTCAGACTAATAGAGCTGTGTAACTATTCAATTCACTGCAGTGACTCTCAAAGTTTAAAGCCTTTTCCCCATTCTTAAACACACACTTACGCACACGCACACATACACACTGAGTAAACATTTGTTTCATTTCACATTTTTGAATTCAAACCATTCTTGGTAGGATAGCTTAAAAAAAGAAAAATATGTCCATGATCAATTCCTTACTCTTCAAACACCATATATTTCAATAATGATATTTTAACCTTGAAGCTTTTGGCGAGTAATGAGTTAGTTCATCATCATCTGGCAAAGAAAACAGACAGTCTAGCAACAAATAGGTTTAAAGACTCAAGACAAGAAATCAAGGCAAGGAAAATTACAAGAGCAAAAAAGATTAAGCAATTTGTTAACTTCAACAGTACAGTTCTGCTCTGAAACACTACAGTATTGTTGAGCAGTTTATCCCGTTGGCTTCACTACAGTATCTTATAAACATGTCTATTGCCAGATTATATGTTGAACTGTTCAAAGTGTTTGGAAAAAATCCTTACGGGAGGAAGTGACATTACACTCTGGAACTGTGGTATTTTAAAGCTTACATCTGAAGTTAAAAGCTGTCTTCTACCAATTTAAACCTTATTCAGGGATTAAATGATAGCAAGTTTCCTTCTGCATGTATGCAAGATTCTGCAGTTGTTCATCTGTATGTTAATACAAGGATGGCAAACCCACCCTTGGGGCAGTATGCAGACAGAGCCTGAAGTAGTAACAGCTTGAAAATTACTTTGTCTGATCTGTCCTAATTCTCTAATCAGTATATGTGACACACACTTCAGTGCAAATTGCTCCTGTTAATTGGTAGATTTTGTACAATTTGCCACTGAATGGTTTTATACTGATTACGCAAATGTAACGTGAGATGCAAAAACCTTATAGCCTTACACCTCCTCCCTTAAAGACAACTTATGAAAAGCAGCAATGGAATGTTACATTCCTAATAAATAATTCACATACCATGTTAAAAGTTACAAGAGAAAGGATTAAATATTTTCTCCCTATGTTTTACAAATCTAATGTTTCTCTACTCCTTCTACAACATAGTAAGATCTTCATTTTAGGTTTCACATTAAAAGAGTGTTGTTTAGAACCAATGAAAAGAAAAGAAAAAAACACCATAGGAACATTACAAAACTAACGAAGATTTAGCTTTTTCCATTATCTGTACTCAGAACAAAAACAGGAAGGAATCTTATCAAATGTGGATAACCAGTTTCCAGTTGTTACTCAGGAAGTGTTAATGTCATGACTTCAGTTTTCATTTTGAAGTACTGATTGAAACGAACAATTGCATACCTATTAGGAGGAAACAGAAATATAAAATCAATCACTGCATTATTTGTTACATGGTTTATTATAATTTTGCAATATAAAATTATGGCAGTTAATTCTAGCTTCTCCTGCCATCTAGTGGATAACTAATGTCTGGCATATTTAAGAAATCACTGTCCAATTCAGCTGTGATATGTGGATACTGTATACAATTAATAGTTCTTCATCAGACAACAAATAAGCCACAATAAATCAGCTAGGGACTGATTGATCTAGGTTCCAAAGACATTCCATCCAGTGAAAGGCCAAAATGAACACAGTGAGCATCTTGGTTCTTACAAACTACAGTGGTGCCTCGCTTAACGGGCGCCCCGTTTAACAACGAATCTGCATAGCGACTTTTTTTGTGATCGCAATGCAATGTTTTAAATGGTAAAAAATCACTTTGTGATGATCGGTATGCTGTTTCGCTTACCGATTTTCGCATAGCGATGTTTTTAGAACAGCTGATCGGCGGTTCCAAAATGGACGCCGGGTTATAAAAATGGCCACCCGCTGTGTTTAGGGACGGATTCCTTGCTTACCGGACAGCGAAAATGGCCGCCGTATGGAGGATTTTCACTTTAAGGTGAGTTTTTTGCCCATAGGAACGCATTAAATGGGTTTTAATGCATTCCTATGGGCTATTTTTCCCCGCATAGCAACGAATCTGTATAGCGACGGTTTTTGCTGCATGGATTATCGTCGCTATGTGGGGCATCACTGTAGCTGAATTCCTGGTGCTTAATACAGTAGGTTACACTAGAAAAGGGTCTACCCACACAAAGGTTGAAGTGAGGCAGTATCACAAAACCAGCACATGTTAAATAATTAAATGATAGAAACTATTTTAAAGTTTTCAAGCAGTGACTTTGTAAAATATTATCAATATGAAACCTCTATCTTAGAAACAGTCAGTTATGGATAATTTTAACCTAAAATACTTCATCTCAAACTTAACAGTCGACCTCCCTTGAAAAGATACATGTGGAACAAATATCTATACACACACTTTAATCCTGCACACATTCTCCTGAGTCTTAGATACTTACCCTAGAAAATCAAAGTCAATGGTGGAATATTTGGCTTGAATTAGGGCCCACAATCCCCAGAAGAAATGAGAGGCCTGCGGAGAGAAACAAACATCAATGATAAGTAACAAAAACGTCTATATCCAACATCTCATTAGTACTATCATAACGGACAACGTATTCAGAGAACAGTTGAGTACATATAGCAACTGAAGGATCTTATAGCACCTACTTACTATTTGAGTTCATAACAACTGCACAATATTGGTTACTCTTACAATATTCTCAATGGAAAATCACAGAGGACTCCCATAACAGAAGGTCTACTTTATGATTCTGAAAAATGCATTTGCTTTCTTCAACAAGAACTGCAGCACAAGTGGCCAACTATGACAGAGCAAGGACAAATTTTCTGCCGCAAGGTACCCTCCGGAGACGACATGTACTAGCGGGATTCGGTTGGAGTTGGAAAAAATGTTCCAACCCCAAGGGCAAAATCTTGTTGTACAACTTTGTACTGATGTAAACCAAATCCCGTGACAGAAACAATTAAAACTAATTGAAAACCTCCTGTCCCTCATTTTCAGATGCCCTAGGAATTCTTTTTGTCCTGGAGAAGACTTTGGGAACCTAATGATTTGTGATATCAGTGTTTAACAGTCAAAAATCATCACCAGCTGACAGCACTAAAATTGTTTTTTTACTATTAAAGGCTTCTCTCCTGTACTGAGGCTTCCAAAGGCTTCCCCGGGACAAAAGAAAGCCCTAGGGAGACTCGGAACATGAAGAGGGAGAGGGTATAGGAAGTTTCAATTAGTTTTAATTAATTATTTCCAGACCCAAATCTGATTTACACTGGTGTAACTTTAAGCATCTGGATTCTTCACCTTCTATTTGGAAACACAGTGAGGTTTATGGATAAAACTTCACTGAAAAACCAGTCTTCAATCTTCACAATGGCTGAAATCCTGGTTCTACGTTATCTGCCACAGCAATTTTCCAGAATGCTAAAAGTACTGTTTAATGCTTAAAAGTTTTCCTGGTAAAACTTCAAACTAGAGACAGACATAGGTTCCTGTAGCATTTGCTTAAAGACCAAAGTTGCAATAAGATTCAAAAAAAAAAAAAAAAAAAAAAAAAAACCCATTTAGCACTATTAAATCATTACCATGCCAACATCATCTTCCTTAGCCACATAAAGAATGCACTTCTTAATCATTCTGCTTATTACTGACAATTCAATTTTTGTTTCTCCTACCTAACATATCCCCTTACATGCTGGGCAAAATCTTATAGGCATAGCTTTGTGCCAGCGTAACCCAAATCGGGCACAGGTAAAAATATTGAATTTAGGAAACTGATGGAAAGTTTCCTATCTCCTGCTCTCAGGTTCCCTGGGTCTCCATTTTGCCCCAGGGAAGCCTTATCTAAACCCATGCAGTGATTATTAAAGGCTCTCCTGACCCCAGGACTGTGTAAGTCCAATAATGAACCTTATAAAGTGGTATGTGAAGAACTGTTTTCAATCTGAGGCCCCTTCAAATTTGCGAATGTCCCCCAGTTTAGAATGGCCGGTGTACCACATATGTTTCAACACCATCATCACCTTATTTTGTACATATCCCTATGACTTTTCACAGACTGCATACCACAGCTTGTTTGGATTTGGTATTAAGACAGCCAGGTAACAAAAGTCTAACACACTGTTTTCCAACCTGGGGGTTTGGAATCTCCAAGGAGATTGTAAAGTATTTTCTGGTGTGTGTGTGTCAAAGGACACTTTATATCTTTATACTGTTGTCTTTGTCTTTATTGAGTAATTTCTTTCTTGACCTTAGAGTCAGATATTAAAGTTAACATGTACAGGTATATGCATTTATGAGAAACAGGCCCTTTGGCAGAGAAAGAAGCTTCTACCTTTTGAGAAGGCATGGTTTTACTCTATTAAAAATGGCTCTTTATGCAAATGTGGTGGGCAAGGTGGTTCACAGGTTCCTTGACTATTATAAAAGATTGCAACTAAAAAAAATGGCAACCACTGGCCTAGCAATACTTTATTTTACTTTTTAAAATCCTACCACAGACACTAAGCACTTAATGGAAAGTTTAAAGGGGGCTTGTTTTCAGCTTATGTTTACACATTAGTTTGTACTGGTATTGTGTATTACTTAGAATATATACTTAGTGGTAAAGAAATTATATGTAAAAGGAATGTCTAAACATCACACAAATCTTCAACTTACCAGGGCAAATTGGTTGACTTGTACATAAAGCACCTCAACCTCTTTCTCAGTGACATCTGTTCCAAATCCTTTATACTCCTTGTAAGCTTCCAGGTAGGCTCGCAGCCACTGCTCTTGCAGCTTCCTGCTTGGGTAGAGACTATAATCTACTTCACTGACTCCTAAAACAGTATTTAAAAAGAAAAGAGAAAACAAGAAAACTTAACACTTCCAGAAAGCTTATGCATTTCTGCAGTATCACACTATATTTTAATTGTTAACCAATATGCCTAAAAATCTAAATTTGTGACATTCAACAATTTACCAATAGGAACACTGAGGAAATTATAGTACACAAAGCTACCAATAAAAATACAGAAATCAAGTTACAGTGGTGCCTCGCTTTACGATTGCCCCATTTAACGATGAAACCGTATCACGATGAACTTTTTGCAATCACTTTTGCGATTGCAAAACAATGTTCCCTATGGGGGAATTTCGCTTTGCGATGATCGGTTCCCGGCTTTGGGAACCGATTCTTCGCAAAACAACGATTTTCCAACAGCTGATTGGCGGTTTCAAAACGGCCGCCGGGTAAACAAAATGGCCCCCGTTGTTTTCTGGGGCAGATTCCTTGCTGCACAGGCAGCAAAAATGGCCGCCCTATGGAGGATCTTCGCTGGACGGTAAGTTTACAGCCGTTTGGAACGCATTAAGCGGGTTTTAATGTGTTTCAATGGGTTTTTTCTTTTCGCATTACGACATTTTCCTTCTACAGTGATTTCACTGGAGCAAATTAACATTGTAATGTGAGGCACCACTGTACTTATTTTGGCACACTAAGCCAGAAGAGATCTAACCTAAAGTATTATTTCACAAAAAGCAAAAAACCTTAAGAGATATATTTCTTGTGCAGCACATAGTGTACATCACAGCTATGTCTGCAAGCATTATTTTGTTTAATTTAGAGTTCTGTGTCTAGTCATGCCTGCCAGGTCACCATGGAAAATGTCTATAGACCAACACTGGCTTTTCAACTTACAAATGGGGATGAGCACCAACCCCTAGAATCTGACACGACTGGACTTAATTAACAAGGAGAACCTTTACCTTTTTAACCTAAACTGGTGAGTTTTCATTAACAGGGCTTCTTTTGTACTTTTTTCATTCTTACAAAACATATATAAAAGTTCTGATGAACAAGACAGCTGACAACCCAAATTGCAACTTCTAACATAAGAACATACTTTATGGATGTTGTGTGCAACAAGGTTATGAGTTAAAATATGCTGTTCCTTTGCCATGTATTGTGATACTGATGTGGTTTTCAGTTTCACTTATCCACATTCTCAAAATATTAAAATATTAAAAGAAAAAATCCTGAAAAAATTGTCATATGCAATACCAAAACAGGCCATTAGATGGAGCCAGAGGCCCTGCTATGAATACTTGTTAGTGAAGAATACCGTAGTTTTTGCTCCATAAGACGCACCTTTCCATATGACGCACCAATTTTTTAGGAGAGGAAAACAGGAAAATATAATGTTTTATTCGCTCCATAAGACGCACAGACTTTCCACCCCTGTTTTGTGGGGGGAAAAGTGTGTCTTATGGTGCGAAAAATACGGTATATAGCATGGTCTCTGACAACCTCTAGTGGCCAGTTCTGGTAATACATATAAAAATATATTTTCTTGCCCCCCCCTTACTGTATATATAGCTTTTGCTATTATCCATGGTTTTCAGCATCCACAAGGGGCCTTGGGACCAATCATTAGTGGATATGGGGGTCCTAATGTATTTCAAACCACAAGTAGTCTTTCCCACACCTCAAACACAAAGATGCACTGAGAAGGGATAAAATGGAAAGTTAAATAAGCACATTTCTGTTAAAAATTCTTGGGGAAGCAGAGGAGGGAAAAGAGGTCCATATTCCTCTAGCAATCAAAATCTCTCACACATGTAGCACAAATTGCTAAAATACCTGCAAATTCGTTGAAGTGGTTCCCAATGTCATAAGCCAGGTAATTATATCCAGAGTACTCATAGTCAATGAACTTAACGTCACCTACACGAGACACAAAGAATAGAATTTTTAAGTGTAAATATGGGAAAATATCCTGAATCTTCACTGTTCCTTTTAATATCTGCCAGTGTGTTCCAGTCTGATGTGGTCAGTTGCATGCATATTTAAGACATTCCAGGATTAAGGTTGTGTTTTTGCTAAACACAATGACATTATTATTAAAGATAGACATTCATAACTGCTTTGACCATACCCACTAAATGGAGATTAAAATCTTAACAGCACTTTTGCTTTCCTACCACGGGCATCAATTACTGTATGTTCAAACTCCAATAATGAGAATTACTGATTGTATGCTATTGTATTATCAGCAAGCATCTTTAGAGGCATTTTTAAATATGCCTTATAAGCAGTTTTCCATGAGGGATGGTATGCAATATTGTATTTCTGTCTACAGCCATTGCTTCCTTTTTACAGGATTGCATTCTGTAAGAATTTACTACTTATCTACTTTGTCGCACATACTCTCTGAAGCAAGTACTTCTCCAATCAGAACAAAAAGCCTGCATATTAATAAGTCGTAGTATTCAGAGATAATTATCTACATTTTCCTTTTCAGATATTAATGTGCTCAGATTTTAATTAAAAATCAGGTGTTCCAAATTAACGTGTATACCTTACATTCAGATGGCAAAGATTACTAATAACCTATCAGTGAAAATATGCTAGAGTGTGGTAGTAAACAGCATTTTGTTTAAACATGGTGCAGTGTCAGTGTAAGTATTTAGGTGTTCCCACTGCTAGAACATGTTGCCAGTAATACTTGTTTACACTACATAGATTAACTAGCCTCTCCATCTTCAAATAGAACCCTGAGAATAACAGCTGTATGTGAGGGCCAAGATTTTCTAACCTCTTTTGCACTCTTGCCACAACTACATTTTCCATGAATCAGTTATGGTTAACAGATGAAGATAATACATGTATGTAGCATAGTTGTGTTCTTAAAGCCTTGTAAACAAGGTATTTAGAACATTTCAGGATTTTAAGTTCTATGGAGTCTTCCACACCAACATACATATAAACAAGCCAAAGAGTAATTTATACCCTAAAGGCAAATGATGAAACAAATTCTTATGTTCTAAATGATCACTGTTTCCTAAACCACTCAATTCAATCTTATAAAATGTATCAATAAAAACTCCACACCCAATTCCACTTTAATGCCTTTTAGCCATACAATGGTGCTAACTTTTAAAAGCAGCCCATTCATATACATTTAACCAAATGTTTGCATTTAAAAAACAAGACAACAGAGATGGCAGGTGAGAGGCCCGCATATATGAAGTATTAAGACAGTTATTTAAGATAAACATTTTTTGCACTCAAGTTATGTTTTAGGATATATGTCTACAGTGCTGATATCACCATTAGCTAACCTCTGCTTTTTTCAAATGCTAACTTCCAGTTATAATTAACAGTTTTACAAAGTAAGAAAATGAAGCTAAGATACAGATGAGGCTGTTACCAGGCTCCGTGCTCTCCTAGGGGGGAGGTGCATGCGAACAAGTGATGCGATAAACCTCCAGTCAGTGCCTTTAAGTAGCACGGTGCACGCCGCCACTTGGCAGCAACAATGGCATACCTAATCTGTAGCAGATGAAGAAAATTTGGCAAACTCATATTTGATAAGACACAAAACTTTAAATAGAAAAGTTCTGCATTTCACTGCTCTTCCTTTTCCAGACTCACATTACAGTGGAACTCAGCCTTAAATTTAGGTTTTGCAAGAAATACAAATCTTCAAGATGCACAGCTCCCTTTTATTTTGGACTCCAAAGACATAGGACTATAGATAAACATAACCTTATCAATGTCTAAGCCAACTATTCTTTGTGTCTTTTGAAAAATAAACTACAAAGTAGGATTCATGAAGCAAAGCCATTCTTTCTCATAAGACTTGGATCCTCAGGTCCTTGGGAAAATGAGTTTGAAACAATGCTTTAAAATTAACTGAAACATGAAACATTAAGAAGAACTTTCTGATAGCAATACCTGTTCAAGAGTGGAATGAATTACCTTGGAAGGTGATGCTTCATTTGCAGTTTTTAAATGAAGAGAAGACTGGATAACCAATTTAGCTGTGAATCCCTAAACTGGCAGGAAGTTTAACTAGATAACCCTTGCGGTCCCCTCCCAGCTCTACAATTCTATTATTATATACCACTTATAAGAAAATAATATTAAAATATGAATAAAGCTATACTTAGAGAAAATGGTTTTGAAGAAACATACAGAATGCCACTTAGATTAACCAATTTCATAAACAATAGGTAAAGAAAGCACCTAATATGTGGAGTCAGAGGTTTAGGGAGCAATATGGCAGAGACATTATCACAAGCTGTTTCTGTCCAATTCCACCTTCCAACTGCAACTCTCCACTCTACATCTCAGGTGTAATATGAGAGATATCCTGGGATGAATTAAAGACATGGAATTCTCCTTGATTTCAGCAATGCACTGGAGGTTAACAGGTATTTTAAGAACATTTAGTGAAAGTTTGGACAATCTATTCTACAGAAGTATGGCTTTTACGTAGCCTGTCAGAATAAGAAATCTGTAAGTGCAAAGTAGTAAGAGAGAATGATACAGTTTGATTGCAAATTCATCTACAGTAGGCTTATGAATCAAAATGATTAATGTAAGTGCTGAGTAAAATTCATCAAGCTAATTCAATGAACCTACTCTAGCTAAGATAGCAAGTGGATTAACCATAGAAATTATACAGAAATGCATTTCGCAGAAATTACAGAGAATAGTGCAGTACAACACTACTTTCTTTCTGGAAACAATTAAATATGAATTGACAAAGTTTCCACTGCTGCTTCTTAAGAGTCTGGAATCTAGAGTTAGATGCAAATATTATTTTGTTTATAGATATGATAGGTATCAATTACAGAAACTGCATATATATTCAATGTCCTCAAAACCAGTGGCCTAAATTAAGAAAGGCAGCTTCACCTTCTAGAGTGCTTTAAACAGAATCAAATTTCCAGTGAAGTGAATGAACTGTTTTTTAAAAAATGTAAGATCTGTGAGAGACTGGCCCAAGCTAGGAAACAATTCATAAACACAATAATGAAAAATTAAGCTTGAGAAATTTCTGTTGTCTGGAGAGAATCAAACAATCACACAGTTCGTGGCTAAGTTTTTATTTTCAGCTATGACAATTTGCAAAATGCGATAGAACGATTTTATACTATACTATGTATTTATTTTCTGTATTTTATATTTGTATAATCAGGTCTATGACCGCATAATAAAACTTTACTTACTTACTTACTTAAGCTAGAGAATAAATGTTTCAAAATAACTTTCAGAATGTCTACTGCCATTATCCAAGAGTAAGATAAGATGCTTAACTTAATATATTTAACCATGCAAATACTGTGAGAAATTGGTACAATTTCAATTTTTGAATACTCAACTCTATACCGAGCCTTTACACAACGTTCTAGAAAAAAGATAACCCGTTCATGAAAGGAAAGGAACATGATTAGCACAAATGTGGCAAATCATTTAATAAGCCAAGGTAAATGTTTCTTTAAGAACAGCCAGCATGATATGGTTGGCTGAAGTGCTAAACTGGAAACTCATTAGGCGCCACAACTATAGTGAAGATAAACTGGATGGGAAGGAAAGCTGGGAAACCACTTTGAGCTTGTTGGAGGAAAGGCATAATGTATCTGTAAGAGGAGGGGGGGAAGACAGAACAGACTGTATATCTGCAATTTTTCCTGAAGAGTTCAAAACAGATGGCATCACCAACGTATCAAGCAAAGTCTGTATAGTTTTAAGATCTGAGCAGGGAACAGATGCCCATTTTCAACAGAGATAGAAATAAAAAGGAAATTTGATAAAGTGGCATAATTAGTTACTTCCTAAGATTGCATTCATAAATTAAAGGCTCTAAGTGGTAGTAGTCAAAAGGAGAAAGGAATTCAGGAGAATTGCTCCAGAAGAGAGAGTAAAGTGCATCCTTGAAATGTGTTTATTCTTAATCAAATAGCTTGCAAAACGTTTTTAGCACATCAATAATATTTTAAAAATATCATTTAAGAATTTGTATCCTACTTCATGTCTGGCTTAAGTTAAAGTTAAAGCTGAGTTTCCACTGCAAAAGTTAATTCCTCCTCTTAATACTTGCACCACTTCTACAAACATTGTTGTCCAGTACAAGACAATACACAGTTTAGTATATTACTCATGATTTACATATTCCAAGATTAAAGCAATGCTCAACATTTCTGCACTTCAGAAAAATTAAGCACCACTAGGGCTAATTCACAAGATGTCATGAAGTGAGAGTTAGCAAATGATAGTAATGTCCATCATTTATTTACTATAACTGTCACACAGAAACATAGCCACTTGACATCTGTCCTTTACTGTGTATGTGTTGTGCTGCAATCCTTAAACACTTTATCTTTAACTGATACAGTCTAGCTACTACATACACTTAATGCAAACAATTTTCCAAACTGAGATTTCTCCCTCTCCCCCTCCCTGTTCCCAAATGCTAAACACTCACACACTGGTTTTTGTAGAAATGCTCTTAAATGATGTACTGCTCTCACTGATTTATTCTCCACTCTGTTTACAAAAGAAAATGACAGATTTGTTTCAAACGAGCAAATGTCAAGCCTTGAAACTTTGAGTGTTTAATTCTGAATTTTGTCATGGCACTTAATAAAAAAGTTCCACCATGAAAAGGGTCCTTACAGAATAGTCATTCTCCTCAGATCTAAGTAATTCTTATTTGTATCAAGCACATTTACATTTCCTCCCAAACATATTTTGGGACTTTAAAATCAATTTGTAAGTGTGCAATATTGACAGATTCCCAGGAATAATTGACACATCAGTGGAAGTAGACACTGCAGCAGAAGAACCACAAGGTATTAACTTCTGGCCAGGATTGGAACTTCACAGATGGATCAATGGGATGAGCCACAATTCCACTCGTGTCCCTTCAGTAAAAGTGTTTGGGAAGTTTTTGATCAATTGAAATGTAACACTGTAAAAACAATTAAAAACTTTAACTGTGCAAAACATATTTAAAAATATGGTACATATACGAAGTATTTGTTTCTGCACAAAGTGGTTAAATCATGTTTTACTACAAATGTATTTGGGCTAGCAAAATGCAAGGCACATGACAGCCTAGGTATCCTAAGAGTCTGCTTCATCAGCAATGAAGAAAAGTTGCAGAAAAACTATTTGCAAAATAATGAGTAGCTTATATGTGTGATCTGCCTAACCAAACATTTATTCATGGTCACATATTTAACTTTACTGCTGAATAAATCAAACATCTGTTTCAAGACATAACACTCTTTGAAACTTTTTTTTCTGTAGGACCCGAGTGCTACTTCCTCTGCAATATAAACATCCCAGTTTGAGTCCACTGAGACACCACTAAGAGTGAGACAATAATAGCTCCCTGGAAATCAGACCCACATTTTAGGAATGCATGTTCCACCACTCCCTCACATTCTAAAGAATATTTCCCTCTTCTTCTTAATTATAATTTAAGTCACACAATCAAAAAAGCAATGTTCATATGTAAACATCATTCCTCAATTTCATACCATGCTTTCATAACTTTGGTTTATAATGCGACTACTTGAATTTGTGCACATGCAACACAAAAACCATGATGAACACCATGAAGAGAGGAAAAATCACTCTGGAGAAGGAGGAAGCATGCATTCCCAAGGCTGGTATATAACTTGCACTAGTTAATGCATCATTTAATAGCCAAACTTGATTGTATCACCAAACTCAGCAATTAATGTTGGAACTAAAGTTACAGATAATTCTACTCTTAGAACCCAGCATTCTTTTTAGAAAGTCAATAATTAATAATAAAATTAAATCTAATTAGCCCATTTCCAGAGTAGTTCCAACCTCAAATATATTTACAAACAAATTTTCAACTTTAAAGATACCTATGTACCTCATCAGCAGGATATAAACAGAGCCTTGGAAAGTATCTTTCCAGATACTTCACCATGAAGAATTCCTCGGTGTCATCAACATATCTGACAAATCAGAATACAGAGATAATATACAGTAACCTGGAGACATTTGCTCCCAAGGCTGTTGAAAGAATAAGTTTGGATCAAGGATAGTTAAGACAACACTTTGTCCTGAACTTTCTACTGTCAACATACTGTAGTAGAATATTAGATTGCTATTACAGAATCCTTATTCTCTGCAAACCCTTAAGTATTAAATAAAATACAGTTATTAAAATATTTTATACAACAGCTGCTACAGCACTGCAACGTTGCATCAAACAACAAATGATAAACTACAAGCAATAAGAAGGTATTCAAAATAAAGCACAATTGAACTTAACCACCCACCACAAATTACTGCTGTGTATTAGGTAATACATAATAACCCTTAAATGTTACTTACAGCTGTGTTCAATACCTACCTTGTTTTCCATTGTAGATGATATTTTTACACAACAGATCATTGTGACAAAGTACCACTGGGGAGCCTAAGTTAGACAGCCTCTCCTTCATCCATGCCATTTCCTCCTGAAGGACTTGAGGATTTGGAATATCACTTAGAAACCTTTCAAATTTGAAAAGAAAGAAGTTTAAATGAGTGGTCCTGCCACAAAATACTCAGGACGTAGAATATTCTAAAGGAAACTGCAAACACAATTCTGTATTCATGAGGCACAGAGACAAGAATACCTTTGCATTTACCTTTGGGTAAATGTCTGTTTTCATTCTAGCATTTTAAATTATGGAAATACTTTAAGCCCAAGTGAGGAAGCACGTTCCAATTCAGAAAGTGAAAAGGTTGCTGCATCCAGCAGTTGGGGAAGTTATCGTGAGAGCATGCAAAGCCAAGTGGAAGGAGCCAAATCGTTATCTTACCATGTGTACCTTTTTCTTACCAGCATAGCTCAATTGTTTGCATGTCAGGCAACAGCTTGAACACACGGAAAGCACAGCACAGCTTTATGAAAGTATTAAGCAGTAGAATATTTTAGGTTTAAATGGTTGTAACTGTATCATTTTTTAAAATAACTGATTGGCAGTAACAGTGCCAGCTCAGAAGTCAGCAACCAAGAATTTAGTCTCAATCAAGATTTCCGGAATCAATCAAATCTACCAAAGCTAACTGTTTTCAACATAAAAACATATCCTACAAACAGTTAACCACTGAACAACTTTGAACAAGGACTCAAACTGCTGCTGACAAGATGGGAATGCAGCTGGAATCTTTGCCACTGTTTTGGGGTGTAGGATTGTACTGAAACTTTCTTCACTTTTTTAGCTCTTGGGCTCCCAGTCAAAATAGAACTTGTTCTTAGCTTAGATGAGATTACCCATCCCTGGGCAACATGTTTCCCATCCCAGGTGTAGACACCTACCTTTTTTGTAACTCCTTATCAGCAAATTCTGTTGGTATAAGAGAAAAGTATTTTCCCAACTTCAGCCACAAGTTAGATTTGGGGATCCATCCATTATGGGCATGAATAGCATGTATTTTAGCAAGTTGTCTCGCTATTAGACTGCAATAAATGGAAGTTGACAATGTGTAAAAATAAAGCTTCATGATAATTACAAATATTTATTAAGTTTCTGTTCCGTGCACAGAACAATCTGTTTGAATGATATTTTTGAGGTCACAGCAAGGAAGGCAAGAGAGTCAGCAAAGTCATTCAAGTCAGACTGATTCAATACATTATGCTTTGTAGGAATTCAAAAACTGCAGCTATAGGAGCAAACTGTAGCCTTAAAGACAGAGATTACTGACGCTATTCAACACCACATTTGCCAAATCTTAAGATAGGGATGTGGTGGCGCTGTGGGCTAAACCGCAGAAGCCTGTGCTACAGGGTCAGAAGACCAAGCAGTCGTAAGATCGAATCCACATGACAGAGTGAGCGCCCATCACTTGTCCCAGCTCCCGCCAACCTAGCGGTTCGAAAGCATACAAATGCGAGTAGATTAATAGGGACCACCTCGGTGGGAAGGTAACAGCGTTCCGTGTGACCTACAGTTCAATGCATTCCAATGGGGGAGAAAAAATTCACCAAACATTAACGAAGAGTCAAAACAAAGCCAAATTAAGTTTGCAAAGGTTTTACAAGGTGCACTAACGATGCCAAGCATTTAAAACAGTTTTTGAACATTTTAAGACACTTTAAAAATAGCAAAAACGGACATCGCAAAACCATTAAAATGCATTGAATAGGCTTCAATGCATTCCAATGGGGGAACATTGTTTCGCTTAGCGATGTTTCCTATGGCAATTTTCGCTTAAGGACGGCAATCCGTTCCCATTGGAACGGATTAACCGGTTTTCAATGCATTCCTATGGGAAATGGTGTTTCGCTTAGCGATGTTTTCCCATAGCGATGGTTTTTTTGGAACCAATTAACATCGTTAAGCGAGGCACCACTGTATTTATAGTCTTTATAGGAGATTAAGGACAGAAAACACCAAGCATATTACCTTTAAAATTATTATTTTTATTTTATTTATTTATTGTATTTATACCCCGCCTATCTAGTCATTTTGACCACTCTAGGCGGCTTACAACATAAGGATAAATTCTTTTAAAAATTATAACAATTAATTAATTAAATGAGTCTATAAGATGGGAAAAATAAAAATATATCAAATAAAGAGAAAAAAAAAAAGGAAAGAGGACAGGAATTAACTGGAAGGGAAGGCCTGCCTATACATCCATGTTTTTAGTTGGTTCTTAAAAGTATCCAGCGAGGGTGTAGCGCGAATCTCCGGAGGTAGGTTATTCCAGAGATGAGGAGCCACTGCCGAGAGGGCCCGGTTTCTAGTTCTTTCTTTCCGGGCCTCCCTCAGCGTCAGGCTCCTCAGCCTCACCTCCTGGCTCGCGCGGGTGACACGGGTAGAACTAGCTGGGAGTAAGCATTCCGCCAAGTATCGAGGTCCTAAACCATTTAGGGCTTTATATGTAAGCATTAACACTTTGAAGTCAATGCAGAAATGGATGGGCAGCCAGTGCAGCATGGCCAGAGTAGGAGAGATATGTTGGTATTTTCTCACTCCAGTAAGGAGTCTGGCCGCTGCATTCTGCACCACTTGAAGTTTCCGCATCAGCTTCAAAGGAAGCCCCACGTAGAGCGCTACAGTAGTCTAATCTACAAATTACGAGCGCAAGTATTAAGGTAGTGAGCACCCCCGTGTCTAGGTAAGGTTGCAGCCGGGCAATCCGCCAAAGGTGGAAAAAGGCGGTACGGACTACCGATGCCACCTGCGTTTCCATGGTGAGCATCGGGTCCAGGTGTACCCCCAGGCTGCGGACCACACTCTTTGCGGCCAGGGCCACCCCCCCCCCAAACATGAGGGAGTTTCCCAAGCCACCATCCACAGGGCCACCCACCCTCAGAACTTCCGTCTTGTCTGGGTTCAGCCTCAGCCCGTTCTCCTGCATTCACTGCTGTACAGCCCCCAGGCAGTGCTGGAGGGACAGGACGGCATCACCTGCAGTTGGTGAAAAGGAAATACAGAGCTGGGTGTCATCAGCATATTGATGGCACGATGCTCCACATCCCCTGATGACCCCACCCAGCAGCCTCATATAGATGTTAAACAGCATTGGGGAGATGATCGACCCCTGTGGAACCCCACAATTGAGACTCCATGGGGCCGAAATACTCTCCCCAAGCTGCACTCTCTGGGGGTGGTCCTCCAAGAAGGAACGGAGCCAGGCTAGAGCCAAGCCACCGATACCCAACTCAGAGAGCCTCCCCAGGTTATAGAACTTGTTGCCATAAAATTAATATTGGGCACCAACTCAGAATACTGTAAAGGGGACTATACCAATCTGTTAAAGATATTGATGGCCAATAATGATGATTACATACACTACATAACATGATAAAAGCAAGATCCTTTCATGTATCACTAAGGGAGAGCAGTTGCAGATAGTGTAGTGCCATATCCAGAAGACCACCATACTGCTAGGAGGTACAGTGGTGTGTCCCAATTTTGATCTATCTCCAACCTTACTTTCAGATTGGTAAAGGCTTATAACTGAGGGCACAGCAGATTATGCTGGCCACATGTGCCATGCGGTAAGTGGTCTGGTAATCGGGCAGGCCACCTTTGCCAGTAGGCTTCATATTCATATATGAATACAAAGCCCGCACATATACTCCTCAGTGGTCTAAAGAGTCAGACTAGGGCAGGGTTGCCACTGAAATTTTATTTTTCATTTCCCTGACCAACATTCAAATATAACCACAAGTTTAAAAATGAATAGGTCGTGTTGCATTAATGCAAGTCTTAATGAAATGTTCCACTCTACAAGTACACAAGTCACAACAGCAAAAATATTTGTCAGAGATTTAATATCAGCTTCTTTAAACATTAACTGCAGCAACATCTGTTTTATAACTGCACCAAAAATTACACCAGGATACAAACTTCAATTTAAGTAAATTCTAAATGCGAACAAATCACATAACATTTTTGTTATTGTTTTAAAACTATGCTAAAAATTATATAAATATTCTATCTAAAATGGTTTCTCTGAAGCCACATTACAAAACTTAGTTTTGAAATTGCCGTAATAATCAAGTTAGAAACTAGAATACAAACAATCAGTTTTTAAAGAACAAAAAGATGAAAAAAGTTCTTCATGCAAGTTCCAAATTAACAGTGACTTATTAACTGAAAATCAACTTTCAACAGAAGCATTACCATGAGACAAAATAAGGCACATTTTGACAAAAGTCCACAGGTCTGAGAAACTGGACATCAAAATACCACTGTAAAACATATCCAGTCCAACTTCATCATTTTGTTTTGCAATATACTGTATGCTTGAAATTGAGCCTTGAACTCCTTGAGGGCAGCTGTAGTTAAAATAGTGTACTGTTGCTTTGATTTTTCCTATACTGTTTCATTGATCTGATTTGCTACATGTAGAGCTTCAACAACAGCCCCTATTCTGGTGATTCCAAGATTTGGCTTGTATAAAATGATAGTAGGATCTAATGCTGATAGGCCACGCACAATCTTGAACTTCAAAGGACTTCTCTCAACTTTCAAACAACAGCTACTACCATGTTTCAACACTCTAGGCAAAACTTGGCCACTTGATGTTCACTCAGTTTAGTTTCTTCAATAGTTTCTTTGCTGCAAAGCCAATGTCAACCTTGCCTCTGTCAAGCAAGTTCTCAATTTCATGTCAACTGTTAACAATTGGGAACCATATGACACATGTCACAGCTTTTCTGATTATATGCAACAGCTCACTAGCGTCTTAATTAGCTTCCAAAGTTCTTCATACAAAAAAGGTGCCAATGGTTATTGGTTTTGAAACCTTTGCAGAAATGGCTCAATCTCCAGCAATCGTTTTCATGAAAGCCATTTTGCACTTCATGAGTGGATCTTGCATTGCAGCTTTTATACAAATTGCATGTTTACTGTAAAGTTTTGCTTCTTTCACATACTTCTTAATGTCATCAAAAACAGTCATAGCACTATCAAGGCACTTAACATTCTCCAACCACCTAGTGGAGCAAAACGTCAGGAGAAATGAAATAGTTGCTTCTAGTCATAGCAGTGTATGATGCCCTCTTAGCTGGGCAATGATTGAATAGATAATCCAGGTTGCACAAGATTGAATTCAGGTCCCATTTCACTGCTTGCAATCCTGTTTTAAAAGGCCCTTGTACATGAAGGCTACAAGTTCCAAAGTTAATCAATTCTTTTCCTTCTCCTTTATAAGAACATAAGCCCGGCTGGATCAGGCCAGGGACCAATCTAGTTCAGCTTTCTATATATCACCGTAGCCCCAACAGATGCCTCTGGGAGCACACAAAACAACTAGATACTTGTCTCCTGATACCCCTCCCCTGCATCTGGCATTTGGAGGTACCTTCATTTTAAGTTTGGAGAGTATACCTCCCCTTCATGACTTGTAATCTGCAATGGACTTTTCATCCAGGAATCTGTCCAATCCCCCTTTTTAAAGGCATCTAGGCCAGATGCCATCACCAAATCCTGTGGCAAAGAGTTCCAGAGATTAACAACATGCTGGGTAAATGTTTTATTTTGTCTTTTCTCACTCTCCCAACACTCAATTGGAGTGGATGTCCCCTTGTTCTAGTATTGCATGAGAGGGAAAAGAGCTTCCCCTCTATCCATCCCCTGCATAGTTTATACATCTCAATCATGTCGCCCCTCATGCCTTTTCTCTAAGGTGTCCCAAACACTGTCTTCTGCACCTTTTCCAGTTCTATGTCTTTTTTGAGGTGCGTCAACCAGAACTGTATGCAATACTCCAAGTGTAGTATTTTATAGTCAAGTTTGGTTTTAATTTCTTCTTTTAGTTTTCTCAGAAAAAGGCGATTTACATTTTGCCCATCCATAGATACTTGCAATAATTTTGCAACTGATATACAAGACATGCCTTCTTGAAACATCTGAAGGTGGTCTTCAGCAGTAGGAGTTTGAAGAAAAACACTAGTCAGATACCATGTAGAAACTTTATGACAGTAATCATCCCGAAACAAACCACTAAATCCATCTGTCCCTTTTGAACCACCTTTTCCAAAGCTTCATCAAAACAGGTAAGAACTGTTTGGCACTGTTTCAGTAAAAGATCACAGAAATATGGTGCTAAGCAACAACATACTTTCCTTTTGTTTTTCCAAGATGAAACTGTTGAACTATCTGGCTATCTGAGAACATTCACTTGAATAACCCACTGATATTGTTATAAGACGTAAATGACATCTTCCTAATCACCAGTTGCAAAGCCCAGACGGACACTTTGCTGTCCTAACACAGTCCTTGATTATATATGCAGCCATACTAATTTGTGTGGTAGGTAATTCTTTGACATTTTCATCACTCTGATCATTTGTTCCAGTTTTCACAGAGGCTGTCTCTTCACCATCTCTGGTTTTACTACCTGAGCTTGTACTAGGCTTTGAACCTCAACATATTGTGATGCACTGTTAACTTAATTTTCAAGTTCTTCTGATGTAATGGTCCTTATGCATGAGACTCCAAAGCTCTAATTTCCTTATTACTTAGTTCAAAGGTTTTGTAGTACACTTTACAATAACCTTTGCATTTGTCTCCAGCAACTGGTGACAGCCATAGAACAAAGTCAGGATGATGTTTGAAATCCAGCCACCACACCGTCCCCTTAGAAGCCTCTTCAAAATGTGGTTTTAGATACAGCTGTACACAGAATCCACTGGCCTGACACAAAGACTTAGGAGATTTGTTTTCTAGCAAGTAGGAACTTTCCAAAGCAGATCAGCAGCAAGAAAAGAGGTCGAGTTTAAATGCTTGCAGATAATTTCTGCAATCTAGAGAAGCAGACAACTCTCATTTGCAACCTCTATGCATGGGAGACTGTGAAATCCAACAGAATCAAAATTCATTTGCAACTCTGCGCTGGGTTTAGCAGGAGACAAAATGTCCATTCCATACATAAGAATGACCCAAAAATATGCTTATCTCTATATGTAATTTAAATGCAGTACTAGCAGGTAGGGATGAAAGCAGATGTTTAAAGTTTGTACTGTATCTTGCTAAACGTTTAAACTATCCTTGCTTTGCAAATGCTACAGACAGACCTTGTAAATCATGCAGGAACAGGGCTCAACAAACACATTAGGATGGTTGCTGGGATGGAGCTGAGGAAAAGGTGGAACTGGGAAAGGGCATCATTAAGTTTTACTTGTATTCTGCTACTTCCGCATTCCAGTTGCCACAAGAACAGATCATGCTCTTGCAGCAGCAGGTCAAAAATCCACTGGCTTAAATATATTTTAATCACAATTTCCCTGACTTCAGACCAATTTCCCTATCTTTTCCTGACCAATATCCATTTCCCTGACTTTCCAGAAAGTGGCAACCCTGTAACGGTCAAAATCCTACTGGTATTCGCACACATTTTGCTTAACTAACTGCTGAAGTTCTGGAACACATCTTGGTTCTGTAATTAGGTACTGTCCCCAGACTAGTAAAAAGGATATGCCCCAGTATATTAGCAATCACCTGCACCAAATTATGCATACCTTAAACATCAATAGGATTCTGTGATGACTAAATAGGTCTGTTGATAAAAGTCAAACCGTAAGACTATCAAAATTGAGTTCAACATAACAAAATGAATTAAGACTTCATTGTTATGTGAATATATTAAATTGCATTATGTTTCACAACATCACAGTTGAAAGGGCAGATGTGGCATGATGAAAATTCTAGAAGAGCTCCAGATACAGTGATGGGAGCAAGGGATAACGTGTTAAAAAAGAACCTTTTGGTTCTAGTGGATGGCTATCAGGGAGAAAAAGGTTAATAATGGCAATATTTTGGAAGATAGAGAACAAAGCTAGAGTAAGCAAAATCAAAAGTGCTTTCAACTGTTCCAGATAAAGAAGCAATAGAAAACTAGTTTAGAAAACTGATGAGAAATGACCCATTGTGTGGAGAAAGTTGTGAATGGTTTTGGTAGCAGTGAGAAAAGCATGTCACAGAGAAGGGAGTGACAATATTTAAACCACATGACCAGTATGTAGGCCAGTGTTTTAGCCAAGAAAACAGAAGAATTGCTGGGTTTCATTAGTGTTTTATCACTGTAAAGAAACAAAAAGGTTTTTACTCTAAGTATTTATGCTGAAGGCTTGTCCTTTACTCAAACATTTATTAATTTACAATAAAGGCATCTACCATCAGCAAGACAAAAGAAGATGTAGAGTGGCGATGACTCTTACATTACTGTTCAGCTACTAAGAAGAATCTGAGGAAACAAGATAATCAAAAATAATTCAGAAGTGCTGAAGGGCTTACCAAAATATCTCAGGGCTGCAAACATGCTCTGGATCCAGTGCTTCGCCTTGCATGAATTCATAGCACAGGCCATTAGTGAAGGTACAGTAAAGCTGTGGTGCACAGCCATGGGCTTGCAGTACACGGAAGCTCTTCACTTCTTCCTCTCGATCAACCAACAGCTCAGTCTTATTTCCATAAATTCTAACAAGGACAACATCATTCATTTCTTCACCCACATAACAGCCAATAAGCTTATTGGTGATGCCATCTGTAAATACCTGGGAAGGAACAATAACGTATGTTGATTCAAAATGTTTACACAATAATCAACTCCATCTTTTGGCAACAGCCACCTATGTTCCCTCTAATTTTCAGCCTCACTCGTTAGGGTTCTGCCCTGTTTGTGCACAATGCCACCCCTCGTATAAGGTTCCTCTGCAATCAGGAAACAAAGGGCTGAAAACCATCACTGTATGTGCTTTTAGGACAAGACCTGTGTGGAGGGGGGCCAGAGTTGTAGGCATACAGGGGACCTTAATAGCCAAGAAACAGCTTATAGTAGCTGGCTCAATGAGGTGGGTTTAAATCTCCTACCATGAATGTAATCACAAACATCATTCTGCCAAATATAAACCACACCATAGCCTTACCTGGATTAAATGAAAAATAAACAACAAAACAAAAAAGATGTTAAAAGACAAAAATGTTGTAGCACCTTAAAGATTAACTGCTATGTTTTAACGTGAGGCTTCATGGATAAATAAAGTCCACTTATTCAGATGTAAAAGTGAGACTATATGACAATGATTTATACATGGCCCCATGACCTGATGGCGGTAGAGAAAACATCCATAGCTTGATCCACAGCATGATGTTCTTTTATCAAAAATAAAAACATTGTTACTTTTTAAAACAACAAAGCTTCAAATAGAATGAAATCTACTTAAAAGAACTGAGTATCAATCAGGAGTCTTGGGTCATTAACAAGTGTGAAATGCCACCCTGACTGGGGTGGACTTGATTTAAATTTTAAAAATGACTTTTTATTTAAATTGTGATTTATTTCCACTTGATTAAAAATGATTTTGGTCCACCCTGACACTAAATCACATAATTTGCAAGTTGTCTCTACTATACTAACCAAACATTGTAATTTTTTCCTCTGTATCCCCATCAGGTCATGGGGCTATGCATAAATGACTGCCATATAGTGTTATGTCTGAGGAAGAGGACTTCATCCATGAATGCTCACATTTATAGCAGTCTTTAAGATGCCACAACATTTTTGTCTTTTTTTCTCTTATTTTTTTGTTTGTTTTTGTTTCATTTTGTTTAATGTCTGTGCAGACTGGTGCAGTGGACCCTCGACTTACAGACTTTTCGAGTTACAGACCTCTCTGGCCGCAAAATTTAGGTTCGACTTGCAGCCGGAGAATCGACCTACAGACCAGAAAAAAACCAGAATGGAACAAAAATGGCCAGTTACGGCATTAATTGGTTTTCAATGCATTGTAGGTCAAAGGAGATTCGACCTACAGACTTTTCGACCTGCAGCCACCGTTCCGTAAGTAGAGGGTACTTACACAGTACTTCAAAAATTACAACTATGAAAATACGGATGAATGACATCAATATGCTAGCAATAGTCTCTCTTGTCTGAATAATATAAAGACTGCTCTGTTTTCTCAGACAGAATAAAAACAACTTTGAAGTTTTTAGTAAGAACCTGTTTTGTATAAAACCAAACTTCTGTAACTTTCCAGCAATTAGGAAGCCTATGTATTACTTCTGGAGAAACCTCTGGAAATCTGAGGTCTGAATAACACTCCTTCATCACATAGATGGAGGATACCAAGATAGGAAGGCTGGTTTATACTAACAATTTTACTAGACTGAGTGTACACTGCTCTGGAATACCAGTTTCATGAGACTGTGGGATGGAAATGGTTTTACAAATTAGTCTTTGGTCTCAGTATCCAAGCTTGACAGCACAACATTTTCCAGGAAAAAAACAATGTTTTCTAATGCAAAGAGCTAATGGCTATTGTTTGCATACAATGGTCTAACTACAACAGCACAAACAATACTACAGTAGGATTCCCATAACCACGGGGATCCAATTCACCATCTACTATGAATGCCTGAAACTGCATATACAGTACTAGCAAACCCTATAAACAACATATAAGGTGGGACAAAGGCCACAAAACCTGCCACTTTGGATGTTGCATATATAATAATATATATAATAATAATCATGTGACATCAAGTCAGTTCTGACTTTCTGTGGCTTTTTTCAGCATTTTCCAGGTAGAGAAGCCTACCATTCCCTTCTTCTGGGAGTACCCTCAAACTATGCAGCTTGCTCAAAGCCACACAGGCTGGCTCTACTTGCAGGAGGCACAGTGGGAGAATTGAATTGCAACCACAACCAGACACCTAAACCACTAAGCTATCCAATGGATAAGTAGAACTGAAGAAACTGATCCCATGGATACAAGGATTCTACTGATTTGTAGGAGTTGCTATTTGTCTTTACACTCAAAGCAGACATGTGACTGAGGGGCAACTTCTTAACTAATGCAATTAGGCATCTGCATTTATTTTTGTTTGGCTTCCAAATCTTAGGCTAGGCTAGAAGGTTTTACAGTTATGCTCAGTCCGTAGCGAGCACGAGGGCAACTTCCTTTTCTAAAAGCAAACAAAGTTGGAGCTCAGCCTATCCTAGGCCATGAAGACTTCCAACCCAGTCTTTCTTCAGGTGTGCACAATTCAGGGATGGGTCTGGTAGATGAAATTCCCAGATAGAAATTTGGGGATCTGGAGCCCATACCAAACAAATGAAGACACCTATCTGCAATTTGCCACTCTTACTGATGCTGCACTCAAATCACTGAACATAAGCAACTGGATTCTACTTACTGTCTTAGCACAGTGGTATTTTAATCAAAATATTAAGAGTTCAAAAGAAAAAAGAAAACCAGTGAGAAAGGAACACAATGAAAAGTTCTCCTCATAATGCTGATAGAAGTAGCAGATTCAGCAACAATGTAGAATATGCATGAAAGCAATATTGGTTTGTTTTACATATGAAAACCCTAATGTATAGAGAAAACAAAAACTATGACACAAACTGCTGCAATATGGCTGGGGTATTCATTAAGGCCTGTAGTTACATCCTTTAGACACTAGAGGTTGCTGCAGAACTACTAAGCACAGGAATTTTTACAACTACTGTACAGTACTGTACCACAAATCTCTAGGAATACAGACCACCACACACAGAGACAGAATTACGACATCTGTAGCCAAAAAAGAAAAAAAAATCCAAGTCCTCACAGGAGTTTCAGTACATAAGCTAATGCCCAGCATGTTCTCTGCAGCCATTGCAACAGGAATGGGTGGGAGCTGCTAGGTTCTATGGAAACATGTTTGTCTCTCTGCTTTTTCGTTTCTATACATCATTGCTCTCAAAAACTACTAATCTCACAGTCCTTTGTTGTTCCAATTTGTTATGTGCCATCAAGTTGCAATCTCCAAAACTTCCCGTCCTCAACAGCCTTGCTCAGCTCTTATAAACTCAAGCCTGTGACTTCCTTTACAGAGTCAATCGATTATATATTTGGTCTTCCTCTGTGCTGCCTTCAACTTTTCCTTGCATTTCTCTTTTCCATCTCATACAAAGCCTGTCTTGTCATTTACACTCCCAGAGTGTTCAGGCTTGATTTGATCTAGGACATGCCTGTCTGTCATTCTGGCAGTCTAGAGCAGTGGTTCTTAACCTTTGTTACTCGGATGTTTTTGAACTGCAACTCCCAGAAACCCCAGCCAGCACAGTTGGTGGTGAAGGCTTCTGGGAGTTGCAGTCCAAAACTCCTGAGTAACCCAAGGTTAAGAACCAGTGGTCTAGAGTATCCGCAAAGCTCTCCTCCAGCTTTCACACCCGTACGTGATGACTGGAAATACATGAGTGTGAATGATTTAGGTCTTGGTCTTCAGTAACACATCCATATACTGTACTTGCTCTGCTCTTTACTGATTCCTACATTGTTCCTTTTCCTGGTCTCAGCCTTCTTCTGAGTTCGTGACTGCAGTCTCCAATAGGATTGATGATCGAATCAAAGTATACAAAATCTTTAACTATTTCAATTTCTTTGTTGCCAATATTGTATAATTCTTTTGTAGTTATAATTTTTGTCTTCTTAATGATCAATTGAAGTCTTGTTTTGGCACTTTCACTTTCACAAAACTTGCTGCAAGTCATCGCTACTTTCCACCAGCAAAATGGTGTCATCTGCAGGTCTTAATTACTGATGTTTCTTCAACCAATTTTCACTCATCCTTCATCTTAATCTAGTCCAGCTTTCTATGTAGTTCCAGCGGAGCTCGCAATTCCCGTCCTAATGGGAATTATAGCCTCACTATTATTAGATTCTATAGGTGAAGCTATATGCTTCACCTTCCTGTGAAGCAGTGAGTAAATACACAACAAGCAGTACAAGCGAAGTTTTCCCTTGTTTTCCACCCAAAGTGTGTGTTGTGAAACAGAAAACAGTGGTAGAAGACCTGTCTTTTGCCTTCTTTCTTTTCTCCCAGTCCCAGAGTTCTGCTTGGGACATTCTAGGTAAACCCTCGGACTATGAATCTGAGAATTACAAACACTTCGTCCCTACTATTGTTACAGACCATTTTATCTGCTTTATTTAACCTCTTACCTATTTAACTTTTAAATATTTGTTCTTAAAAAGTTAACTTCTCTTGTTTCAGATGTATTTAAAAATAAAGCAAATAATGAGCAGAAAGTAAAAAAAAAAAAAAACCAAAATCATTCAAAGGCTCCTACAATACAACAATAACTATATGTTCTCCTGTCAATTTCGATTTATGGAGATCCTTTCCATGGTATTTTAGGTACAGATTCTCTCCTTTTTGGGCCATCCTGGGACTATATAGAAGCTGACAGATCATCACTGACTCCATAAACAATCCTGGCCATGGGAAAAGTCTTAGGGGTCACCTAAGGAGTACATCCAAGACATGAACCTGAGTCTTTCAAGGCAACATGCCTCCATCTAGTAGATCTATATTTCAATTTCAAGAGTACTTCAGTCATGCCTGGATGAACTTTCAGTTTATTTGCTCTTATCCAGTCCATTACTGATATGAGAAATTTGGTTAAAACAAGGGCTTGATCCTTGGGAGTTATACAGAAAGGAGGGACAGAGTGGGTGTTACCAGAATACTAGCGGTATGAGACTGCCAGACAAGCTTTCGCAGTGATTTGTTTATGCTAAAAAATGTAAGGAACAAGACAGTCCACTGAAGGACTACATAGGCAAACATCCATCCTGTTGAACAGGAGTACCCGATCCACTTTCCTAGGAAGGACTGGAGCTGCCATTCCAGAAAGGGAGCTGGAAAAAAGCTCATGATTAATGGTAGCAAAAACCACAGAGGTCTAGCAGAACCCACATAGTGAACTCCCCTATGCAGTTCATGGCGTATGTCCGCAAAGCAACCCAAGCAGTCTCTGTCCTATATCCAGGGCTGAAGTTGAACTGAAATGACATTAAATAACCTGTCTCACACAAGAACTCCTGGAGCTTGGATGCCATAACACGCTTCAGCACTTTCCCAAGAACAGAATGTGGAGACTAGTTTACTTGTAACTGCCAATATCTTGGAGTTCAGAAGATAGGGCTTTTTCAAGAAAGTCTTGCAATTGTCAAATTAAGATATACTGCAAATATGGCTTCCTGCAACACTTACCACACCCTTTATCTAGTCAGCTAGTCTCTCCCTTGCTGCTTAGATTACTAAATAGGACGGGGGTATAACATAAATCAGGTAGCTCTCACCTTCCTAAGTTTCCAGTCCATGCTCTCAAGCTATATATATATATATATATATATTATTGTCATTCTGCTTGTCACTGACAATGCTGACTAATGATTGCATTATTACACTAACCACTGATTGTACTAACACTTATTTGCCATTTTGCTGTGTTTTCCCAGTATTTCTCAATCTGATTAGTGCACACCGTTCATTTCAAATACTTTCAAAATACAACTTGAGTCACATGGCATATTTAATATTCAACATATGGTCACCTCTTTGAGTCCATTCCTGCAAAAACATTTTATATGAAGAAACAGAAACGGGACTAAGTGGAGATATGAGAAGAAGAAAAAATGTGAGTACACAATTATATCTGCACACTGTTTCACACTGCAAAAAGCCAAAATTCAATTTCCTTTGCTCCAGGCCATACTAACACATGAAGTTTCAACACCATATCTTCATGGAGCAAATGTGGCAGCTTAAATCTGCTCCCATGCTCAGTTAAGGGGAATGAGCTGAAAGCATTAATCGACATTTTACGTCAGAGAAAAGAAGACCAACTGCAGTATTAACTCTGGAAGAGACTAAGTACTTCTCTCCTACCATCCAAATTTTAACAGTTTTTATGATAAAAATCAGATCCAGTTGCAAAGCAAAACTGGCATGATGAACAGACAAGTATGATTGTCTAGGACTCAACATTCACATCACTCTGGGTAAACATTTCTGTGCTTACAAAATTTTCATTGAAAATGCAGAGAACCAAATGTCCACAATTAAATTATATTTATTATTGCTTTTAAAAATATTTATATCCAGCATTTCTTGTCAAGATGACTCAAGGTGGTTTAAATGCTTCATTTGCTGCAGACCACCCCTTTTACCTCCAGAGCCTATAACTGTGGGACTGTTCTGTAGGGCAGAACACACAGAAATAAATCATTCTACATACTATTTATCAGAGATATACTCTGCCTTCCCAAAGTATGGCACTCAAAGCAACCCCTCAAACTTCCCATTTCATTTAGAGCAATGTTTCCCAACCTAGGGGTCAGGATCCCCAAAGAGGTTGCAAAATGTTTTCTAAGGGATTGCGGTACACCTTATACTGTATGTGTGTAGCCCTTTGTTAAACAATTTCTTCCCAGACCTTTCAAAGAGGGATATTAAAGTAAGTTGCAGGTTCTTGTATCTTGTTTTCTCCTCCCTTCCAGAAGGGATGACTTTATCGCCTTGAGTGTGCTTTTATATGCAAACGTGGCAGGTCTGCAAGTTACCTGGCTATTATAGAAGGGGGGGGGGGAGAATAAAAAAAGGTTTGGAATCACTTATTTAGAGCAAACAAATCTTGAGGACAGAGAGACGTAGGGAAGGAATCCCAACTTTTTCAGCCGCTGCGATCGAACAAAGCCACCGCCGCCCTCCTGAAAATAAAACTGTAGTGTAGGAGAAGAGCAAGGCTGAAAGACACGAAAGGCGCGTGTCCCCACGAGGACGACGACCACCGCCCACCCCTCTCGCTGCCATTTCACAGCACGATCAAGATGAAGGCACAGGTTGCATCCTTATTCCTCTTGCTGAGGTGCCTGTAGCTGGGAGGAGGAGGAGGGGGGCGCGGCGGAGAGGCCTGAGGTGCTTTCTGGGAAAGCGGCGGGCCACTCCTCTCCGCTTATTCATTCTCTCACACACACACTCACAACACACACAGAGAGACGTGTTCCCGCCTCCCCCTCCCTCTCCGCACATCCCCTTCCCCACCCGCCGCCATCTCCTTCGGGCTGTGGTACCAGAATAGAAACTGGCACTCCTCCCCACACCACCGCCTCCCCCCCCCAACGAACCCTTTCCTCCTTTCCCTCCCCCACCTCTCTCTTTCTCTCTCTCTCTGAGGTAAAAGCTGAAAGAAAAAGAGAGGGAGCTGCTGCGGCAGCCGCCGCCGCTCCTCCCTTCTCTTCGCTCCCGTCGTCTCGCCACAATGGCTGCTCGTCATCCCCGTCTCCCCCCCCTCCCCACCCAACCCCCGCCGCCTCTTCCTCCCCGTCTCCCTTCCCCTCCTCATCCCCACGAAGCCCCATAGCTGGCCCCTCTTACCCCCCTCCCACCGCCGCCCTCACCAGGACCGGCCCTTACCCCCCTTTCTTTTCCCCTCAGAGCAAACGGGTTGCCTCATCTCTTTCTTTCCCATTCTTCCCTCCTCATCTCCCGCCGCCTCTCTTCTCTCTCTCCTCCCCCCCCCCATTCGCAACCTCCATTACCTTCAGCGTCACCTCCTCGGGTTTCCAGTCAGGCCTCAGCCGGCTGAGCAACTGCAGGGCTCCGTGACGGTACCCTAAGCCGCCGCCGCCGCCACCACCACCGCCTCCTCCACCGCCGCCGCCGCCGCCTCGGCCCGAAGGGTCTTCCTCGCTGACGACGATGTCCAGCTTGGGCACCTCCGGAGAGCCCGACGGCACGTGGATGTAGTTGGCCATGAAGGAGGCGGGAGAAGGAAAAGGAGGACGAGGAGGAGAAGAAGAAGGCGCGAGCGAGCGGGGCTTTCGGAGCCCCAACGGCCACGGCACGAGACAGCGGCGGCGGCGGAGGAAGAGGAGGAGGAGGGACCCAGGCAAGAACAGCAGCGCCGTCGCCGTCGTCGTCACGCGAGTGGCGAAGCCGGCAACTGAGAGCCGCCAGACCAGCGGGTGGGGAAGAGGAGGAGGGGAGAGGAGGGGCGGGGCCCAAGCCGGAGGCGGGACTATTTTTTTCCTTCCCTTTCCTCCTATCGCCTTTCCTCGTCCTTAGATGGAAGGCCCTAAGCCCCGCCCCTTCATTTAAATATTTTTTTAAAACGCTCTCTTCCCACAGAAGGCTAATTTCAGCGGAGCCCTCCAAGCGCAGGGCAGCCTGGGAAATTTCTCGGGTTGGGTGAGTGGGCGGGGCTCTCGCGGGGAGAGGAGGGGGCGGGGCGGGGTGCGCGCGGGACTTTCCTCCCTTGGCCGTGGAACGCGGGCTGGTGGTTTTACCTCTCTTCCCCCCCCCCGAAGTTTCAATTAAATGCAAGGCAAATGATACGGCATTCAGGCTTTGGGGAAAGGAAGGGGTCCTCTTAGGGCCTCTCCCTGGGTGGCTGCGCTCCCCGATCTGAGCCTCCTGCCAGAAACAAGTAATCTGAAGCCGCTACAGTTGCCCTTTTGTTGTACTGTATATAGAGCAGCCTCTAGGCATGTTCAGTAAAGATCCTGTTAGAGCTAAAGTCCTCTCTTCGTTGACTTGGGAGTGCAAAAGGCCTATCAGAGTCGCCACAAGTCAGTTCTGACATAACTGGACTCATACACGCACAAAAGTGTGCCCCTCCAGGGAGGGAATTCCCATCATTTCTCTGCATTGGCTATGGTGGCTGTTGTTGTTGTTTAGTCGTGTCCGACTCTTCGTGACCCCATGGACCAGAGCACGCCAACCCTCCTATCTTCCACTGCCTCCCGGAGTTTGATCAAATTCGTGTTGGTCGCTTCGATGACCCTGTCCAACCATCTCAACCTCTGTCGTCCCCTTCTCCTCTTGCCTTGACACTTTCCCAACATCAGGGTCTTTTCCAGGGAGTCTTCTCTTCTCATGAGATGGCCAGGATTGGAGCCTCAGCTTCAGGATCTCTCCTTCCAGTGAGCACTCAGAGTTGATTTCCTTCAGAATGGATAAGTTTCTTCTTGCACTCCAGGGGTCTCTCAAGAGTCTCCTCCAGCACCACAATTAAAAAGCATCAATTCTTCGGAGGTCAGCCTTCTTTAGAGCTGGACCATAAAGAAGGCTGACCACCGAAGAATTTATGCTTTTGAATTGTGGTGGCTTTGGTTAGGCATCCTTCAGTCTCAAGAGACTATGGTAACATGCTCTGAATCGAGGAGTGTCCTCTCCTGAGCATGAAGCCTGGGTAAAGTGATATGGAGGACAGGCTGTTACCCAAGCAGCAGATCCCCCCTCTCCACGTTGCTGAAATGGTCCAATGGAAAGGCAACAGCGGTGGTGGCTAGTTTGACCCAACTCTGAGAGGCAGTGGAATACAGGAGGGCCTGGCATGTACTGGTCCACGGGGTCATAAAGAGTCGGACACGACTAAACCACTAAACAACGACAAAAAAGGTGGCTGGAGCTGATGGGCACTGTAGCCCCCATACCAGCTGGAAGACCACATACAGTATTTCTCACCTTTGCTGCTCTAATGGAGAAGGGAAGTGGGTAGTAGTAGGTGGCTTGCGTATAATACTAATATGCACTCTTCAGCTGCATTTATGTTAAGTCTTCCTTAACAAGGTTCCTCTTAAATTTTTCAGCAACAACTCCTGTAAGATCTAACAGTTAGCAATGGTAGCTAGGGCTGATGGAAAGGTAACAGACCAGTAAAAGCTGAGACGACTACTCATACACAGACACACCTGTTTGTCTATTTGCGGGAGGGTAGCTTGTTCTTATGGAACCTTAAAAACTAACAGATTATATTTCTTATAAGCCTTCATGGACTTCTTCAGATGTAAATACACAGTGTGAGCCCCACCAGCCCTAGCTGGCAGTACAAATAAATGTTTGAGTGACTTCTCGGGGCAGGGAAGGGTAGTTCCCTTCACTTCCCGTAAGTCAGAGTCCGAGAGCTGCTAATCCACTCTTTCCTATTGTGGCACTCCACATTGGCCAAAACTACAAGGCTTACAATAAGAAGGGGCAGTATGTCCACATTGATTGCAGCAAAGGGAGCTCCTTTCCTCCTCCTCTGTCTAAGTGTCTTGACCCTGACACTCCTGCTAGCATGGTCGAACCTGGATGATGGTCAGTTCCCCCATACACACATCTGGGTTCATGGGGACACTGTCTCTTGCTCCTTATTTCCATTCTTCCCAATAATGGGGCTGGGGATTGAGATGCTTCGTTGCCTTCCCTTTAGGTACTCAGAGCTGACCGATGCCCCAGTCCAAAGGTCTTCTTTGTAAATGTAATCCCACTCCCCTGGTGACTCAGGGTGGGGTCTTCCTCCCCCTGGAATCCCTCATCTGGTTCCTCCGAGGAATTCCCCCCAGGTCCCTTCTTCAACCTCCTCTACCAGGACAGCAGGTAGCCATCCCAAGTCTGGACTCTCTGCTCTACCTTCTCCCTCTCCTCTCTTCATAAGGTCTCCTTCTCTACCTCCAGCACCTCCCTCATATTCCCCAGCTCTCAGGGCCACGTTCTCCCTAAGGGTCTCCCCTCTCTCCCGGCCTTTGTTGTGTCCTCTAAAGATTGGGGTCCTGAGAGAAATCTCCAGTTATGGCTTTGCTTACAAAAGAAAGGTGAACAGAAGAGTTTTAAAAAGGAAGAGCAGAACTGAAGCGATAGGGGCCTGGGAAATTAGCCTGAGGAAGAATGAGTCTGAGAGCTTCTTTAGCAGAAAGGGTTCTGATGGACTCCATTCCAAGACTGGGAAGGCCTGGCAAAGTTGACCTGATGGCAGGCAACAGGGCTGTGAGCGATGCTGGGCAACAGGGTCATTGTAAATTTCCTGCAATGTCCCAGAGTGATGTTCTGTTGAGGGGGGAGGCATTTTTGTGGAAAATTAATATCCCCACCCAAATCCAGTGACCCAACACAACAGGGGCATTCGAAGAGCGAGGTTGTGTCACACACAACAACCAAGCCAGCATCACCATAAGAAAAGGAAACTAGAACATGAGTGTTGGGTTTCAGGCAAAGGTAAAGCTTGAACATTTACCTCAGAAGTAATCAAGTGTAATGACAAGTTGAGCCCATCCATAATAAGAAACCAGAGCATCAACCTACTACTGCTCAGTTATGGGTGGCTTCTATATATTATGATATTAATTCATCTTAAAAGTGGATGTCACGTCTGTGCTGGGCTCTGGAGGAATGAGTAGAGGAGGAGAAGGCCAGAAGCAATGGTTTAAATGGTAAAGAACTGAGAGAGAATAGGCTGAAGCAAGAGTTAAAGTTTCCGTAACTCCTGGTTAGGTAAGGTGAGATTGGCTGAATGTCAGGTATTGATTTGAAATTGACTTAAGGAGCGGTGGCAGCCGCCGCCACCAAATCATTAGCGAAAGGCCACTAGTATAATTTACCTAGCTAACTTTCATTGGTGTAGCAGCATGAAAGATTTGAAGGACTCACCGAACAGATGTTATTCAGCCAGTTGGGAAAGAGGGAGTGGAATGCAATTATATAGATATTTTCGTTCTTTATTATTTATCTAACTTATTTATTTTGACCAAACTCCAGGAGGCGGTGGAAGACAGGAGGGCCTGGTGTGCTCTGGTCCATGGGGTCACAAAGAGTCGGACACAACTTAACAACTAAACAACAAACTTATTTATACCCCACCTTTCTCCTGAAAGGAACCGAGGTGGCTTACAGTATTTTTTTAAAAAAAAAACAACAACAACCAAGAGTTTAAAATAGCATTGTTGTTTTAAATCCTATCTTTCTTTTACAACAGAAGAACTGAAGTTGACCAGTGAGAGATATTGTAAAGATGAACAGGTCAAATCAGGCTGGTAGAAAGGTCGTTCCCCTCTACTCCCACGGCTGAGCAGTTGACCAATGGTGTCTAAGAGGCAGGAGGTAGGAGTTGATCCTGGGAAGCCAATGGAAAAGACATCATTCTGTTCTACTCCTTGGAAACCCAGCTGCCCAATCACAATTTGATTAATCACAATCATATCTCTTGTGCAACCCTCCATACTTTTAAAATTAACTCTCAGTTATCAGGATGGGACATTTTAGGCCTCCTGGATCATGAAAAACAGAGAATCTACACCAAATTGGATCTACAGTGTAGGCATTTTGTATTGTCATCCAAAGTACAGTGATGCCTCGCAAGACGAAAATAATTCGTTCCGTGAGTTGTTTCGTATTGCAATAATTTTGTCTTGCAAAGCGTGGTTTCCCATAGGAATGCATTGAAATTTAATTAATGCATTCCTATCTGTCTTGTGAAGCACGGCCATAGAAAAATTTGTCTTGTGAGTCACCAAAAATCGCAAAACGCTTTTGTCTTGCGAGTTTTTCATTGCGCGAGGCATTCGTCTTGCGAGGCATCACTGTATTGCAAACAGTGTCATTGAATTTCATCTGCTTGCCATGAGACTAAGTGTTTTTCATTAAGAAAAAAATTGCAGAGATCATCAGAGTGCCTTTGGGTCCCAGCCACAGTAACATACTGGGCCCAAAGTTCCCTCTACGGTGCATGGGTGCACCAGCATGCATGACTCCATCCCCTCCACATAGGACTCCTCCTCCATGCACCCACAGCAAAAGTTTACGCCTCTTTGGTTCCTGGCGGGGGGGGGCAGAGTCTCACATGCATGAGGGGAGTGGAGCCATGCAAGAAAGGGGCGGAACCTCACCCAGCAGGGCTGAAAATTAGAGGGAATGTTGACTGGAACAAAAAAAAAAAATTCACACACCAGCTTTGCATGAACTGTGATGCTAAGAAGCAGAAGTGGCATACTCTGACTACCAGTATCTCCATTCAAATTATGAGTGGAATTAGAAAATACAAGAACTGTGCATTCAACCCTTCATTAGGGATGTACATTTTGGATTACAAATCCCATAATTCTCTATTCTGGGAGTCCCACCTGCCAGACCTGATGGAGACCTAAATTGTGTTCACCTCGAAAGGAGGCCCCGCTGGCAGGCCTCATGGATTGGATAGGCGTAACTTCCTGTTTGAAAAGGAAGCTTCCCAGTAGCGATGTGCCAGGTGTCCTGGCGGTCCATTCCCAACCTCCCCCAGAACCAGCACAGGCTCCGTGTGGCACCTGCATCCAACAACACTGGCGCAGTCCTGCGGGCGCTTCCCTGCAGCTGACTGCTCAGCACCTGAGCAGGGAGACGTGTCTTCTTACCTCCTTGCTGGAATAGTTGGCTGCAGTGAGAAGCAGGGAAGCACCAGCAGCACAGAGCCCGGTAAGTGGACCAGGCTGGTTCCGGGGGGTGGGGTGGGAATTGACCGCCGGAACACTTATCCTTGCACGCATCTCTGCAAAGCACACATTCCACTTCCCTGCAGTTGAGAAAAAGCAGCAACAACGAAGAATTCTGAGGCATCTTAAAGTCCAAATATTTTACTACAGTATAGTGTAAACTTTCATTTACTTTATCTCACCTCATCATGATGAAAACTCACAATATAATAAATGTGTTACATTTTAAGTTGCAACAGAAATTGTTCCTGTTTGTGCTGCAACAGATTTATGCAGCTATCCATCTGGAAAACTGTTAGATGGGGAAAGCAATATTTGTGCAACAATTATTGAGCTTTTACTCCGTGTTCAGATGTCAAAAATGGTACATGCTGCAAACAGCTTTAGGAAGTTCATGTTCCAACCCAGATTGCGTGTGCTCTCTCTTTTAGGCCTTGAAAAGGTTAATAAATTTTGGTTATATTTTGGACTTTGCTTGACCTTGGAAAGGAAACATTTTGCATTTCACCTGGTCTGAACTGTGAAAGTTACTGTCAGTGGCCACCCGTGACCTGTAGGACGACATGGGCTCTTGACATCAGCCAAGCGGGAATGCAAACTGAAGACAACGCCTGCTTATACTCACCAGGTAACACCATCAATTTAGTTTTAATTAAATTCTCTTACCTGGTGAATACATCAAATTTTAACCCCAACACTATGACAGAGGCTGCTACCTTGGTGCCTTTTCCCCAGCACCCCAAGTCTCAAAAGCCAGCAATATATATGGGGAGAAGTACCTGCAGTTTGCTTGGCAGTCATTTGTTTGGAGAGCTGGGCAGAAAATTCCAGCCAAATGCTAACAAGGGTGAAGCTTGGAACTACACAGATGACACACAAGGCCATTTCAACAGATGGCACACAAGGCCATTTCAACTCACCTCTAAGAAGCACACCTGGCAGTGTTACCTGCCATAACTTTTTGGGAATTTCTCTGCACTATCCACAGATTATCACTACTGTACGTCAGTGGTCCCCAACCTTGGGCCTCCAGATGTTCTTGGACTTCAACTCCCAGAAATCCTGGCCAGCAGAGGTGGTGGTGAAGGCTTCTGGGAGTTGTAGTCTAAGAACATCTGGAGGCCCAAGGTTGGGGACCACTGCTGTACGTGACCTGAAGAAGTAGACTTGTCCTACAAAAGCTTTGATCTTTGTCCCATTTTTTCAAGTGGTCTAATAAAGGCGTCACCTACTCTTGCATTTTCGACTATAAATCTCAGAATCCTCAGCTGGGGGTTTTTGGAGGGCTCAAGATTAAACAGAGGCCTTTTCCTAGCTTTGTCTTTTATATAGATTCAAGACAGGCAAGATAGAAGGGCCTAATGTTTGCAGAAAGGCGAAGAACCCGTAGTTATAAACAGAATCATCTTGAAACATTTGCTCGCAGGGGGCCTACTCACTTCCTCATTTCCTTCAGATGGGATTCAGCCTGGGCAGCAGCAAGTTTATTCAGAAGAGAAGTCAGCATCAATTATTTCAACATAACTTACTCCCAATTAAGTCTCTCTAAGAATGAAGGCGCATGTGTTTCCTTCCTCCATCAGGTCCTGCTAACGCTTCCTTTCTCCACACTGTCCCTCATGTTACCTAATTGGTTCTTTACCCACTTATGTATTGTTACTTTCTTTTGATTTCAACCCAGAAGAGGAGGGGAAGACTAAGGGAATGATTAATGAAAGCAGATTGTTATCTTGTGGGGAAAAAAATGTGCCATTCCAAGGCAAACGTTTGACCCTGCAGCATAACTCAGACCAGCATTCAGCAGCTTGTAGTTCAGCTGTAATTGGTTTCAAAATAATTGACAACCATTGATGCACCTCCATTTTATGCTCGACCCCATGCATGGCATCAGGACATGCTTATGTAATTGCTGACTCCTTTCTTGCTTTGTTTGAACAACCCATGGTTACCCACTTATGTAACATCTCCCAAGATTGTTTTGGTAGTTCTTTATTTGAAGAACTGAGTGGAACATTCCAGTCCAGTCTCACCAGTTTGAAACCACATACACACCCCCAAAGCTTGTTTGCAGCCCGTGTCCGAACTTGCTGTACCTTGCCATGAATTTCTGGACTCTCATTTATAATAATTTTTCTGCAATATCAACACATGGCTTAAAGAAGTAGATTTGGTCCACAGAAGCTTGCTGGTTGTTTCATATTTTTTTTTAGTGGTCTAATAAAGGCATCACCTTATATATTTCAAATTGAAGTCCTTCTCTTTTATTGTGTCATTACACTTCTCTTTTCACCAACAATGGAGTTAGGGGTACCGAACCCCTGTGTAGTTCAAAATCCATATGTCATTCTTTTGCCCCCAAAAACTTAACTACAAATCAGAAAGAGTTTATTAACAGAGAGACATACACACACACGCAGCGAAAGGACAGAAAAAGCCTCTCTCAGGGGAGGAAAGCAGAGGTGTGGTCTCTCCTCCCCGCTCCATTGAGCAGCACACCATCATGACTCCCCCTGAGCCAAATCAGCCTCCTGGCATGATCCAGCACCCTCCATTGCTTCCACATGGTACCACCATGCCAGGAGAGGGAACCATCTGGGCTACCGCTGTTAGACCAGGAACAGCTGCACTTCCAACAACAGGAGCTCAGAAAGTCCAAGATCCACTTTGCTCAGGTCACTTCCTGGAGATGAATAGCAGTACAGTATTTACTGAATATTTTTTAATTTAGTGGAATATTTGTTGGGGGAGGGAATGTGTAACCAAAACCATTATGCTGAAACCCATGCAATTCAAGAGAGAAGTGTAGTATATTTCCAGCAACACCTTCGGTTGTATTTCTGAGTGTTTCCTTTTACCAGGGGCCCTATGTTCCTTTTGTAGTGTTATCTGTCCTTTTCAGGCTAGTGAGCCACTCCAGTTAGACCAGTTATTCTCACTTCAGTGATTGGTGTTTATTTTTCATGCTGAGTAAATATATTTACAGATAGTAATGAGCTTTGGTGCACAAAATCTTTTTCTATCTAGGGCTTTGAAAAATAAGCAAAAAAAGGGGAAGGAAAAAGTTTATAGTCTTGTATATTTTCCACTGATGTGGAATTTGGTGCATTCATTATCAGTTACAGTGAGCTATAAGGGGTTGATTTTAAAAAGTTTTTCAATTTTGAGAGAGCAAAGTATCAAAAACTCTGGAGCTGTCCATGGTCTGATATTCTACTTTGTGTATCTAAGAATTTGTATTCTGTTTTATGATTAAGAATATTTTCAGGGCAGATCACACTCATCAGCTATGTGCAACAATGAACAAATAAATGTTTAGAAACTATCTCAGTTAAATATTTCGGCAAATGAGGGGAAAAAAGATGATTTCATACCTAATAATAACATATAAACTTAAGTACCAGCATGACATTTTCTCAACATTAAAAAACTGGCCAAACTTTTTTAAAAGGTCAAATCGAATACAAACAGATGAAAACCCTATAGGTGGGAGGAGGTGGAGAAAAAGTTATTATTTAAGAGTTAATAACCAGTTTCTCCTCATTGAATTTTAGCCAAGATGGCACAAAAATCATTAATATAGGTGTTTGTGTATTTAAAATATTTAATCCCCTCCCTTAAATGGGGATGCTAGTTATATATAAAGTCTGTATAATGGTTTAACATTTTGGAAAAAATAAGGCTAAAATAAAGTATTGAAATACAAGCATTTCTTTTTAAAAAAACGCACAAAGAGGAAGTTAAAAATAAAACTAGTGGACAAAATTCATAGAATTAAAGGTTTAAAGATTTCAAAGGGTAATTTTGGGGTGGGGGGACATGCCCAGTCCACCATAACAATTGTTAAATGTTCATGTTGCATCAGTCTCTCTACAAAGAGGATTCCATAAATCAGGCATTGATGTTGAAAAGACTTTTTGCAAGATTGCCACCTGTGTAATATACTGTATCTGTGGATTTTCCAGCAGCACCATTAAATGAAACTACAGTTAAAGTTTTATGTTATCATTTTCCCATGAGTATTGGAGCAGGAACATACATGTAAACTTTCAGCAATAAACTATCTTTTCATATTCTAAGATTCTCCTGGTCCAGAAAGTATAAGTTCAGCATTCACATGGAGATCCTGTTCAGAACATTAACAGTTTTAAGTGTCTACAGCTCATTAAGCTAGTCCAGGAACCAGGCCTCCCTGGGTTACAGAGTTTCTGTAGCATTCCTAAGAGTGCACGTTATTATAAAGTGCAGGGTATGTTCCCGACAGAGTTGTCTGGTATCCAGGATCATCCTGGACTCTTCTGGAATTTGCCACCTTGTGCAATGCCAAGAACAGCAGTCAACACAGCTATACACGATCAGAGTTTAAACTGACACACCCAAAGCTATGGCCTACAAAATTCTAACAATGCTCTTTTCTTGGTCAATTCTCAAGACCTGGACTGTTCTACGTACCTCTATTTAATTACATTTTGGAGCTCCCTGGTAAGGATGACTGGAAGGTGCTTCCTCAGTTCGCCCTGCTAGGAATGGGGTAAGCAATATAACATATTTTTCCTTGTATAAGGAGTAAGCTGAGGAGAGAACAAAAATAAGTGGAGGGGAAAGCAGGGATCAAAGTGATCCTGCAGGGCTTTGATCCTTGCTTTCCCCTCCACTTGCTAAGTCCCACTTAGATTTCTTAATTTTGGGTTAGAAAAGCAGCGGGTGTCTTATACACGGGGGTGTCTTTTACACGGAAAAATACGGGTATAACCACCCAGAGCTTGAGGTCTGGGGAAAGTCATGCTTCTGAATTTAAATGTTGGTGGAGGGAGTTGTGTTCTGAAAAGTAATTTCTGGGAGGTGCAGTTGAAGAAGAAGAAGAAGAAGAAGAAGAAGAAGAAGAAGAAGAAGAAGAAGAAGAAGAAGAAGAAGAAGAAGAAGAAGAAGAAGAAGAAGAAGAAGAAGAAGAAGAAGAAGAAGAAGAAGCTTTCTGAGATCTGAGCATAGCATCTGAAAGAATGCTTAGATTGAAAGGGTGATCAGTGATGTAAATGAAAAAGAATGTCTGTGTTCATTTCTAGAATGCTCAGTCTTGCAGACTCCAGAACTGCTACTGCTATTGCTGGCATTCACCCATTAGACTTTAGATTAATCACAAAATTTCTACTTTGTGCAACTCCCCGACCCAGAGACAGTCATGTCCAGCAGTGGTGGTAGACCCTGCACCTGTGCTCAAGACCTGCCTACGGTCTCAGGCTTTGGTCTCCAGGAACAAGATGCTGCTGACCGAGCAACCCTATCCATGAAGCCACTGTGGGAAAGAGGGATGCAGGGCTAGATAAACCTATTGTTCAACCCAGCTGAGTGCTTGTGTCCTGTTGCGAGGAACCATTCAGCTGAGCCTATTTCCTCAGGGTGACTGTGCTGTTCCATAGGATTATGGCTGATGAACTGCTGAAGGAAAGCTCACCGCCTTGATACAATACCCACTAGCAACCAAATATTGGGTGAAATCCTGCTGTGTAGCTCTGCACGTGCAACAGTAGTGATGTCGTCGTCATCAGCAAATTGCTGCTGATCAAAGACAAATTGCTGGTAGTTAAAGGTGATTTTAAGGGATGTGGTGGCGCTGTGGGCTAAACCGCAGAAGCCTGTGCTGCAGGGTCAGAAGACCAGCAGTCGTAAGATCGAATCCACGCGATGGAGTGAGCTCCCGTCGCTTGTCCCAGCTCCCGCCAACCTAGCGGTTCGAAAGCATGCAAATGCAAGTAGATCAATAGGGACCACCTCGGTGGGAAGGTAACAGAGTTCCGTGTCTAAGTCGCACTGGACATGTGACCACAGAAGATTGTGTTCGGACAAAACGCTGGCTCTATGGCTTGGAAACGGGGATGAGCACCGCCCCCTAGAGTCGAACACGACTGGACAAAAATTGTCAAGGGGAACCTTTACCTAAAAGTGATTTTAGGGTGCACACAACTGGTGTATAAAGTCATGTGTAGCCTGAAATCCCCAAAGGAAGCCTTCAATCTGTGGTTATTTGCCACTGCTGATTATCTTATCCCTGTTGAACCCATGGAGCTGGGCAAATAGGACTTAAGCACTGATTCATTCATTACAAGTTATTTTTCTCTCACCTTCCTGTTAAAAATGTTCTTCTTGTTGCTTGCACCTGCTCTTTCTAAATGGAAATATCTACTCCTTTTCTCACCATACATGCAAAAAGAAATTAAGGGTTGTTTATGCTGAGCACTTTTAAGAGTCAACGAAAAACATGGTTGTATGTTCAGGCCTTCCCTCCTGTCAATATTTAATTCTTTCTTTATTTTTTCTTTCATTTATTATTTGTTTTATTATTGTATGTGTTGTGGACTGTTTGTAAAATTCTTATGTTTTATCGTAGACACCTCATTGGAAGCCGCCCAGAGTGGTCGACCAGACCAGATGGGCGGGATCTAAATAAATAAATAAATAAACAAATAAATAAATAAATAAATAAATAAATAAATAAATAAATAAATAAATAAATAAATAAGGGTTGCAGAAAAAAGCTATTTTCTTCAGTATTTTATGGGTGAAACGCTGCCCATATAGAGATTTGCTTGGCAATCGCTCATAGCTCATTCATGGATATTTTTGCACAGGCTCTAAGAAGACGCTCACTCATAGCATTCTACATGGTAAACAAATACAATTGCATCATTCAGACCTGGAATATTTACATGACCAGTGAAGCCTAAAGCAACCCATCAAAACCAGGGTATTTGCTAGGATGTCACACATGACTATTGGATGATCCTGGCTTTGATTTTTCAGCAGCTTCCGCCAACTTGGCATCATCCAGATGTGCTTGACTACAGCTTGCATCATCTCCCAGTTAGATGGACATTAAGTTGGGGAAGACTGCTGGACAGTTCTGGTAGCATTTCTTGTGCAACTGTAGAGATGGACCCAAACTGCTCATTTGTCCTGGTTTGTTCTCTGGCTGAACAGGTGTTTGGCACTTCCCAGCCCTGCCTCCTCTGGCAACTGCCCACTCAGAGGCAGTGCCTGGAGGAGGCAGGGCAGGGAAGCTAAGGCGCTGTCTCTGAGTGGGTGCCCACTAAAGGAGGCAGGGCTAGGAACCACTGAACACTTGTTCATCCAAAGGATGAACCAGCACGAATCACTAAACCATGCCCATCTTTAGTAAGGAGCAACGCTAGATCAATTTGATTTCTGTTAACAAACTCATGGGCGGGGGAGCTAGCCTCTGTTTATAATTTTTGTGGCAATCTAATAAAGGCATCACCACTCTTGCCCTTTAGTTTCAGCACCAGGACCACAAGGTTTTTTTCCTCCTTTTTTCTTGTTTGTTCAACTTGATCATTCCTAATCAGCCCTGCCAAGGTCATCACACTCATAATTATACCGTCCGCAAAGTGACTGGTGATCACTTTTCATAACTGCAAACTGTTTAGGGATTCTATTTTCACTGTGCATCTAACCTCAGTGCATCTAAAACAAACCAAGTGTTTGAGATTGCACTTAAAAGAAACCTGCCAGTAAATTTGGAAGTGAGCTGTGACAGTGGTCCCCCACACAGGGAAAACTTTGCAACAAAAGTACCTGTGGGTGAATTTGTTGGTGCTCTCAAAGAAGGATGCTTCCATAGATGTTCTGGAGGAGGAGAAGGAACTGCCTACTCGTTCTCCAGCTGAGCAAGTGAAGCCACGAGCCAGAAAGAAAGCAGGCTTCACTCGGAAAGGCGAGCAGAAGAAATCCAGGGGATGTCAGAGTGCCCGATGACTGCCAGTCGACAGAAGAGAGCGCGGACTTCAGGACCAGCCCTTTTGCGCTGGACTACAACCGGGGGTTCACCATCTGTGTGGATGCATCGAGTGTCGGACTTGGAGTGGTGCTGTGCCAAGTGGATGACAGCGGGAACCTGCAAGACTTTTGACTTTGTAATCCACAGCATAAAAAGGATTCAGAGCATGGATGCTGATACCTTGCCTCAAAGGCCAAATGACTAATGGGTGGATAAACAAAGTTTGTAATGTTGTATTAAATGTTCTGTTTGTGTATAGCTATTAAATGTGATTAAAATGCAAAGCTTGGATGTTGATGAACTAAGAGGCGTAGAATGATGGTAAAAATAATGGTGAGTGGCCTTATTGATGTGGAGGTAATGTAATGTAAATAGTGTTGATATAAGTAATGCAAGAGGTTGGTATGTCTTTATTAATGCAAATGTTTTAACTATATTGATTGTTTAAATGTTTAAAGTGGTAAGTTTGATTTGGTAAAGATAATAATAGAGAGAGAATGGTATTATAAGGTATGTATACATTGGTAAGTTATTGTTATACTTGCATGTACTAGGTGTTTGTTTATAAGGGCAAACTGCTAGGTTTCCCCTCCTTTGTTGTTGTTTAGTCGTTAAGTCGTGTCCAACTCTTTGTGACCCCATGGACCAGAACATGCCAGGCCCTCCTGTCTTCCACTGCCTCCTAAACAAACATATTTAGGGGGGGGGGAGGAATATGGCATCCACCCTAACTTATGTATTATAGGTTATATGCATTATTCATAAGTTATATGTTAATATGGTTGTGAGGCGGGGCCAAAGGGGCTGCTGAAGAGGCGGAGCCTGAAAGAGAGGAGTCAGTCAGAGTCAGAGAGAGCTAGAGAATAGGATAGTTTGGGGTTTTGAGGCAGAGAATGTTTAAGGAGTGATTAGGCAGTGATTAATCAGAGTGTAGCGGGACGTGGTGGCACTGTGGGTCAGAAGACCAGCAGTCGTAAGATCGAATCCATGTGACGGAATGTGCTCCTGTCGCTTTGTCCCAGCTCCTTGCCAACCTAGCAGTTTGAAAGCATGTAAATGCAATTAGATAAATAGGTACCACCTCGGTGGGAAGGTAAAATGCCTAGTCATGCTGGCCACATGGCAATGGAAATTGTCTTCGGACAAGCGCTGGCTCTATGGCTTGAAAACGGGATGAGCACCGCCCCCTAGAGTCGGACACGATTGGACTAAAAATGTCAAGGGGAACCTTTACCTTTACCTAATCAGAGTGTGACCTGTGTTGATTAATATAGAAGAGATTAAAGAAAAATGTATTGAAGCTTGCTGGAACTTTAAGAATGCACTTAAGAATTAGTCCAAGTGTAATCAATAAACCTGTTTCTGTTAAAAAGTCAGTACTGGATGGACCTTAGTCTTTCAAAAGAAAAATAAGTTAATAAAGAGATCAACTGGTGGCAGCGTGTCGAGAGGCGTGTTGGGATACCTTTGTGAGCTCTGTGTTGGGTGAAACAAGCAGGGGCCACGGGGTAAACGCCACAGCGAGCTTCTGTGGGTAAAAACATCACTTCATCAGGCTTGTACCAATGTGAAGAAATTAAAGTCCACAAATTCATGGCAAGAGAGATTTAGCCAGGAAAGTTGCCCTTAGATGTAAAATTCAAAAGTTCTTGACAAGATGGATTTCACCAGGCACATATTTCTTCGATGTAAGTCAGGAAAGATGCAGGAAGCAGTATGGTTGCTGTTTTAAGGTTGAAGCTGAGGCCGCTGTGGATTGGAAATCACACCCCAGACATCTTCAGACAAAGAAGCTCAGGCCATGCACACGAGCGCATACACCTTCCCACATGGCCTTTCTTTGAAACAGATATTTCTGTTTGACCAGGGAAGGGGTGACACAGAAAATCGGAGTCCTTCATCTCGGAACTGGGGTGATAATTGAGTAAACACGCTAGGTTTAGCCAATTGAGGCCAGATTAAAGTCAAAATAATATTACCTTGTGGTTGCCGTCCTGCTTTGCTAACGTTGAGAGTCCCTGTGCTGTCTTGTTGGTGCAGGGTGTGTGTGGCTATTTCTTGGGATCCTCATCGTTCCATTGAAATAAAAGGGAGTCGTGTGGTCCAAACACAATAAAATACAAATGCAAGAAGAGGCAATAGCTTTACAGACCTTATTTCAATATAAGAGGTGTAATGAAAGAAGTCACCTGCCAAATAGTTTAAACACAGCGCTATTTTAACATATGAGGAAATGTAAACCCCATCAATCATATGGTGGAACTAAACAAAGACAGCAGATGTTTGTAGAGAAAATGCAGGTGTTACTGCTTTGCATGTTGCGTAACAGCCAAGGAGGGCAGCAGGGTCTCTCATTTTCCTTCTCTTGTATTGTGCTGTCTGTTTTTAATATCTTAAACCTACAGATCCTTAGCATGGAGCAAAGTGTATTCACACGAAAACATGGCACTATATGATCTTTCTAGTTCAAGACCTTTCAATCCTTTTAGTCAGAATTTGAAGGGTGTGTGTGTGTGTGTGTGTGTGTGTGTGTGTGTGTGTGTGTGTGTGTGTGTGTGTGTGTGTGTGTGTGTGTGTGTGTGTGTGTGTGTGTGTGTGTGTGTGCGCGCGCGTGCTGAAACTTTAAATGAGGTATTTTTGAGGAGAAAGGCAGGCTAAAAATATTTTAAATAAATAAACGTCATTGTCTGTTTTGGCAGCCTTTGCTTCGTTGTGAAAGGCTGCAATCCGATCGGCAACTACCCATGTGTAAACACCACTGATAATCGAGTCTGGTGTATTGGACAGAGGACTCAGGAGGGTTGGGTTCAAATCCCCGCTCAATCCTCAGCGAGGATGTGGAACGGGTAAAGCCACTCCTTAAATATCTCACTTGAAAGCCCTATTAGGGTTGCTATAAATCTGTTTTGACTTGACCGTGCCTAACACAGCAAACGCCACTGAACAGAAGAGGACTTCGTTCTTGGTGCACATGCGTATGATCTGCGTAGTCAATTATTATGCTAAGCTGAGTTTGTTAGCGAATGTGGAATATAAGACAGACAGTAAAGGAAAGCTATTTATTAATGCCTTGACGGAGTTTATGTCATGGAAAACTGCAATATCTTCTTACAGAGATTGACAAATAGGTCAGTGATTTCCAATCTTTGGCCCTCTCTGGCTGCTTTGAGCTTCCAGCACCCAGAGACTCCAGTCAGCTGGAGGACCAAAGCTGAAAATCATTGACAGGGAATGGCTAAGAGCCAACATGTCACTGTGAGCAGGGGGGCAGTCAATTCTGAGAAGCAGCTTCCTGTTAAGAGAGTCACTGGAGATGCAGACAGTCCAAGGCCCACTTATGTGGAAGCAACCCCTGTTAGAGATTATTCTCTGAGTAACGTATTTGAAATAGACTTCTATTGGCCTGCACGTTCCTATTTCTTTGAGAGCTTTAGGGTTTAGATATCCATGAAGATTTCAGTAAGTTGATGCTGGGGGGGGGGGGTTGCCCTGTATTAAGCCACTAAGGCAAGTAGGACTTCACTGATAGGAGAGACTCGTACTGTGTTTAAATTATACTATGTGATTTTTCTTTCATGGTACCTTTATCCTTACCTTTCTGCAAGGAGCTTTGGGGGAACAAAATATTATCTTTTCCACTCCCATTTTATCTTCTAAACAACAATGTGAACAAAGCTAGGCTGTAAGATATAACAAATAGCCTGAGATTGTCTATGGAATTTCATGACTGGGCGGGAATCTGAATGTTGTTCTTTGATGGATGCTCTAACTGATGCCTAACATTATTTGTTTTTTTATTCCACCTTTTTCCTCCATTGGGGAACCAACTTGGCATACAAAAATATTTAAAATCTACAATTAACAAAGAACACATCAGATAAAATGTGAAACTAGAATATGCAAGTATTTAAAAACGTTGAAAAGTATAAATCAGTTTTGAAAAGGCCTAACCTCAGTTACTTGCCGACTCCCCAAAAACCTTTCTAAAGAGGTACGTTTTCAGTTGCTGATGGATGGATGGGGGGGGGGGTTAACGGATTTTCAGAACCTGGGAGCAGCCAAAGAAAAGCCCCCAAAGTGGTGAGACTGAGAGAAGGCACTGAAGATGTTTTTTGGAGGGGCTTATAGAGGAAGATATGGTATTTCAGATAGCCTGGACCGGGGCAATAAAGAGCTTTATAGGTTGTAACCAGCCTATAAAGGGACGGAGAGATTCACATGATCCCAGTTACCAGCCCAAGTCAACAATTGGGCTGCAGCATTTTGTACTAGTGCAGTTTTTGAGCTGTTTCCAGAGGCAGCCCCACATAAAATGCAATGCAGTAATCCAGGTGAAAGGTTGCCGAGGCATATGTTATCATAGCATCATCATGGCTAAATTTGTTGATGATCATCAATGCAATAGCACCAATAATTATGTCACCCATTTCAAAATGCTAACTGGGGTAAATATTGCATCCCTCTAGTGGTTGTTGTTGTTTTTGGGACTACAGTCCCCATAATCCTTCACCCTTGGCTATGCTAACTAGGAAGTGTGGGCAAAAAAATAATCAGGGTGACTGCAGTTACTCATCTATACTCTAATGAGTACACCAGATTAGAATGTGGTAAACAACATACAGATGTGCCCAGGATGGCAACCAGCAACTCATTGATCTACCAAGACTTACATAATTTCCTTTACACAAGCTTCAATCAGAAATAGTGTTCTGGCTACAGATTTTTTGATAGCATGAGCTTTCATACACTATATAACTATTATAGTAATTAAAAAGTAAGATATGATCCATAGGATCCCTTGAAGCTTTACAGTTCTAAAATGATGCTGATGATTATATTAGATAATTCAACAAATTAATAATTGTGCCAGGTAATAATTATACAAATAAAGAATAATGGTTGATTGTGCAATGATGCCAAAGGTGCCAATATATATATATATATATATATTTTGCAAAAGACAGGCAGCCGTGTGGCAATAGCCTTTCAGAAGAGATCCGTCTTTCCTCAACGCCAGAAAGCCTGCATGCTCCTGTTTGCTTTGGGGTGGGGCTGGCGAGCGCATGCATGCATCCAACCTACATTTTATGTGACTCTTGCTTATTATCGTACAGGAATGCCTGACAAGTCTGTTTGCCAGAGGGTTGCTTTGAAGATAATGTGGCGAGCCCTTTGTTTTCTTTCCTTTCCTGCAAAAGAAAGAAGCATGAACAGATAATATTGATTGGCTTTTGCTCCGCTGAGATGCTTCGAGAAAGCTTGCATTCTCGATGGTGGGTAAGGAGTACACGATTTTCCGATGGAATGCTTGCTGTCTTATGTTTTGCATTACTGGCTTGCTACGTGAGCAGCTGGTCTGTCCCCTGGCTGCAGACGATCTCAATCCAGTATGCAGCAGTCAGAGCCAGATGAAGAGACGCTGAGACCCAATGCTATATCCAACGGCCCATTCCATTACCACCCGATATGTCTATTATTCTAATTGATTGCTGGGGGTCGGTGGGTTATATTTAGAGGCCCCTCATAATCTGAGGCCTGAAACTGTACCTTACTGAGCTTGTGCATAAATCCAGCACCAAGTAGCAAACTACATTTCTAGCAAACTGATTCTGTTTCAGTGTTTAAGTAAACCGTGGTTTTAGTGCATGAAGGTAAGCTTTGGGCACCTACCAGCTGCAAGAGTTCTTAGTCTCTCTCAGGTGCTCAGCCCTACCATTAGGTGGAGTGAGGCAATCTCCTTGGGGAAAATTTTGGGTGTCATTGAAGGGCACCCAATTATCAGCTGTTTAGTGTGTTATTACTTCATTCTCACTGCCAGGGAGGAGGAGAAATGCTTGTGGGGTTGATGGCGTACCCCAGGGGAAGAAAAAGTGATGTTGAGTCAACAAGCGAAAAAGCAAATGTTTTCCTCAGTTTGCAACCCCGCCTGGCCGAAATCAAGAATCCTCATTGTCCTAAAAGTCATGGGCAGCCATTAATAGTATCTTTCACAGAAACTCTGAGTAGCTTCCAAAAGCAGACAAGAGCAGTGTGTTCTGTTTTGGGATGGGGTGGTTTTCCAAAACGTTTGAGCTGCGCCTGATGCTTTGCCCTTACCAAAGCATAATGGCTTCCAAAGAGGTCCCCTTTCTCCTGAGAGACATCCACGTCAGGCTTAATATTCCCCCGTCTGTACCCCACGTTCAACAGTCACTAGGTCAGAAGTATCCTAGTCCCTAAGATTCTGGTATGAATCCAGTCCCTCCTTGATCCAAATGGCATGATTCCCATCGTGATGTAGTGGATAAAGTGATGGACTAGGATTCTGGAGAACAGGGTTTGAATCCGCATTTGGCCATGGACACTGGTGGTGGTGGTGGGGAAGGGAACTGGCAAAACCACTCTTTAAATATCTCACTTGCCTTGAAAGCTGTATTAGGGTCCACTATAAGTCAGTTCTGGCTTGATGGCATAGAACAGACACACGGGCTTTAAAGAAGGGGTCGATGATCTCCCAAAGTCCACACCCATTACTGGGCCTTGGAGCACCATAGTGCTTCCTATGACTCCCACCATCAATTTCCCCCCCTTGCAGAAACGTGGAGGGGGAGGTATTGAAAAAAACAACAACAACCCTTGTACCCTCTAGTGGCCATAAAATTTAAAAACTAACATTATGGAAGTCCTGCCAAAAATGACAGAAATGTGTCCCATGCCACTTAGAGGGAACATCTTTTGCCTTCTCAACACTTTCAAAAAATTTTTTTTGGGGGGTGGGGGTTGCCTGACATGCTAGAGGTCACATTTGGGCCCTTAAGGCCTCCATGTGCAATAGCTTGTCCAGCCCTATTTTAGAGCTGTTACATACAAATTACAAAGTTTTCTTTTCCAGAACCACTTGTCCTGAAATATGTATCTTCATTTGGACACTCAGGGAGCCCAAGCTATTCCTCGGAACTTCGGCTGATGCTCTCAAACCTGGCAACCCTAGTGATGATCCCAGCTACCATACACCATACCTTGCACCCTACCTGTCAAGTCTCGACAGGTGGTCCAACCAAGGTTACTTGTAGGTTACTCAAAGCAAGACTTTGAAGGCAAGATCTTAGAAAGCACTAAAAAAAACACTTCTGAATTGACCTCTAAACAAATACCGTTTTTAAAACCAGCCTAGGCCATCATCCCCCTGCTCAAGATTATAGAATTACTTTCCTTGTCTGTCCCAGGAATACAGAAACTCATTGTTTCTGTTTGTTTGTAATCCCTTTTTTAACACAGCAAGAAAGACCTGGCAGAACTTCTAAGAAGTATCAAGTGTAACAGATAAATACCACACATCTTGTCCCCCTGCTGAAAAGATTTTCCCACTGTTGTTGTGTTTTGTCGGGGTTTTTTTAAAATCATTGTGAATGTGCATTCACAGGGCTATATACTTTTGTGGCTCATGCTGCACGTTCAGGACCGTTTGCATTATCAAACTGAGGCTGCAGTCCTATGAGCATTTACTTGGGTGTAAACTGCACTAAGAGGGATATGGCGGCGCTGCAGGTTAAACCACAGAAGCCTCTGTGCTGCAAGGTCAGGAGACCTGCAGTCGTAAGATCGAATCCACACGTCGGAGTGAGCCCCCATCGCTTGTCCCAGCTCCCGTCAACCTAGCTGTTTGAAAGCAGGCAAAATGCAAAATGCGAGTAGATAGATACCACCATGGTGGGAAGGTAATGGCGTTCCGTGTCTAGTCATGCTGGCCACGGAAGATTGTCTTCTGACAAACACTAGCTCGCGTTTGAAGCACTGCCCCCTAGAGTTGGACACGACTGGACAAATTGTCAAGGATCCTGGGTGCTCAGTGAATGAACAGACATAGGTGTGTTTGATTTTGCATAGAACTGCAGACTTAAAATCACTTTCAAAAATTATTAATAAATCCTGGTATTCCTTAGATGGCTGAGATTGTAACTTGCACCAGTCCTAGGCAATGGTGAGGGTGGTGGGAATTAGCGTTCAGCATTAAGAGGATGAGCGCTATATACTTCCCTCCCAGATCTATTATGTGCCATAATGGTTGTCCCTCAATTAGTGGTTTTCACATGCTTAGCAAACAAATGTTCTAACTATATTTTAAAAAACCTTACTACTTTAAAATCTGCTTTCTACAATAATGATCAAAGATGAAAAAGATAAAAATAAAATAAAATAAAATTGTATGCTCCTTGTATACGACCCAAAAAGAATAAGCATCTCAAATCCGTATCCAAATATACTCAGGTCTTTCTACTCAAGGAAGAAGTTCAAGCTTATTTTCTGCAGACTCCCTTTGGAACTACCTAGGTCACTGTGATTCTCTACGGAATGATCAGCTCCATTCACAAGAGAAATATGATCTACTGTTGTTTATAATGGACAATTATCTACCTTAGGGTGAAAAAGAGAGGAGTCAAGATCACCTGATGCTTTTAAAACGGTACATCTGTTTCAGGTTAAACTTCCTATTCACTGTTCAGCATGTAAATAAGTGTTATGTTGAATTTTCATACAGTCCAAACCAATTGTGATAAACATTAAACAAAAGTTTATCTTTTAACCCTTTAAATGTTGCTACTTAAAAATGTATTGCAGATGTACTGTGTTTCCCCGAAAATAAGACAGGGTCTTATATTAATTTTTGCTCCAAAAAACGCATTAGGGCTTATTTTCAGATTTTTTTTCCATGTACGACAATCTACATTTATTCAAATACAGTCATGTCATCTTCTGGTTGCTGGAGGGCGGGGTTTCACTTAACTAGGGTGTATTTTTGGGGTAGGTCTTATATGACGAGCATCCTGAAAAATCTCATACTAGGGCTTATTTTCAGGTTAGGTCTTATTTTCAGGGAAACAGGGTACAAATATGCATATAATGATTATAATTACGCATTGATATTGACAAGTCTTTGGGTCCAAGTCCCACATCTGAGTCCAAGTCTTTGGTGCGAAATCTCAAATCCTAAGCCCCACGTCCGAGTTCCTATCAAAAACAAGTTTTTCCCCCTTCAAAAAAACGAAAAGGGGTGGGTGGGCCCCAAGTCATTAAAAAGAAAAAACCCACCCAAGTTGAGTCGCCGGTGCGTCTTAAGTCCAACTTGAGAGCAAGTCCTGCAACTCAACTCGCCATCTCTGTAAATACGTATCATCAAGTTGATTCTGATGGCAAATCTCCCAGGATTTTCAAGATATAACTTGTTCAGAAGCACTGTAGTTTACCATCCCCTCTTTCTGCTGATGCTAGTCCAAGGACATGTAGGAGTCAAGGCATGTAACACCATTAGTCACACACACTTTTGGTGCTCTTCAATAGCTCCACTCCTTAGAAGGACACTGAGTATTCAAACTCCCAGCCACAAACAAGTGCTCCAACCCGCTGATCTATATCATCTCACTAACAGAAAAACAAACAATAAACGCCCATTCTCAATAAATCATTCATTAGCAATACATTCCACAGACCAGAGTGTTAAGTGTATTGATCTAAAGGGGAGTGTTTGTGACACCTTAAATCGGAGGGGGGCAGGGAACCACATTCCGTGTGCAAGATTCAGAATCAGAATTGGGTAATGCCATTCATGGACCACCAACACCTCATAAAAATATATGCAAAGCTGAGTACTATGAAAGATGGAGTGGGTTTTTCACTATCAATCCAGAATAATTTTTGACATTTTTGTTTCTCCTCCTACTCCCAAGTTCTCCAGTGCCTGACTGGAGAAAGAGTCCTGCAAGACTCAGAAGTTCACATTTAATGTATTGGCCAACCTTGTAAGATTAGGAGGCTTATTATGTAAATATTAATGGACAAAAATCTGAAAAGTTATCATTATGGTTGTCGAGTGTTACCACATTGCTTCCAATTTACAGTGGTGCTTTGAATTAGGGACTCTCGAAAGATCCTATGATTACTGTAAAAGCCTTGCGTGGGTCTTGTAAACTCATGGCCATGGCTTCAGATTGAAATACGTGTATATCCCCATCTGCACACATAGTTGGGAAGGTGAAAAGAAAAAAAATTACATATATTCCTCCATCACATACCATCTAGTTCAAAGCCAGCTGACACTGTTATTCACTGAGAGTACAATTCCATTTGTAAGTGTATTTCTGAGTAGACATGCATAAGACTGTGCTCTTACTGGGCATTAAGTGTTTCTAGACAGAGTCTGCTGCTGGTCACTGTTAGCATAGTCCACCTTTTTTCCCCCTTAAGGAATTTTCTCTGGTAAAAAAAAAAGATGGACAAAACAGAGAAAAATGTGGGAACTGTAAACTTGACAGGGCAATGTTGGACTAGGACTTGGCAGACCTGAGCTCAAATCTCTGCATCACCCTGAAACTAGCTGTTGTCCTTGGGCCAGTGACACACACTCAACCTGATATATTTCAAATTGTTGCAGTTATGAAGTGGAAGACAGCCAAGTACGCTGCCTTGAACTCAATAGAGGGAATATGCAATATGAATGTAACAAATAAATGGATAAGTAATAGAACCCCCACAATGGGATACACTGAAAGGGTAGTCTAGAATCACCCTTAAATGTAATAACATATTAGATTTCATGTATCAACCCTTAATTCAGTATTGTTACTTTTGAGAAGAGAAATGCATCCTATTCATTTATTTAATGTTTATATCACTCAGTCAGTGAAAAGCCTCAGCAAAGGCTGAGGCAAAGAGGCAGTCCTGAAACCAGCAAAATCAGGGAGCTGGACAGGGGACAGATGATATTTGTCTTCAGTGTGGAAGGGATGGTCACTCTCGAATTGGCCTTCTGAGCCACACTAGACACTGTTCCAAGTCCTCCATATAGAGCACATTACCCTAGTCTCTCGAGACTGAAGGATGCCTACTACAGTGATATACCACTGCCCTGGGAGGTTTACAACAGTTAAAATGTCCCAACCACCATCCCGGTCATCAAACAATAAAATTAATCTTGAACACAAACAGCAGCAATCATAAAGACTGCAACAATCAAGCTATGTGCTGGCAAGTGAAGTAGATAATTTCTGCCCAGAGAACTCGAAAAGAATCATGATTTTCAACTAATTTAAACTGTTTAAATTTATTTTGTGAATTTATACTGTACTTATATTGTATTTTATCAGGCCTTTGGCTGTAGAATAAATTTGTTGCTCTTGGTAATATAAATGAGAGTCAACAGAAAAACAAAAATATAGGAAAAATATTACAAAAGTCATCTTTAAAGAGCTCCACCTTAACTAGCATGCAAAAGGCATGGAGGGAGAGGGCACAGGCAGCAGTTCCCTGGGAGAGACATTTCAACAGGTACTAAAGATTTTTCAAAAGTTTAAAATGTTTTAAAATTATTTTTGAAACATTACTGTCTAGATGCATTGATTGGCTTATTACAACAAAGCAAAACTATCATAAACACACTATAATGTATTATAGAATCATAGAATTATGGAGTTGGAAGGGGCCTATAAGGCCAACGAGTCCAATCCCCTGCTCAAGGCAGGAATTCTAATCAAAGGATATCTGCCAGGTCATTGTCTAAATTTCTCTTGAATGCCTCCAGTGTCGGAGTAGTTGGTTCCATTGTTGTACTGCTCTAACACTTAGGAAGTTTTCCCTGATATTCAACTGAAATCCGGCTTCCTGTAACTTGAGCCCATTGTTGCATGTCCTGCACTCTGGTATGATCGAGAACAGCTCCTGCTCCTCTGCAGGAATACAGTATTTGAAAAGTGCTATCATATCAGCTCTAAGTCTTCTTTTCTCAAGGCTAAACATGCCCAGTTCTTCCAATCTTTCCGCAGAGAGCTTGGTTTCCAGTCCCTTGATCATCCTTGCTCTAAACTTGCTTCAATTTGTTGGAACCCTTCTTGAAGTGCAGTGTCCAGAACTGCACATAGAACAGAAGATGAGGCACAACCAGTGCTGAATAGAGGGGAACTAGTACCTTGTGGATTTTGGAGACGATACTTCTGTTAATGCAACCTAAAATAGCATTTGCCTTTTTTCAATCTAAATCAAAGTATATCTGACAGATGGTTGTCTAATTTTCTCTCATCTAATCATGTGTCACTGCAATATGGACATCTGGCCTTCATTAAAGCTGTCATTACGTTGTTTTCCAGAATATAGCATCTTCCCCAAAATGGGCATCTCAGTATAGTTTGTGTGGAAGTATTGCTGCTTTGTTTAATCACCTCCATCTAGTCATGTTCCACCAATGAAAATGAAGTATCATTTTGCAGGTTTTCCATTTCAATGAAGAAAAAAGCCTGACTTGGCCCTCTGCAGATTAGCCATTTGCCTCACGTGATGCCCCAGATCTTGGTAACAGGCTTGGAGAAGGAAAACACAAAGTTGGTATCTTTACATCCATTAAACAGGAGAGTGAAATTAGGTGTTGCACAAGGTTTAGGAGCATATTGCAGCCAAACTGTGAGTTTTATTTAGTGATCAGAGGAGATGAAATCCTCACTTGCATGCAGGCTCATGGAAAAGACTTTTCATCAAGGAAAGTTACAGCTAAGGTGATATGAAATTTTAATTTCATCTTCAGTGAGAGGAAGCCCCTGCAAATTAATACCAAGGGTTCTAAGCTGCCTTCCTAGCAGTTTGACTACACGGGTCTTGTGCATCACCTCTGGCACAATTTTTGTTCCTCAAACCTCAGGTTTACACCAGCTTTCCTGAGAATCCGAAAACTTGATTTATGTGTAACTTATTGGGGGGTCCTTACCCCAAACGCAAGTTCCACTATGCCAAATCACTGGCCACGTTACCTGAGCCACAGATTCCCACCCTAGAGACTATGACGATGACTTCAGGCCAGGGATACCAAGGGAGCTTAAATCGGATATTATTAAATTGCCCTTTAGTTTCAGTAAAGTCTATTCTAAGCACCAATCAGCATGGATCTGACACTGTGCGGCTGGCAGACCCAAAGTGGCACAGGGATAAAGGGAAGTGGCAGTTCATCAATCTCCACAGCCTTCCAGGCAGAACCAGCCACACAACTCGGCAATTACGCGCCCGCAGGCATGGAAAAAAATATCTACACACATGGGAGGAGGGCTCGATAGTTCGACACTCCTCCGCCTAGCCTGGAACGAGAAGCGGAGCCGAGCCCTGATCGACGACTCCGCCTTCGATGGATTTGGCCTTTCCTTTCCTGCGACTGTCCGCTCAGTTGGATCGTTTTTCTTTATCCCCCGGCCCTTAACACTTAACGGAGAAGCCTCTCGGCCCGAGTGGGCACCCACGAGCCCGTTCAGCCTCATCCTTTAATTAAACAAACGAATGAAGGAACGTTGACTAGGCTGAGGCGAGCGCCCACGGCGCATGCGCCCCTGCCCGCTCCTCAACCCCCGCGCGCGAGTACTACTGTACTGTACCCTCCTCAGAAAACAGGCGGAGGGGGAGGGGGCGGGAGGAGGAGAATGCGCACGCGCGGCTCGGTGGGGAGCGTGAGGTCGAGGGAAGCGCGGCGGCAGCTGGCCTCGCGCGCATGCGCCGGGGGGGCGCGCGCGGCCTCGGCGCGTCATATTTGTCTCCCTCTTCCTCCTCCCCCCCGACCCCTCCCCGTCCCGCGCTCGCCGGCCCACGCGCCTTGCCCGTTATTACCTGAGGCGCTGCAACCGCCACGGGTGGGGGAGGGGAAGGGAAAAGGAGGAGGAGGAGGCGGCGAAGGCGCGGAAGGTGAAGGCGGAGCGGAGCGAAGATGCCGGGGAAGCTGAAGGTCAAGATAGTGGCGGGGCGGAACCTGCCTGTCATGGACCGAGCCAGCGACCTGACCGACGCCTTCGTGGAGGTCTGACGGGGCGGAAGGGGTCCCTCAGGCACGGCCTGGTGACCACTTGAGGACCTCTGGGTGCCTCTTTCCCTCCCTGACGGGTTTAGGCTACCGTTCCCATCATCCCCAGCTCCCACCATCTCCTCTGACGGGGAGGAAGGGTTCCTTCAGGGGCCGTCCGGTTACGACTGAGGATCTTTGGGTGGCCCTGGCCTTCCCTGAGGTACCGCCATCCCGAGGGGGAGGTTTTAGGCTACACCTCCCATCATCCCTAGGTGCTGGGGGATGATGGGAGTTCTAGCCTGACACCCCCCTCCTCGGGAAGGCGGAGGAAAAAAGGTGGCGTGAAACTTGTCCCGGCGAGCCCCGATCGTTTAGACCTTTATTTTTCTCCCTTTCCCTTCCTAAATGGATCACAAGGAGGCATGCGTGGGTGTTAACACCCTCACTGCCGCCTCCTCCGGTGTCACAACAACCCTTTGAGGTAGCTGGGACCTAGTAGGCCAGGAGCTGGAAAAGAGGGAGATTCAGATCCTCCTCTCTTGACATTGTCCTGTTTCTTCTTCTTCTTCTTCTTTTTTTGAAATGTCGTTTATGGGTCCTGATTTTAAAAAGAAAGCTCTCCTTATTCGGTCATCCATAATAGTGGGATGTGGGCTTTGTAGGTTGTGTCAAAACCTGTGTTTTGGAACTTGGCGTGGTGTCTTAGGGCGGTCCTAACCGAAATGACTTTAAAATGTTGTGATTGTCAAAGCAGTGAGCATGCAGAAGAGCTTCCATTACTTTGTGGTAAAGCAGAATAGGACCCATGTATGAACATTGCTGGGTTAAAACATTTATGTGATGGTGTTTTTAATTGTTCTTTTTATTCACCACAGTAAGCCTTCAAAAAAAGCATAGCTTGCAAACGATATGAGAACTCTATATATATGCCAGAGTGTGATGTACCAAGTTGGACAGAGTAACCCATATGGATAGTTCAGTAAATCTGTGTTCAGCGTTTGCCTGGAACTGTGAAGGTGGGAGATGTCAAGTATCCCACAAGGCATGACTTCTGAGTTTTGGAAGTCATCTCGTCATATTTCTTCATGGCTGATGTAGGGCCTGGATTTGTTGACCCATACTGTGGCCACTTCTGGTATAGCCAATGAGAGGAGCTACTGCAAATCCTGTTTGGTAGCACATGTATTATAGAGCCAATCTCATTTTCCTGGTGTATGTGACCTGAAATAATTTGTTTCATCTCTAAGTACAGTATAGAGATTTATAGCTTATATATATACCATGTGAGTGTCTGTGTAAAAAAAGAAGGCAAGGTTGCCTCTAGTGTGATTCATTAAAATCCACATGAAAAAAATCTTTGTCATGCAGTTGTAAAAAGTGCACATGACTGCTGACATCTGACATAGTACAGTAGTAGGTTTGGTTTAACAGTTTTGTAACATGTTAAGCAGTTACAAGATGGATTGATTTTCTCAATGAGAAATGTTACTGATTCAAAATTTTGTGTACTGCAGGCTTTCTTTTTATTAGTTCTTTTGTTGTTTAGTTGTTAAGTCTAAGTCTTTGTGACCCCATGGACCAAAGCACGGCAAGCCCTCCTGTCTTCCGCTGCCACCCGGAGTTGGGTCAAATTCATGTTGGTAGCTTCAATGACACTGTCCAACCATCTCGTCCTCTGTCGTCCCCTTCTCCTCTTGCCTTCACACTTTCTCAACATCAGGGTCTTTTTCAGAGGGTCTTCTCTTCTCATGAGATGGCCAAAGTATTGGAGCCTCAGCTTCAGGATCTGTCCTTCTAGTGACCACAGGGTTGATTTCCTTTAGAATGGACAGGTTTGTTCTCCTTGCAGTCCAGGGGACTCTCAAGAGTCTCCTCCAGCACCACAATTCAAAAGCATCAATTCTTTGCAGTCAGCCTTCTTTATGGTCCAACTCTCACTTCCATATATCACTAATGGAAAAAACATAGCTTTGACTATGTGGACTTTTGTCGGTAAAATGATATCTCTGCATTTTAAAGATGCTGTCTAGGTTTGTCATCGCTTTCCTCCCAAGAAGCAGGCATCTTTTAATTTCACGGCTGCTGTCCCCATATGCAGTGATCATGGAGCCCAAGAAAGTGTCACTGCCTCCATATCTTCCCCTTCTGTTTGACAGGAGGGCGATGGACCAATGGCCATGATCTTAGTTTTTTTTATGTTGAGCTTCAGACCATTTTTTGCACTCTCCTCTTTCACCCTCATTAAGAGGTTTTTTAATTCCTCCTCACTTTCTGCCATCAGAGTGGTATCATCTGCATATCTGAGGTTGTTGATATTTCTTCCTGCAATCTTAATTCTGGCTTGGGATTCCTCCAGTCCAGCCTTTCGCATGATGTATATAAGTTCAATAAGCTGGGAGATAATATACAGCCTTGTCGTACTCCTTTCCCAATTTTGAACCAGTCAGTTGTTCCATATCCAGTTCTCACTGTTGCTTCCTGTCCCACATATAGGTTTCTCAGGAGATAGACAAGGTGGTCAGGCACTCCCATTTCTTTAAGGACTTGCCATAGTTTGCTATGGTCCACACAGTAAAAGGCTTTTGCATAGTCAATCATTTTATTAGTTCTAGATTCATGTTTTTTCAACACTGAGAGTTTGGTATTTCGTGTATACATAAAAACATTACTTTTAGTATTTTACTGAATCTTTATGTGAATAATATATTGAAAATAGATTTTGTGATACAAGCAATGCAGTCACCCTGAAGTTGTTTGATAAACATTTTTGGTGAACAGGAGTCAAAAAGAGATACAAGAATTTGTGTCTCTACATCCAGCTAGTGGGAGAAATGCTTATGGTTGTGATTTGACATAAGGAAACATTTCCAACTTCAAGAATTGCTTTGCAAGCTATAGTATTGAAGGTGTGGCTTCTTAAATAGTGCAGGGATAAAGATATTTTTAGAATGTTTGCCACCTTTCCCCTTCAAAGCCTCTGTGCTTTTAGCAGCTTTGTGATATGCTGTCATTGGAACAGGTGGAGCTGCTGTCATTATGGAATCTCCATAGCCCCAGTCAGGTGCTGTAGAATCCAGGCTTTTGAAATGCATCAAAGAGAGTGCTTTCAACTCCTGGTCTGAAGAGGAAATGTCATGTGTAGGCTCTTCTCATGGTCAGAACTCCAAATTTTCCAGGGTATTTTGCTCATGTGAAAAGCTTATATGTTTTCCAAATACAGTACAGTGGTGCCTCGCATAACGTTTGCTTCGTTTAACTTTTTTTTGCTTAACGTTTATGTTTTCAGAGTCAGATTGTGCTTCGTATAACGTTTTTCCCTATGGGCGATTTTCACATAGCGATTTTGGGACCATGCTTCGCTTAACGTTTTTGGTTTTAAGTCCCCTGCTTCACTTAACGATGTTCATTTTTTCAATTACAAAAGTGTCTTAACATGTTGAAAAACGGTTTTAAATGCTTGGAATCGTTAGTGCACCTTCTAAAATGTGTGCATACTTAATTTGGCGTTGATCTGACTTTTCGTTAATTTTTTGTGAATTTTGTTCTCCCCCATAGGAAACAATGGAGCTGTCAGATTTTGACAGCTGTCAAAAGTTGGGGGGAAAAAATTCAGCATAAATTAACGAAAAGTCAGATCAAAGCCAAATTAACTTTTGCATCCGTTTTAGAGGGTGCAGAAGCTAATCCAAGCATTTAAAACCATTTTTGACCCTTTTATGACACACTTAAATTTGCAAAAACTGACTTCGCAAAGCCATTGAAATGTATTGAGTCGGCTTCAATACATTCCAATGGAGGAAACATTGTATCGTTTAACAATGTTTCCTATGGGTTTTTTCGCTTAAGGACGCCAATCCGTGCCTATTGGAACGGATTAACCGGTTTCCAATGCATTCCTATGGGAAATGGTGTTTCGCATAAAGTTTTTTTTGCATAAGGTTTTTTTTTTGGGAACCAATTAAAAACGTTATGCGAGGCACCACTGTATATGATATTTACATAGCATAGTGCAATAGCAGTAGTATTATGGTAGTAATAAGGGCACACTGGATACCCAGTGTGGTATAGTGGATAAAGTGCTGGACCAAGATTTAGGAGGCCTGGGTTCGAATCCCTGCTCAGCTATGGATATTCACTGAGGGAATAAAACTGGTAAAGTCAATCCTTAAATACTGTATCTCACTTACCTTGAAAGCCAATTAGTGTTGCTATAAGTTGGTTCTGACCTGACAGCACACAACAAACTTCAGCAGGTCAAAAATGCTGCAGCCGGATTGTTAGCTGGGGCTGGTTACAGGAATCGCATAATCCCCTTTTACAGCAGCAGCACTGGCTGCTGATCTGTTTCTGGGCACAATTTAAAGTGCTGGATTTAACATATAAAGCCCTAAACAGCTTGGGTCCAGGCTATCTCAAAGACCATGGTCTTCTTTTATGAGCCTTTCCAGATGCTAATATGATCAAAGGAGGCTCTCTCTTGGTTCCAGCATCTTCACAGATGTGTTTGGTGGGGACACAAGAGAGGGCCTTTGTCACTTTTCACAGACCCTTGAACTTCCTGGAGGCCAGGTTTTGCTGTCCTTTTGCAAGCGGATGAAGACCTCTCTCTTCAGGCAGGCTTTCCTTTGGGCTGTCTAAGTGGGATTTTACAATTGGGATATTAGTATTTTGGTTTTTTAACTGTTTCAACAATGCTTTTTAATATCATGTGTATTTCATTTATTTTTAAAAATTTGAATAATTTATTGTTTTGCTCTATCATGTCAGCTGCCTTGGGCCCTTTTATGGAGAAAGGCAGGGTAAAAATACTGTATTCTAAATAAATAAATTAATAATAACATGGGCACACTAAGTTGTAAAAACTGAGATGCATGTGTTCCAATGATATTGTTCTTGGTCATGTCACATGGAAATTTGTATCATAGGTATCTTTTGCCATAAGTGGTGAGTAGTAGAAGGTACAACACCAAAAGAAAATCTGCAGTGACGTGCAAAAGGGGGGAAAAGTCTCTGTACTAATGAAATAAATAAGTCTGCCCAACTTGTCCTGATGAATCATTAGTAGGGTCTGATTTTGATCACTGTCCTGCTTCCAAAGGGGAGATCTGGGCAGGCAGAAGTCCCCTACAAATCCGGCTAGAGGCAAAGTAGTCCAAGGACTGACAGGTAAAATCTTATCGAAAGTCAAAAGGCAATGCCAGAGGGAAATCCAGAGTAAATCCAGTTCAGGTGTGTCAAAGGCAAGCAAAGATTGAGTCATTATCCAGGAATCTAAGGACTGTAGATGGTTAGGAGTCAACAGCAGAATATGGGCTCAGGCTCAGGGCAGGTCTGGAGCAAAGGGAATTGTAGTCTCCAGCAGTCATCCTTCTTCAACTGAGAGTTCTCATAGCTGGGTGACTCTGGTCCATCAAGCATTTAACTTGGCCTGTTGGGGAAGGCTTTCATCTGCAGGGTTTGGCCTGTTGATCTTCCTGGAAGGAAGACTTTTCCTCAAAGAGACTGCCTACTCCAGAGGAGCATCTTCCTTCCAAGAAGTCTTTCCCTCTCACCTGACACTTTGCCTGGTAGCTTTCTCTAGACCTGTATCTATAGCCTGTGTCACTCTTGTGGGCTGGGTGGGAGATCAGCTTCCTCCTGGGATTTAGCCCTTCTGCTGGGTCAGCTGCAGCCTCTCCTGATTTTCCTGTGGGTCATAAGAGTTAAAGGGCCAGATAGGTCCCTCCCAGTACAGTATCTAGTACTTGCACCTGTGACAGGGACACAACAGTTACTTAATTTGGCATTTCTTTGTGCAGAATTCTAGAGTTACTCTTACACTTAGAATTAATGGTATTGATTCTCACATATTTTTGTTTTATTAAAAGCCTTTCCTCTTTTTAAAGCTGCTTCAAGCGAAGTATTAATGAGTACATACTCATGTTTGAGGCAAGTGCAAAAATCAGTTTCTCTGCATTTGCATGACTGGCTTTAAGTGGGCTTTTGTCTGCATCTATTGTAGTAGAATAGAAAAGCAGTGTTGTTTCAAAATACAACAATGTACAGTGTAGTGTTGAGTTACAGTGGACAACAAAGCTGTTAAGTATCTTTTGTAGACAAAACTGGAACAAGTCAGTAAACTGAAGTAGGTAGTTTAAATACGTATAATTCAGGAGATGGTTGGCTAGCTTATTGTTTTACAGAGTGGAACCAGCTTGCCAGTTTAGTATTCATTTTTCGTTTAGTCGTTTAGTCGTGTCCGACTCTTCGTGACCCCATGGACCAGAGCACGCCAGGCCCTCCTATCTTCCACTGCCTCCTGGAGTTGGGTCAGATTCATGTTGGTTGCTTCGGTGGCACTGTCCAACCATCTCATCCTCTGTCGTCCCCTTCTCCTCTTGCCTTCACACTTTCCCAACATTAAGGTCTTTTTCAGGGAGTCCTCTCTTCTCATGAGATGGCCAAAGTATTGGAGCCTCAGCTTCAGGATCTGTCCTTCCAGTGAGCACTCAGGGTTGATTTCCTTTTGAATTGATAGGTTTGTTCTCCTTGCAATCCAGGGGATTCTTAATTTTTAGTTGTGATAAATTGAAATTAGGGAAATACTTTGAGGGAAAAATATTCACTTAATTTTAATAAACTGGATATATATGCATACACAGTCAAACAGGCTGATTGATCATGGCCTAATATCAACTGAAGGTGGAGGGCAGCTTCAGCTTTCTTCTTGAGTTACATTCTACAGTACTCTGATTTCAGGTCATTTCTGTGCAGGTTTTGCAGAGAGATGAATGAAGAAAAGATATCACTAATGTGTATGAAAATTAATAAGATGTCAGAAGGGACAGTAAAGTGTAGTAATTTGTCTTGTAGTGGACTAAAAAAGAATTGTGGCAGTGATGAAGCCTCCCACACATTTGTCGGAACCATAAGAATGTCATGAATGTTTATGAACATTGTCTTCAAGGACAATGAAGCTATTAGAGGAGAATGCTCAAAATATTTGTATGAGCAGGAATTAAAGGTATGTTTAGCCTGAAACATTTCTCCAGGAACTAGAAACAGTACGACTTCAATCAGCGAAATCGGGAAACTAAGTGGTGGAAAGCTGAATGAGATCCTCCTTTACCCAGAATTAACTACTGTTTTGTATTTCATCAAATATAGAATCATAGGATATTCAGTTTAGAGCTTGTGATGTCGCTTGTTACCTTAGGAATGACACATCAGTTTTTGTTATTTTTTTAAATAGCAAGATACTTAAATAGAACATTGCAAAATGCCCAAATTTTTTTTTTCCACATGACCCTCAAAAACTGTGTCTAGAAACAAAGATTAAACATCACATGTTACACAAAGAATTACTAATATCACCAGTTGTTATGTTGGAAAAAGAATGTCATTATGCCATCATTGCCTCCAAAATGATGCATGCAACAAGTAATGCTGTAAATTGTAATTTGCTATTTCAAAGTGGTTGTTCAAATGCATCTATTTCTTCTGTCTCAAGTAATAATAGGACTCTTTGGTTGTCTCTGCAGTAATCAAGTTTTTCTAATTCTCCACAGAAGCTGCTCTCAAATTTTGTAGTGATATATACATCTAAATATGAGTTTTATCTAACATTTTCATTGTGGCATCTTTTACATATGAAACAAATAAATTAGGAAGTTGCAATAGTGCATTGGAAATGCAAACTTTTCCTTTCACTGATGTTGATGGAGCTGTACTTATAGTAATAAAGGAGTTTCAAGAGGATATAGACATGGATCTACTTTCACGAAACATCTCTATTTTCTTTTGCTTTCACTGTATAGTCTGCAATTCGCTTGTAAATATATTCAGTATTTGAATTTCTAATTAAACACACTCACAAGTACTACACACAATGCACATTCTTTCATCACTGTAGCCCACTTCCATTCCTTTAATAAACACAGCTATTTTCTCTTACACATTGAATAATTTTCTAATCCTCAGTCTTTCTTGCTATATACGACACATCATTTTCTCTTGCATGCATGTACACACTCACCCATTTTGTATCTCTTATTCCCATGCACGTACAATTTGCTGCTGCTGTTGCTTTGCAGAGATTTTACATAAAAATGTCAAAATTAATTTAATCTGAAAGAACCTTGAGCATCTTGCAAAATATACTGAATTAGGTGTTACTAGTATTGAAGAGCATAGTGACATAGCAATATGCTGAATATTTTTCCCCAGTTTATTATTGCAGCTCACTGCCTTTTGGGGGAAATAATCCAGAGTATTTTCTGTAGGAGAAAGGACTTGTTATTAGCTGCTTGGGAACATGGTCCCGGTCTAAATATTGCACATGCCATGCAGATTTACGTTGCAAGCAACGGTGAATGTCTAACTTTTTTAGACATATCATTTGAATGCTGTCACAGTGCAAGTCGCAGACTTGTATGACTTCTCCACCTCACATCATTGGCAAAACACAGTTCAGTGGCAATGACATGCCTGATAAAATGGTTCCCAGATGTTCTTAGGACAACAGCTTTTAGTAGTCATAACCAGCACAGCCAGTGGGAGTTCTCACTCAAGAACTTCTGCAGCCCCACGTTTGGGAACTAAATAAAGTACTTGGTGCATAGGAAATAGGGATGTACCATTTGGTGTTTTGTTTTTTGTTTTAACTCCCAGAATTCTCCAATCTGGAAGTTCCACCTGCCATACCCACACTAAAATGGTACTTATCTGGGAAAAAAAGAGGCCCGGCTGGAAGGCTTGATGGCTTAGAATAAGCTGAGTTCCAGCCTAGCTTCCTGTTACAAAAGTGCTCTGGCTCTGGGGCCAGTTTAGATTTGTATTTGGCAGGTGGAACTCCCAGAATGGAGGTTTCTGGGATTCGGAGTCTAGAAATAATGAATGGCACATATGTAATAGGAAAGTTTCCAATGGAATGCTGGTTAAGCTGTTCATTTGGTACACTGCTGCACAGTGTGAGAGGGCACATTCTTCTTGCCTTTCCAGTGCCTCTCTCTGACAGGATCGTTCTCACAAGGACACATTATGGATGAGTAGCAACAGAGATTATTGATGTTGCTAAAGGTCAGATGATCCCCAAGGCAGCCTTGCTTGCAGTGCTTCCTTATGAAGGGCTGAGGTATAGCGGGGCATCCTGATGATGATTGTGGGATCATGTGATTGGTAATTTCTCTCAATTCCATTGTATGAGGTAGGAGGCACAGACAACTTCTGGGTTAGGGCTATTCTTTGAATTAGTGGGGTTATTAAAAGATGTCTGTGAACAAGAGAGGACTTATATTTCTTCTTGCAGTTACTGCACTAAGGAAGCACAAGCATGATTTATGGTTTGTAAATGACAGTTTGAGATAAATATGTAAATTATTTACATGTTTCAGGAATTAAAGACTTCCTCACCTCTGTCCTGTATCCCCAGGGATTTCCCTGTGATTAAATGGGTTCCACATACACCTCAGAATCTTCAGCAGGGAGAATGTTTTTTACTTCTGAAAAATGGTTGTATCAGCCTTACTCAATGTAACTGTGATTTATAAATGTTTTCAAATAAGCAAATATATTTGCCATATCGTTAGACAAAAATCTACCCTGATCCCATACTAAGCAGCCCCCCCCCCAAAAAAAAGATTGCAAAAGGAATGTGTAACTAAGGAGGGTACTCTGTTAGTGACTTCTGTTTTGAATACACTTCCCATGGGGGACATTAACTAGAGGAAAAACAGCCCTGGGATGAACTGCTGTGTACATAGGTGTTCTGTGGCCAAAGTATAAGGGCACTATTTGCACTTGGACCACAAGTATGCTCTTTTGTACTTCTAAATATTCTTAAGCTTTGCTCTTCCGAGCTTAATTATATATAGGGCAGACTGTTGTTTAAGTGTATGACTCTGCCACTGTTGTGTGTATAAAGCTCGATCTGTCATGGCACCAGAAGATCTCCTAAAAAGGGAAATGCATATAAACTGCTTAAGGACTTATAACCTACAAGAGTGTGAACACATGGTCTGACTATTCCTACTGTTGGTTCCTCTTCATCCCTGATTTTCTTGTAGGACACTGAGTTTAGAGGTAACAGGATAGAGGTGAATTAATTGGAAGGTGTTTTGTTTGGATTGTAAGTGGATTCAGATTGGATTAATGGTAAATAGAAAAGAGAGAAATTGGTAACATCAAGTAGTTGATCGTACAAAGTAGGATATAAAAAACTTGGATAGTTTTACCAGGCAGATGTCTAGTAACTAGCTCCATTCAAGTGAAAAAAAAGTGTAAATTGAGCTATGTATTTGGAAGTAATTGTGCAAAACTGGTTTTAACAAATAGTGTTAGCTTATTACAATAACTCAGAGAATGTTGACCAATACTTGCTTCAATTTGTAATATGTGTTTGTATATTTTTCAGGTGAAGTTTGGAAACACAACATTTAAGACAGATGTGTATCCCAAATCTCTTAATCCTCAGTGGAATTCTGAATGGTTTAAATTTGAGGTAAATTGACCAAAAACTAACTAAGTACAGAAGCAATATACAGATCATAGAGCTAGCATTGATTGGGATGATTGTTCTACAGTAATATTAAATGCTTGGGCATCTGTAGCAATTGGCTGATTTTACATTCTGTGAAATACTGTTTGGAAAACAGAAAGGCAAATAGGATAAAGCTATGCTGACCAGAGAAGGCCCATGGTATCATTTTTGTTTTTGACTAGATCCCCAAGACCCATCAGTTGGTGTGTAGTACAAAGAAACCTGGAATTTGGTTTTAAGTACCAGAACTGAAAAGATTTCCCAGTCCTTCCTACACAAATGCACACTCATTGTTACAGACTTTTTCCATTTCAGTGGTATAATTTAGCAGGAGCCATGCAGCTCCAGTTGATCTTCCAACTTTAATTCAGTATCCAGAACAAAACCCTATGTGTTAAAGCAAGTATCCAATATTATTTTGAAGCTTTTTATTGCTGATATTGGTAAATAATGGGCATTAGAAAACCTCACAGATCTACAGTGAATCTATAATTTCAGTCTATCTTTGCTACTTCTTGAATCAAGCATGTTGAAAACGTACTGTGAAAATTGGAAATCACATAAGTTAATATTTCAGAATGCTTCCTAGTATAAATTTCCTAGTACATTGCTGTGTGTCATTCCAGATGTAAAATGGATATTTCAAATACTAGATTAATTAAATAATATTGGATTGCAGCTTGTAATCACATTGTGAACTGTCTCTGAGAGGATAAAAATGAAATGGAATAAATATGTGCCATTTTTGGAATACACATCACAATCTGTAAAAAGTTAAATTTTTGTTGCAAGGTTAGAAAAAATAGGAAGATTTGCTATATTTTATATTTTAATTTGCCCATTTTATGTTGGAAATGTTGCTGGATTCAATGGAGGCAGACATCTGACAAGGTCGTAAGAGAAATCGATTTTAATGGAAGGTAGAAAAGATATGAGGGAACATGGTAAGAATAGCAATTGATGTCTCTTTTTTAAAATTCTTGTTATTTGAACTTTTTGAACCTTATGCAGCTCCTTATCAACAGCCAATAATGGCTGGAAGAGAATAGAAAAAGAGGCAAGGACATGAGGTTGTTGCCCATTCACCATGATTTACTGCAGCAATGGTTATGCTAAATGGATATGATGCAAGTTGCAGTCCAGTACATCTCAAAAACACCAGGTTCATGAAAACTTGTTTAGTGCTGTGTAACAAGGCTTATATCTCTGCCTAGCCCCATGTGACATATTTGTAAGCAAAAGGTTGGAAGAAATTGTCTCTTTTTGAAGCTAATCATTGGGCACAGGATTTTTGGAATTCGTGGACTTCATCCCCCCATGATGAAGATGGAGGAAATGGCTAAACCTCCAGAGGTTTGGGTGGGGAAATTCCTGCAGACTTTTGAGGGTTGTAGTTCATGACTTTCAAAAATCTCATACCTACTAAGCACCTTGCCACATAGCTTTGTGACAAGCTGGTTTATTGCCTCTGACCGAGGAGCTGTTATTATAAACTACATATTGTATGAACAAGTCGGCCTCAGAAACTACAGTTAGATCTTGACTTGTTTAGGAGAGCTATAGTTCAAGTAAAATTTTCTTAATTCAGATTCTGCCTTGTGATATGATATAGCTGGATGCTGATGTTTTAATTTATAGGTAGATGATGAAGATTTGCAAGATGAGCCTCTACAGATAACTGTCCTTGATCATGACACATACAGCGCTAATGATGCCATCGGGAAAGTTTACATTGATATTGATCCTCTCCTCTACAGTGAAGCAGCTACAGTTATCTCTGGCTGGTTTCCAATATACGACACAATACATGGTGAGAGTTTTGGGTGGTTTTTTTTTTTTTTGAGATTTACTTTTATTAGACAAAACTTTCAGGAGATTTGAGATGCATTAATTGTGCTGTTCAAAATCTATAAATCATATCAGGAAGAAATCTCATACAATGATGTAGAAGAAAACTCAAGCAAAAAATAAGGAGTTCTGGAAACATTCTCTCTCTCTCTCTGCGTCTTGAAATTGCGGCCTGTTCTCCCAGCCCTTGAAGTTATTTCTAGTAGCCACACGTCTGTATTTCTCTGTATAATAACGGATCTGCATTACAGTTTGGCTTGTACTATTTTCTAGAGAGTACAGAACAGGACATAGGGTCATGAAGGATGTTGTCTTACTGCCAGCTTTGTGATGAACCTGTTGACTCCAAAGGCTGCTGAAGAAATGTGATATAGTAGTAGGGTTGGAATGGGACTTAACATTGTGCTTGCAGCCAGGGACATTTATGATAACCATCCTTGAATTGCAGAGTTGGAAGGCACTCTATGGGTCATCAAGTCTATCAAGGAGGCACAGTGCAGAATTGAACTCCCAATCTCTGATTCCACAGCCGGATTCCTAAACCACTGAGCTATTCAGCAGTTCATACCAATTATGAACAGCTTCCTGCAAAAAAAAACAAACCTTTAGTTAGGTGTTTAATTCTGATCTTGTTATACTTACTGTTCTAGACTGAGGTTACTTTATCTGCCCAAAAGACAATGGTTCCCAAGAAGTTTGAATTTGCCAAAGCTCCAGCTTAATCTTTCACCACAAATGTTACCCATTGGGATGATATAGTTAGCACTAAATCATTTCTCTCCATCTTCAAATTCTCCAGATGTTCTGAACCTCCATTCCCATGGTTCCTTATTGGTGAAATTAGGTAGGACAGATGGGAATTACATTCCAATATATCTGAAGGACACAAGATTCATGAAAGTTGTGGTGCCTACTCATTAGTATAGATTACAGTCACACAGCTGTCCGAGAGAAATTTGACCATGTAATGGGAGCATTAGGAGTTCTATGTGGGACCATTGCTCATCTGTATGGTTTTTTCTTGTTTTTAATTACATACCTAAAATAATAGTGTGCTAGTTTAAAAATACAGTGGTGCCCCGCATAGCGATGATAATCCGTTCCGGAAAAATCGTCGCTATATGGATTCATTGCTATGCGGAACAAAAAAGCCCATAGGAATGCATTAAAACATGTTTAATGTGTTCCTATGGGCAAAAAACTCACCGTTATGTGAAAATCCTCCATACGGCCATTTTTTTACCCAGCAGCCATTTTGGAACCGCCGATCAGCTGTTAGAAAAAACATTGCTATGCAAAAATCGGTAAGCGAAACTGCTTACCGATCGTCGCAAAGCAATGTTTTACCATTTGAAACATCACAATGCGATCGCTTTTGCGATCGCAAAAAAGCCATTGCTATGCGGATTCTTCATTAAACGGGGCGCCTGTTATGCGGGGCACCACTGTACTTCATTAGGTCATCACATGGTCATTTTTGCCTAAGAATTATAAACTCACATAAAACCTAATTTAGAAAAATGTTTTCCATAGATTCTAGTACCTTTCAATGCAGTATTTCTTGTTTGCAATTAGAGATAAAATACTATGCTGCCACAGTATACAAAATATCCTAGAGTTCTTGAATACTGAAAATTGATACATTGATTTGTTAGTGACATTATGCAGTTACTAAGTTCTTCCTCTGAGACCTTTTTAATGGATTCTTCTCTTATCTGATAAGAGGCAGGTGATGATCTGTAAAAGGACCTTCACTGCTGTGTTATCCCATTGCCCAGGCCTTTTATACTGTTTTATTTCATTACACTGTTTGGCATTCAATATTTTTGCTCCTTCTTGTTTTACTGTATTATAGATTTTTGTGTTTGTTCTGTTTGTTTTAAAATTGCATTTGAACAATCAAACTTGTATTCCTATGTTCTGATATAAATTCTCAATTTCTGACATGCTTTTCTCACACAGGTATACGTGGTGAGATTAATGTGGTGGTGAAAGTAGACCTTTTCAATGACTTAAACCGTTTCAGGCAGTCATCGTGTGGGGTAAAATTTTTTTGCAGTAAGTCTAAAAATATATTATGAATTGGTTTGAGTGAGGAAAATGGTTATTTGGATAAGTAAAGGCTTTTAAAGATACACTGTTTTACACGCTGGTGCTCTCTATTTGTTATGCTGGTTGGAAATGATTCAATACCAGTTTGGGGAAGGCTGCTTTCAACCTGTTTTGGTAACACCTGTTTCCAAACTGAAATCTTTTGAACATGGGGTCACGTTTGAAAACAATTTGGTAACTTCAGTTAGCAGAGGACAGGAATGATCATTGTGGGTTTTTTGGGCTCTTTGGCCGTGTTCTGAAGGTTGTTCTTCCTGACGTTTTGCCAGTCTCTGTGGCCGACTGGAGTAGGAACTCGAATACACAGGGATGATTGATCATCTAAGCTGGGGATGGGGTTCATTCCCAATTGTTAGGATGGTGGGTCTTCTCTGTCTGCTAAGAACACAAATGGTAATGTTGTGACTGGTATTGTGTGTTTAGTTTGTGGCTCACTAGTTCAGCTATATTAGTTTCTGATTTTTTTTCTGAGCCCAATGCAAAGTGCTGGTATTTGCATTCAAATCTCTAAATGTGTCGGAACCGTGACCCAAAGGACAAACTGTTTCTGTACCACACTACTGCCACTTTTGAGATTAGGTTTTGATGCTCTTCATCAGTGATTCGCTACCTGGGATGCCCAGAGGTATAAACCAGGATATTTAAGGGTATGTGAAAAAAATTGAATAATGACAGGAAATGGCGCATACGCCAACTGAGCAGTGAGAAATCCCTAGTCCCCCCCCACTCTCTCCCATCCTACCCTGTGAGAGTCCAGTCAATTGGCTTTCTCTCTCAAGGTCTGTTCTTGTTCCACCACTAACCTGGGGGCTTGTGCCGCCTACTCCTTTCCTATCGATAGGAGTACACAAGTGAAAAGAGGTTGGTAACCATTGCTCTACATGCAGGACCTCTCCAGTTGTGAGCAAGGTGGATATTAGGAAGATTTTTAAAGACATATACCCCTGTTTACAGAATACCCTTCTTAGGGAGATTCATTTGGCACAGATATTGTTTAGGCACCAGCTGAAAAGCCTTTTCTACATCCATGCTTTTAATCTCTGTTTTAAGGATTATTTTTTTAAAAGCCTTATTGTGAACTTCTTTGCAATCAAGTTTTGATAAGAGGTGGTATATGTTACATAACAGCACTGATGTTACCTGTCTGTCATGGGTTTGGAGGGAAAGTTCCATCCTATGGGGAGTGGAAGGCGGGACATCAGGAGGAGGGGCTGTACTGTATAAATATGTGATGCCTGTGTGGTGAAGAGGAGATGCTGAGACAGACTGTGAGACACTGGGTTGGGACGAAGCAGCAGCTGGGGAAGAAGAAGCTGTTGTGGGAGTCTGGGTGTCTGACAGGGTACTACTGTGTGTCAGAGTACCAACCTGATAAGTTCAGGTGTCTGTGGGTTAGCCAGAACTGATGGGTTCAGGGTCTGTGCTTTAAGTTAAAGGTTCTAGGTGAACCAAACTGTATGCTTGTGTGTGTGAGAATAAGCCACGTTACTTTATTTTATTCACCTGATTGTTTTATTTACCCTGTTTGTATTTAAAATAAACCTTATTCTTTTGTTGTTTAAAAATCCATCCCTGGTCTGTGTGACTTATTATAGGGAATGGTTGGTGGCAGCTTAGTAACTGTGTGATAGATCCCAGTAGGTCTGGGTTTGTCACATTGATTGGTGTCCAGCGTGTGGGATACGACTGGTCCAGTTGTCCAGCGGTCCAGCAAAGCCTTGGCAAGTGTGCCCAGAGCAAGGGGGGTCTAGTCAGGGACAGTCTGAGGCGCGTAGGTAATCTTCTAGGTGTACCTCACGGGGAGGTGCACTAGTAGAAGAACGTGCCAACTGGGGAGACTTAGATTAAGGTGCTCTGAGGCAGCCTGATTTTGGCGGGAAAACGCTGAGGCAAAACTGCGTAGCAACAGTGAGCTAGCTTGCCAGCTGAGAGGCCCAGCAGAGGGGGGTAGGCTCTGACTCGATACTGTTGCAAATTTAGTGCTGAAGAACAGCAGCAATCTCTAGGAGAGCTGGTTCTGAGGCAAGAAGGAAAAAAGTGGTCGTTTTATTTTGAGGCTTGACTTTTAAAGCAGCCTGTTCTGAGGGGGGATTATGCCCTTGACTCGAAGCCAGATGGCAGAAATGAGTGATGTGAAAGACCCCCAGATTGACCAAGGTTCTGAGGATGAATTTGGCTCAGTGCAAGGTGACAGCACAGGAGAGCAGAACCCAGAACTTAGAAAATTGATCCTAGCCCAACAGCATGAACTGAGGGTGAGGGAAATGGAGGAAAGATTAGAGAGAGAGAAAATGGCATTTGAATTAGAGCGAGAGAGAGAGAGGATGGAGAGAGAAGAAAGAATGGAGAGAGAGAAGATGGCGTTTGAATTAAGAAAACTGGAACTGATGAACCAGAACAATAATAATAATAGGGATTCTGAGGGAGGCCAACTGTCTAAGGCTGACCTGAAGAAATTCCCTGTGTACCACAAGGGAGATTGTCCTGAGGTGTTCTTTTCCTTAGTGGAAAGAGCGTTTGTGGACTTCTCAGTGAGGGAAACTGAGAAGATGACCATCATGCGGTCTTTAATCAGTGGTAGCCTGGCTGAGGTTTATGCCGAGATGCCTGAGGAATTGATGAAAGATTTTGCAGAGTTTAAAAAACTGGTGTTTGCAAGACATGGGATAAATGCAGAGCAGCTGAGACAAAGATTCAGGTCCCTCACTAAAAAACCAGAACAGACTTTTACCCAAGTGGGGGCCCAATTGGTGAGGCTGCTTGAGAAATGGCTATCGCAGGAGGGAATAGAGACCTATGAGCAGCTTAAAGACTTGATAGCACTGGAACAGTTCTATTCAGTCCTGCAGGGGGAATTGAAATTCCAGGTGAGGGAAAGGAAACCGAAATCTGTGGCAGCAGCCGCAGAGATCGCAGATTTTATCTCCCAAATAAGAAAGCCCTTGGGTGAGGGGAAATCTGTAGGTAAACCCAAAGAAACCTACAGCAAGTACTCTCAGGGACCAGGGAAAAGCCAGCAAGGGGGAGGGGCCCATGGTGAAGGGAAGCCCTCAGGCATGAAACCAAGCCCTCAGAATTTGGAGGGAAAACCGAAACAAGAGGAGAGAGAATCCAAATACACTAGAAAATGCTATTTCTGTCAGGGAAAGGGTCATCTGATCTCAGAGTGTGAGAAATTGAAGCAGCTAAAAGGAATGGTGCCTCAGAATTCTAGTGGGACCAAGCCAAAAGCTGTGTTCTGTGTCCAGAAAGAGCAAAGCTCATTGTCACAGAGGGAGCCTGTTGCCATGACTACTCAGTCTGGGACAGCTGCCTCTGCTGATCAGGCTGAGGAAAATGGTCCTCTTGTGGAGGTAAAGCGCTGCTTGCTGATAAAAACAGATTCTCAGTTGTTTGAGACAGCAGGGGTGGACGTAGGAGTACTTGACCGTCAGTATAGGGGGCTGCGGGACACTTGTTCCCAGGTAACCCTGTGCCATCCAGATATCATCCCTAGGGAGTTTATAATCCCAAATGAGAGCATGAAGGTGGCAGGGATTGAGGGGCAGATAATCTCTCTGCCAGTAGCAGAGGTACCTGTCAACTTTCAAGGCTGGAGGGGAGATTGGCGGCTAGCGATTTCATCGACTCTGCCAGCAGCCGTGCTCGTGGGAAATGACCTGGCTGAACATGTGAAAAGGGTGCTAGTGATTACACGCTCACAAGCCACCACAGGGACAGTTCAGGGGGGTAATGATGAGCCAGAGACGGAAGCAGGTGGGGGAAGTTCAGAAGCTGTGGTGGAAACCTTAACCACAGACAGCAGATTTGGACAGGAGCAAAAGGCAGACGCCACTCTCCAAAAGTGTTTTGAACAGGTGACTGACGCCCAGCTAACACCTGAGACCCCAGTGAGATTTCTGGAGAAAAAGGGGATTTTATATAGAGAAACCCTGAAGAATATCTCAAAAGGGGGAGATGGGATCAGAAGTCAGCGGGTGGTACCTGAAAAGTATCGCCCCATGATCTTACAAAGGGGGCACTCTGACATGTTTGCTGCACACTTAGGGGTGAAAGGGCCCCTTGATTTGATCAAACAAATTTGGGAGCAGATCACCCAGGATGACCCACAAGACGTTGTGACTTACATAGACACCTTGATGAATGACCTAAAGCGAAATCTAGAGCTGGCAGCAGAAAACCTGCAAGCGCAGAAGGTCAAACAGAAAACATGGTATGACCGCAAAGCTAGAGAGAGGCACTTTGACCCGGGGGAGGAAGTGCTTTGGCTTAGGCCCTGCAGAGAGAATAAACTGCAGCTCAAATGGGCAGGACCATATAGGGTCATTTCCAAGATGTCAGACCTGAACTACCTAATAGAGCAGGAGGAGAACCAAGCAAGGAGGGTGGTTCATGTGAATGCCCTAAAACCCTACTACAGAGGGGAACAGAGGGTTTTATTCGCGATAAAAGCAGCTGAGAGTGAGGAAGCGGAATTACCCTTCTGGGAGGGTAGAGGGGAAGTAAAATACAACCCAGAGGAGGTAAAGATCAGTCCTGCACTCACCCAAGACCAGCAGCAAGAACTAAAAATGCTGCTTAGTAAATATCAACAGGTGTTTTCCAACAAGCCGGGGATAGTGAAGGGAGTGATGCATCGGATCCACACAGGGGATGCACCCCCGCAGGCAGTATCCCCATACCGAGTAACGGGACCCTATAGGGACAAGGTGCGGAAGGAGCTGGACGAAATGCTGAGGGAGAACATAATCGTCCCCTCTTCTAGTCCTTGGTCCTCTCCGATAGTCCTTGTGGACAAGCCTGATGGGAGCCTTAGGTTTTGTGTTGATTACAGGAAATTAAACCGTGTAACCACTCCTGATGCCTACCCAATGCCCAGGCTAGACAACCTGATTGAAACCATAGGGGGTTGTCGGTTCATCTCATCATTGGACCTGGTAAAGGGATATTGGCAATTAAGAATTGATCCCAGGGATCAAGAAAAGACTGCCTTTTGCAGCCCTTTTGGTCTCTATGAGTTTCGAGTCCTGAGCTTTGGTCTCAGAAATGCACCAGCCACATTCCAAAGGCTGATGGACCAGACCTTGGCAGGGCTCAGTGACTTTACAGTGGCCTACATTGACGACATAGGGATCTTCAGTAATACCTGGGAAGATCACCTGATACACCTGGAGTTAGTGCTGCAGAGGTTAAGTGCAGCAGGGCTAACAGTAAAGGCCAGCAAGTGTCAGCTGGGTAGCCCAGAAATAAAATACTTGGGTCACATGGTAGGGGGAGGAATGATAAAACCCCTGGAGGCCAAAATAGAAGCTGTTCGTGATTGGCCTAGACCCAACACCAAGAAAAAGGTCAAATCATTTCTTGGGTTGGTGGGCTACTACAGAAAGTTCATCCCGAGGTTTAGCGAGATTGCGGCTCCGCTGACCGATCTGACGAGGAAGAAGGCTGATGACCGCATCCCGTGGACCAGCGACTGTGAGGCGGCGTTCCAGAGGTTGAAGGAGGCGCTAATCAACTATCCAGTCCTGCGTGCTCCAGACTTCGACCGGGAGTTCATCATCTACACCGATGCGTCTAACAGCGGGGTAGGAGCAGTTCTGTGCCAAGAGGATGAGAATGGTGACCAGCATCCAGTGTCCTACCTGAGTAGGAAACTTCAAAAAGGTGAGAGACATTTGGCAACCGTGGAGAAGGAGTGTTTGGCCATAGTCTACGCGATCCAGAAGGCCAAGCCTTACATCTGGGGAAGACATTTTGTTCTGTGTACTGACCATTCACCATTGCAATGGTTAAAGACAATGAAAACCCACAATAGCAAACTTATGAGGTGGGCTTTGAACTTACAGGACTATGACTTTGAAGTGAAGGTGGTCAGAGGGTCAGTGAACTGTGTTGCTGACGCCTTATCAAGAAGACCTGAAGACTGAAGACGGCGAAAGAACATGGACTATATGTATATAATGAAAACAAAAAGTTAAAATGTACCTGGTTTTGAATTTGGTTGGTATTAATAAAGGTAAATTGATGTACTGTATATGGTAAAATGTTTAAATGCATATTTGCTATGGTTAACTTGGAGTGTAAGTATATGTAAGTATTATATGGTATGTATAAATGTTGTTGTGTATTTTATGCAGGTTGTTTTTTGGTGAAAAGCACTTTTAGCTTTCCCCCTACAAAACAACTTATAAAGAGGGGAGGTGTTACATAACAGCACTGATGTTACCTGTCTGTCATGGGTTTGGAGGGAAAGTTCCATCCTATGGGGAGTGGAAGGCGGGACATCAGGAGGAGGGGCTGTACTGTATAAATATGTGATGCCTGTGTGGTGAAGAGGAGATGCTGAGACAGACTGTGAGACACTGGGTTGGGACGAAGCAGCAGCTGGGGAAGAAGAAGCTGTTGTGGGAGTCTGGGTGTCTGACAGGGTACTACTGTGTGTCAGAGTACCAACCTGATAAGTTCAGGTGTCTGTGGGTTAGCCAGAACTGATGGGTTCAGGGTCTGTGCTTTAAGTTAAAGGTTCTAGGTGAACCAAACTGTATGCTTGTGTGTGTGAGAATAAGCCACGTTACTTTATTTTATTCACCTGATTGTTTTATTTACCCTGTTTGTATTTAAAATAAACCTTATTCTTTTGTTGTTTAAAAATCCATCCCTGGTCTGTGTGACTTATTATAGGGAATGGTTGGTGGCAGCTTAGTAACTGTGTGATAGATCCCAGTAGGTCTGGGTTTGTCACAGTATATAACTTGTTTAAGTAAATAAACATGTTTTCCATTGTGGTTGCTTTTTTAATAGCTACATCAATTCCAAAGTGCTACAAAGCAGTAATTATTCATGGCTTTGTGGAAGAGCTGGTGGTTAATGAAGACCCGGAATATCAGTGGATTGATCGAATCCGTACACCGAGAGCATCAAATGAAGCTAGACAGAGGCTTATTTCATTAATGTCAGGTAGTTATAATACCAAATAAAGTGTCTTAAAGACAGATTTTGGTTTGGGGTGCAATAATAGAGGCGTTATATGTTTCTGCTGTGTTTTGATTACTATTTGCTTAAGTCAACTCAGCATCTTATAGATTGTACTATATTAAAACATTCTGAATATAATTCAAAATGGCAGGGTTACCTTTTGTTTAGATGTAACAGAGGCAATGGAAGCTGTAAGGTCAATGGAATGCCATTTTCACAAGGCACTAAAGAACTTGCCAACAGAAAAACCATATAAATAGTAACTTCTAAGTGTTTCACCTGTTAACATATAACTTAATCTAACAATAATTTACAAACAGATGCAGCGATTGTAACTTGGTGATTTCTAATCTGTTCTGAAATAGTAGTTCATGTTGTAAAGCAGCCACGTATCATTGCCAGGTTGGAACTTCAAAGGTCACTTTGGACTGACAAACTATTTTGAAGTATTTTTCAGAATAATACACTTTGCCAGTGAACGTATGAAGAACTGGTTTCAGCAATGAGGTTAATTTAATGTTCTTACACAGTTGGAAGCTAATTCAGACCACAGTTGTGGGTTACTAAACACTAAGTTGCCAAAGTTAGTAGTTTTTAGCAAAAACAATGATTTGTTCACTTTGACACTTACTGGAATTAGAAACTATGCTGTTTGCTTGCTTGTTTGATGCATTTTGGGGTTGCTGTTTCTTTCAGAGCACATGTTTCAGAGCACTCTTTTTTGCTCACCTATTCTTGATTTTTTTCTTTTTTTAAAAAAAAATAATGTTTATTATTATTATTTCCTTATTGTAATCTTAGGTTTATTAAATAATTTGTTTTCTAATTATGAGGTTTATTAAATAATTTGTTTTCTAATTACGAAGCATTATGGACCATCATGGCCCTTCCTTTCGTGAATTTTCACAAGGACAAAGTGATACTCCATTCAAAGAGTGCCTTTCTGCCCAAAGTAGTATGCCAGTTCCACTTAAATCAGGATATTGCCCAATAACTATTCAAAGAACCACAGTTGTTGAGGCAGCTCGTCGTTTTTTTAAATCTACTATTATTGACAATTGAGAACCTGAAGTAGGACCTGCAACTTAGCTCTTAGCAGATGAATGTGGAAGTCCCGCTGAAAGTTCATTCACAGTATTATTTGTTTGTTTAAAATATTTTACCCCACCTTTCTTCTTAAAACAGACCAAGATGGATCACATCATTAAAAGACAATATTTAATATTAAAACCAATAAGTATACAAATACTAAATAGGATCTAACAAATACGACTTTAAGAAGTGGGAAATGAAAGCAATATTAAAAACATATTCAAAGCAGTAAGGCACAACAGTCCATTTAAGAATACCAATCAAGCAGCCAGTGAAGATGTTCAGGCTAGAGAAGGGCACTGAATTGTTCAGGTCCCTAGATCCAGATATCCACACGTCAGCACAACTGCTGCGCATCCATTCATCTCTCCCTTAGATTGTCTGATCTACTGACCTGGTGGCTGTGTGGCACAAAGCGTCCTCCTGCTCAGGTGGCGCACCAGTCTGGACAGAAGCTCAGCCGCCCTGGCCCACCTCCCCTGACTGCTGACCACTCCGATGAGGAGGCAGGATGGGTATTCTCCCCGCACAGCTGATGAGTGTTTGGTACCTTTCTCTAGTACTGTAATTACTGAAAGAAAGGAGACATGGCCCTTGAAATAGCTTGAATCCAAACTATTTAGGGCTTTATATGTTAGAACCAGCATGTTGTCCAGAAATGAATGAGCAGCCAGTGGAGCTGCTGTAACAGGGGGGCTATGTGATCCCTGTAGCCAGACCCAGTCAGCAATCTTGCTGCCACATTCTGGACCTGCTGAAGTTTCCTGACAGTTTCCAGAGGCAGCCGCATATAGAATACATTACAGGAATCCAGCTGTGATATAACTAAGGCATGTGTCATCATCGCCAGATGAGACCTCTTCAGGAGTGATGCATCTCTGGAAATTTAGCTCTACATATCTGTGGACATAGAAAGTGAACATTGTTCAGAGAGACAGCAGCGCTTGAATGAATAATGAAGAGCTTGGAAGTAACTCAGTGGCTGAAATCAAGTTGTGCAGCTCCACTCATGCAGTGGGGATCATGTTATCACCAGTAGCAAATTGCTGATGATTAAAAGCAAATCACATCTGATTCATGGTGATTTCATGGTGCACACAACTTGTATGCAATGTGACAAAAGTGTGTGCACCCTGAATTAATCAAAGAAAGATTTTAATTAGCAGCAATTTGCCACTAATGATGACATCATTACCATCTTCCTATTTAAGCATTTTCTGGGTTCTGTTTCTCTAAAATAAGAAAATGAAGCAAATAGAATAATCAGTTTTATAAGTGTTATACTTGAAAATAGATTGAATCAATGTGTACCTTCCTTTTGCCTGGCTATAAAATATTCAGTATAGACAAAAAGTAAATGATGTGTTTACTGGCCTGCATTGTACTTAGTTTGCAATTACGAATTTAGCTGTTGTATCCATAGTAGTTCTACAGGTCCTTATAAAATAGTCTATGAGCACTTGTAAAATGTTTTAATATATGTCTGTAAACTTGTAACAAATGGAAGGGTCATTAAGTCACACACTTTCTGAATGAGAGTAAAATTTAAAAGAAAAAAAGCAATGTTGCCTGCCTTGTGATAGTTCAACAAATTTGCTTCCCCTTATGTTTGTCCTAATTAGTCTTCCTGGTAAATTTTAGGCTAATCTCTGGCTAATTGGTCTATCCTTTTTTTTTCCAGGGGAGTTGCAAAGGAAGATTGGTTTGAAGGTATTAGAAATGAGGGGGAATGCAGTTGTTGGCTACCTGCAGTGCTTTGATCTGGAGGGAGAATCTGGACTAGTAGTACGAGCCATAGGAACAGCCTGTACCTTGGATAAATTAAGTAATACACCAGCATTCTTACCCGCATGTAATTCCCCATCCAAAGAAATGAAGGAGTAAGTATAAGTCAGTGTGTACTGGAGAGATTTTTATGTGTGACTTTCCATATTTAGTGCATTTGTTTCATTTTTTAATAATTTGTGGTCTAGTTTTGATTTCATTTGCACACAGACACACTCTTCCTTATTGTTGGTAATTTGTTTTGGACTGAGAAATCTTAGATTCAGAATGAACCCTTTGTTCCCTTTGACAGATGTTGCAGAAATAAATCTTGATGTGACAAATGCCTCTGTGGTAATACCATATGTAATTCCTGCAGTGTTGCACTACATGCTGATGATGGGATTTCCCCGTTTACATTGCAGCTTGAAGCTCTTCTATTGGAGCACTTGCTTCAGTAGAATGTTTGTCTTTCTGAGTTTGTTGGTTTGCAATATCACATTCTTTTATAGGATATCTGTTTGTAATACTGTTAACCTGAATGAATCTGCTGTGTTTTTACTTAACTGAGAAAAATATATTGTGCAAAAACCATTGTAGTATTTTGATTCTTTGCCTAAATCTACTTGCTGGTCCCAGCTTGAGTAGAGCCATTGAATCAATTGCAGAATGTTAAGGTAATACATATGTACGTTCTACTGATTTAATGGATTTTCACTAGTTGGGATCAGGGAAAAGAATTAGTCCACTATCTTGTCCTGTGCTTAGGCTAACAGTGTATGCCGTAAGTTAATGCTGTCAGGTTTTTGCAGCTGCCTGCTTCCTTCTCATTTAAAACAAGATTTGCAGCCCGTTGGTTCAAAATAGTAAGCTGTCAGCCAGCTCTGAGGTCAGCAGTAGTAAGTGGAATTAAAAATAGTGATATGGGATTCTGAAACCATCTCTTAAAGGAAAAGATTAATGACCTCTGCAAATGATCAAATTACCTTTTGCAGAACCCTGTAACCCTTTTAACAGCAGCCCTAAGAGATAAACATTCATTTTCAGGGCATGTGAAATATGAGATTATCTTGATTATGCCTGCTGATGTGTCCAATTACATCTATGTATTTCTTGTTTGAAAATCATTATTTCCTGATATCTGTGAAAATTCTCAGTCATCCAGGTGAGGTTTTCTGGATGTTGAGTCATGGCAACTGGACTTCTTTCTTATTAGGTTGAAACGTTTCTCTACTCATCCAAGTAGCTTCTTCAGTTTGAAGTAGCTACTTGGAGTTTGAAGTAGCTACTTGAATGAGTAGTGAAATGTTTCAATTTAGTAAGAGAGAAGTGGTGCCTCGATTTATGAACTTAATCTGTTCTGGAATGATGATCGTAACTCCAAATGGTTGTAAGCCAAAGCACCGTTTCCCATAGGAATGCATTGAAACCTCATTAATCCATTCCAACCAGAAAAAAAATCACACACATCCCCCCAAAAAAACCCACTGCAAGCCCCATTGGAACATGCTAGGGCTGGAAAAAAATCACAAAAAAACACGAACAAACAGTAAGCCCCATCGGAATGCGCTGGGGTCGGGGGGAAAACTCCCCAAAAAACAATGCAAGCCCCATCGGAATGTGTTGGGACTGAAAAAAAAATCACCACCTCCTCCCCCCAAAAAAGCAAGCCCCATCGGAACGCTCCAGGGCCAGAAAAAAAATCACCAAAAAAACAACACAGAAGGCAGTGGGGCTGAAAAAACACACCAAAAACAAAATCACAGTACAGAAACATAACCCCTCTCCCTAGCCGAAATCCTCCCGCAAAACCCTGTATATACTCACTCAGAAGCAGAAAGCAGCACCATGCAGTTGAAAGCCGCCTCCAACGCACACTCTCTAACTGTTGGGACGAAAGAGCTACAAAGAAGCAGCCTCTTCACCAACCAACAGTTAGTACTGTATATTTGAATTCCCCTGCCTTTTCCCCCACCTTTTTTCCAGTCGTTACTTGAAGCTCCAGTCGCAAGTCGAAGCAAGATTTTGCGGCCGGAGCTGGTTGTAACTTGGTCATAAATTGGGATGTTCGTAAGTCAAGGCACCACTGTATTTCCTTATATAATAATTAACTTTTATAAGAAAGCTTGTACATATTAGACCACTACTGCATAGACCAGTACTAATAGCATGTTATCTTTGTATGTTTTATATTTTTGTTGAATTTCAAGGTACACACACACAAAGAATCATTTTGAATGAATACTTGTCAAATTTCTTGGTAAAGCACTAGTTTGTGTTTGGTATTGGCTGTATTCAAATCTGTTACGACTTTGAATATGTTATGTAATCAGATTAAGTATCTCTGTTGACTCTGGCCATTTTCACTTACAGTATTTCTATTTTCAAGTAACCCTCAGCTTAATCTGACTATTTTTTCCTATAGTCATGCTTGCTACCAGTAGCCTTCCTGAAGCCCTCTGACATAATCAGAAGGTTTGGAGAGAAGTAGAGAGCTTGTGCACTGGGAAAGGGAGAAATTTCTTTTCTTCTTTTCATTCTTTTAAAAAAGCAGTCCAGCAGGATACATCCCCTCACCCCACCCGCACTATATCTTTCCTCCCCCAATTCCAAGTGCAATTGAGAATTTGGATAAAGATATCTAGAATGGTGTCCATATCTGTATCAAAATTCCATGTAGCATATTTACCCTTGCAGTTTACCGTATTTTTCCGTACACAACCCCTCAATGTATAAAATGACCCCCTAATTTTGACCTTAAATGGCGGTGGAGGAGCAGTTAATGGGCAACAGTTCCTCTACCTCCATCTCCTTCTGTCTCTGCTGCCCGCCGGATCACCTCCTCCAGTGCGACTGCTGGGGCTTATCTCCAGCTCACCTCACTGCCGTCTGTTCTGAAACCTTTAATGGCATTTACAAATTACAACAACACAAGCAAAATAGGAGAAGTAAAATTAGACAAATTTCACAAATTAGGAGCGAGAAGCAGGGGACAATTTCAGAATTGCAGATAAGAAACCTGCAACAGCCGCCTTGTCCCCTGCCCTAAGGAGGCGATCGCTGGAGGAGGTGATATGGCTGCGGCAGCAGGAAGATGCACCCGAGTGCTTCTTTGCCTCCACCTCTGCCGCCATCTCTGCCTCCTCCTCCTGCTGCTGCCTCAGCCACCGGAGGGGACAAGCTATGAGGCGGCGGCGGCAGCAAGAGGTACCTGAGTGTGCGTGCAACTGCCTCCTTCCATGTATAAAACGACCCCCAAATTTACCTCTATTTTAGGAAAAAATGTTGTTTTGTACATGGAACAATGTGGTAACAAAATGGGGATGTTGCCACATTGTTCTTCCACATATAGTAATGTGTTCTTTATACTCTTACTGACGATAATTTCATCTTTTTAAAAATGAACTGTTTTTACTTTGCATGCTGTTGTTTTTGTGTTTAATAGAAAGAGAACCCAACCACTCAGACTAAATCACCTTAAATTCAAGTTTGCATGCTCCCAAGAACCTCATATTTCTTTCTTTCCAGTTAACCCATTACCACAGGTATACTTAATATTGTATAAGAACAAAAAAGGGCTTGGTCCCTTTAAGAGTAATAAATTTATTTAAGGTTTATTTCATCTTTACTCTTTAGAGCAAGAGTGTAAAACTCGAATGAGCTGGATGGCAAATTTCCCAGAGGACTGAACTGTGGAAATTGGCCCTCTAGTTTTTTGTGGATTACATTCCTTTTCTCCATATCAAAATTCACATAAAATGTGTTAGTCTTAAAGATGCCCTGATACTTTTCTCTTTTTAGCTGAAACAGTCTAATATGATTATTTCTCTGGAAACTTGTAACAAGGTACTGCTTGCCATCTTTTCTGAGATTACATATTCACTCTTTACCACAGGAGTGTAAAACTGAAACGAGTTAGAAGAACACGTTCCCAGAGAGTAGATCCCTGGGAATCTGTAATCCCCCTGCCCCTTGCGAACATATTATTTACCTCCCAGTTTGCTTACATAAATTCTTCTTGTGGAAGTCACACACTCAACATTGCAAATGCTTTACTTTTTGAGGTATATTCCAGGCAGAAGATAAAATTCATTTGTGGTTTTCAGTGAGACGATTTCTGGCCTCATCTGTCTAATGTGAAGATAATTATCTTTCTCTAACTGAAATGAGAGGTACTTCCAAGTGGCAGTCTAGATCCATTTCAGCAGTAGCTTTTCTTGTGAGTAAGCATGGCAGTGTGACATTTGTGGCCCAGAACATTCATGGATTTTTGTGGACTATATAAGTGCTGTATGGTTTACTGGGGACACTTAAAGGCCTTACAGAACCCCTTCACCTTCTGTTTGACACCTCTGTGTTAGTGCTTGCTCTTAAAATGCATCCTCCAATAATTAGAGCACATTGCAATACCTTTTAAATGTAACTTTGCAATATTTTGTATGTATTTTTTTCTTTCCTTACACTCTGGCTACAAATTCTCCCAGGTCTCCGCTGGTTCATCCACCAAGTCACGGATGTCGTTCGACCCACAACAGTCCAATTCATACTGCTACTGGCTCACGGCTTACTCAGAACTTCTCTGTATCTGTTCCCACTCTCATCTACACTGGTACGAGACTGCTCAGACTCAGGAGCTGGGGAGAGACAGGACACAGGCACAGTGACTGCAAAGGACAGGCAGGCAGGCAGTGTAGGCAGGTACCACAAAAGTTCCTCACTAGGAGTGCAGCTTCTAAAAAGAAGCAGTGTTCATCTGCTAAAAGAAAGAAAATAGGAAACTGAATGATGCACATGTTTAGGGTCTATCTTTATACTTTTGCTTTGGTATGTGCAAACTTTTCCTTTTCCAGTGATAATACAAGATTTGCATCTGATTTTTCCCTTTTACAATGTTGTGGGGGGAGATACATTGGGGTTAAGCACAATGTTCTCGTGTTACGTGGAAGAAACCTTAAGCTCAACAAACAGGTAAGACGGTGAGAAATATGGCAGAGGTTGTTGACTGAATGGTCTTGATGTCGTTTTCTCCTTTGTTTTTAGCTGTGGCATGCTGCAGATGCTAACGGATAAGGAAACATTTTTTTTCTTGGAAGTGTGTGTGTGTGATATGTATATGTGTCTGTGTATATAAACACAGAGATATATAAACCGTAATCATCATTTTGTTTTCTTTTTGGTAATCTGGTTGAAAAAGCATATTACATTCCTGCCCCCTCTGGCCATGGTTCCAAAGGACTTTCATTTGTTTGCCAGTTTTTCTTAGGTTTTGATGCTTTCTTTATGCCTTAGCTGTGGTATTTGTGTTGCTAACCAATGATTGCCATCTACCTGCAGAATGCTGAGTTGGTAAACAAAATAGTTTTTGGTGCCCTTTGGCCTCACAATCCAATTTCACACCACAGGACAACTGTTGGCCCTGCCCCATCCCTCTCCCCACATCCTGGTGTTGGGATCATGCTGCTGTCAGCCCGGTCCTTTGGCATAGGATCACTGAATATGTTTCCACCTTCTTCTGGCAGGATTCCTTTCAATGAAGATCCCAATCCCAATCCTCATTCATCAGGACCCTCCACCCCTCTGAAAAACCAAATATATTCCTTTTCACCTTCCAAGTCCTACAGTCGACAGTCCTCTTCTTCTGACACAGATTTGAGTTTGACACCCAAAACTGGTAAGGTGCTTCCACCCACATTATTTTGAGTTGTTTGTTTCCTTGTTTTGTTTAATTTGTGTTGTTTCTATTTTAGCTTTTCATTCTTCATCCCCTTTCTCTGTTTTTCTGGCATGTAAGCAGTCCCAGTGACCCCAGAAATAGGTTTTTTTCCTAGAGAGTAAAGTTTAAAACTACTTATCAGCATAAATCTGTGAATTGCTCACCGCACTGTAGTGCGTATTGACTGCTCCTGTAGGCTGACACCTCACAATATAATAAGAGGGTGACAAGGAATTGTCCTGTAATTTCCTCCACATCATATTGCAAATTATGGAGATAAAAAGTCACCATAATATGTTGGGAAATAGTTTAACATGTCTTTCTAACTAAAATTATTAACTATAACTAATCTAAAAACGTTTATCTTACCTATCAATCTTTGTAACTAATTGTCTGTTTGTAAAGACTTAGAAATATGACTGATTGGCTTCTGCTGAGCTGCTTCTAAGCTATGCATAAGGAGCATTGTTACCTTTTAAAAGTTTTTCCCCCCACCATTACTGTTTTAGGTACTTTAAAAAAATTGTTCCATTTTATGTTTTCTTTTGTTCTATACATAGAATTAATGCATGCCGTGTTGTCAACGTAGATTGAAGTGCCATTAGCCTTTCATTCTGCTGCTTTGCTCTGCTTGCTGATTCAGTGGTTCTCACACTGTGGCACAGGCTTCCCTTGGGAGTTTATACAGTATCTGGAGATAAGGATGTGAAGTATCCAACAAAAATAATGTCCTAAAAGAGCTGATGCCTTTTTGACCTTTTGGCAAAGGCCTGTATGGACTGAGTTCCTCTGACAGAAAACACTTGCAGACCCGTGTGCCATCTTCTCAATAAGATTTAGAAAATTTAGAGGAACCTGGAAATCATCACAGACATATTACTGCAAGGATTTGCTGTGCAATGTTTAGAAGGGGCTTGGAGATATCCTCTTCGTCCCTTCTGATTGCCATGTAGAATTGTTATGCCAGTCCATTGTTTTTATTTTTGCCTAAATATTCCAGCCTATGGATCTGTGAAGATAGTAGCAGATAGCGTACACATAACTGGTAAAGAGGTCCTCTGCAAGCTTACCTTTGCAACAAAATGGTGGCCAGAGACAGTAAGCAGTTTGTTTGGGCCTGAGTTCAAAATGCCTGAGAAACACTGAGAAGTTATATTGCTGTACCTAATGGATTTTCATTCAAAGTATGTTTTGTGTTTTATCTTTTAAAAAGTTTGCAAGTACATGTTTATCTTTTATTTACGATTAATCTTTGAAAAGCTAGTGTATAGTGCTTTAGTATCTAACCCATGATCAACTAATATTTGTAACTTGTCCACCTCACTCCACTTTGTGTGTGTGTGTGTTTAATTACACCGTGTTTCCCCAAAAATAAGACAGGGTCTTATATTGATTTTTGCTCCAGAAATGCATTAGAGCTTATTTTCAGGGGATGTTTTATTTTTTTCATGTACAACAATCCATATTTATTCAAACGTACTCATGTCATCTTCTTCTGGTTGCTGCACGATGTTGGAGGGCGGGGTTTCACTTCACTTAGGGCTTATTTTCAGGTTAGGTCTTATTTTCGGGGAAACGGTATTTTTGGATTACTTAGGTGCCCTAAGTAACATGTTAGGAAATACGTTTCAACTTGCCGTTTTGTGTCATAGAACTGTTATTTCTTCAAAAGGCAAAATCTACATGTTGCAGTATAATTTTGAGGGACCGGCGCATGCTTGAGGTAAATGCTTGTTAATGATGGTTGGTACATACGATAGATATGCAAGGGGCATTTAAAGAACTGCAGCTCCAATTTTTCTAGTTGCTTCTATTCCATTGCTTTCATGTAAGCCAGCACGAAGTCTTCTGTTACCTAAGAACAAGTTCCTTTTCTTGGACTACACTTCCCAGAATCCCCCATCCAGAGCAACTAGGACACTAATTAATAACTTTGGAAGTCAGCAAGATATGAAGCCCAGGTTTCAAGTTACCCTCATATATAGACTTTTTAAATTAACTATAAGTTTCCTAGTTCAGTGGTGGCGCTGTGGGCTAAACTGCAGAAGCCTGTGATGCAGGGCCAGAAGACCAGCAGTCGTAAGATCGAATCCACGCAACGGAGTGAGCTCCCATCGCTTGTCCCAGCTCCCGCCAACCTAGCGGTTCGAAAGCATGCAAATGCAAGTAGATCAATAGGGACGACCTCGGTGGGAAGGTAACAGCATTCCGTGTCTAAGTCGCACTGGCCATGTGACCACGGAAGATTGTCTTCGGACAAAACGCTGGCTCTATGGCTTGGAAACGGGGATGAGCACTGCCCCCTAGAGTCGAACACGCCTGGACAAAAATTGTCAAGGGGAACCTTTACCTTTACCTTCCTAGTTCTGCTGAAAATTTGAAGGCTATACTTAATTAACAGCTATGAAGTAACAAGAAAAGTGGCAGGTTGATAGAAATGGGGAGAGAGGGCAAGATTGTTTCATATTTCAGGTTATCAAGCAGAGGTATAATTACTTTAATGCAGCCAGTACCAAATATATGTAATGTGAATGACAACTGTTCTATATGTTATTTCTGTGTGTGTATGCGTGCGTGCGTGCGTGCGTGCATGTGTGTGTGTGTGTTTGTGTGTGTTCCCTTCTCTCTCTCTTTTCCACTCTCTCTCTCTCAAACAAAACGGCTGTAATCTTGTACGTGCTTATAATGTTTCAGTTTCACTCATCTTAATGACATTTAATCATATTAATGGCATAATTTAGCAGACAGTTGGTTTTCTGACACGGTAGTAGAAATACAATGCACTTCCACTCACACCAGGAGGGAGTGTCCACTTTTTTTTGCTTATTTTTGCCCTCCATATGCAGCTCACTTGTCTGTACTGCTTTCCATCTTACACAGTCTTGTGACCCTTTTCATAGGATACAGCTAGATGAAAACATAGGAAATACACTTTTAAGAAACACATCTCTGCTTGTAGTTTGTCTAAAACTAGCTCTGTGAACCCAAGGGAGCTTTAAACATGTTTCCTTGAACAGCATGTTCTCTCCTACAGTGTAACAAATCCAAGGAAAGCTTGAAAAGGATTTTTCAATTGCTGTTCCATGATTGACGGTAATTAAAAAAAATATACACAAGCTTTATCAGTTCTGGAGACCCTAGTTCACATTTCTGCAAAAACACACAACAACATAGCAGTAGAGAGGATGACTCATTGTGTCTCTAAATCTGTCTGTGGTGACCATGTGTTTAAGAAAATGCAAAGGTCTGCTATCAGCAAAATGTTTACAGAAGCTTAGCATTAGAGGCTTAGCATTAGATGCTGTGTATGTGATCTTTGAAGCTATCTGCTGATGAAAACTTAAGAATCTTAAGTTCTGAATTATGCTATTTTTGCAAAATAACAGAATACAGTATTTTAATAAAGATGTTGTTGGCTGTTTCTTCTTCTTCTTTAACTAACACTTTGGTAATTGCCCTGATATATATGTGGAGGAAATTAAAAATGTGGGAAATCCTTTTTTTAAAAGAAGTGAAGAGAAAAGTTTAATATCAACCTTAATCTATTATTTTAAACATTAAAGAGACACCTAAAATTAGCTGTTCCCTAGTTAATATACAGAAAAATCTCAGAAAAGGGAACTTACGTTTCTTAGACTCATGGAAAATAGCTGTCAGTCATCTGTAAGCACAGTTTAAACAATAATTAGAATTTGAGATAAAATGTAAAGAATATTTCATTACCTGAAAATAAAGATAAATAATATATTAAAATATTGTTTTAAATGTGCTCATTCTCACTGTACTGCACTATTGATCATCTCATTTACTGTATGTCAATGAATACGTCATTCATCTGCTGTTAGATTGTTCATTTTTATGTAATTTAGTTTTGCTTGTTTTGTTCTGCTTTATTCCTTCCTAGTTATTAATTTTTTTAGTCACTTTCTGAACTTTTATCATCTCTTTTGTACTGCTTTCCTCCACAGCACTTTCCCCACAGGGACATAGGAATTTCCTGTTTCCCACTTCCCCAACAATATCTTGTGGTTCCCCACAGCTTAAACAGCCCTGTCTCCTTTTCTCTGGGTTTAACCCTAACCCTCTTCACTCTAGCCATGTCAACCCAGTTCTGAGGAAAAGTGTTTCTTTCACTGAAGAGTTGCTTCTTGCTGCTTCTGGTAGGATCAATCGTACATTGCCTTGCTGGGTTTTTTTTAGTAGTCTGTGCTATTTTGCAGTGACACTAAGCACTGTGTTAAAGCTTGTCATAATTTCTCTGCACCCTACTTTTAAACTCCCAAAACTGTTGGCTACATGACTGTTCAAAATTGTATTCCCTTATTGGATTGGTATTAAAAAAATTTTGAAGTTTGGTAATAATTTGCAAAGTTGGGTAACTATTTTTATAGTACAGATTTTTCTTCTTTTCCACTAAATAACCTTGTGAAGCATTTGTAATTGGCCTGTTTTTTCATCATTAGATAGTGATGTAATCATTCATTTCCTGCTATTTATAAAAGGTTCCCTTTTTTCGGTTGGAACAAACACTCCTCCTTCCTTTTCCAGTCATTTATATTACTGTACTGTGTTGACCATCATGTGGCCATCAGCCATATTTGTTTTCTATATTATATCTGCAGTTTTACATATATTTTGAATGTCTACAATACGAACATCTGATTTGACTGTTCGTTTAGTAGGTTGCTTTGCTAAATGCAAACTTTGTTGGTGTTTGATGTCTATAGATAGTGCTTTGCTTGTTCTGATTTTGGGAGAATTAGTGTTTCATTTGCACAGACAGTCATCATTCCATTTCTGTCTCTGTTCTTAGTATTGTATAGTCCCTTGTAAGAGAGATTTGATTCCTACAAGTGAAATCAGTAGATTTAATATACTGTAGTTTGGGACTATATAGATGCTATTATTTGTTTCCTTATCCTAAAACAGCTAAAAATATTTCCTAAAGTCAGTTTTCTTTTGGTCTTCATACTAGGATTTAGCATGAGTGAGTCATGCAGACCATGGCTTTTGTGCAAATCCCTTCCAAATCTACATCCATTTGTATAGTTTCCATTCATAAACTTGCAAGTGTTTACAGAATTTCAGTCACAATTTCAGATACTTATACAGAAGTAAATTATGTGGGGATGGGCAATCTTAGAAGTACCTTTAAATTAGATGACTTTTAAAAAAAAAAAATTACTGTTTCATCCATACCAGAATTGCAGGAGAATGGTTTGGCACATTTGTGCCTTTGGTTTTCTTTGTTATAAGCACCTTTGTGCTTCTGTGCAAATGCCATTTAGTCCACTGAGGCTTGCCTAGAAGCAATTCCTGTGGGTAGCATCTTGTGAAAAAGAACATACATACTTTTTCGGGAGTCATTGGGAGAGAAGACTGAGTTGGAGTGAGGAAGACTAGGCAGTATTAAAACTGGAGCAACAAATTATCTATACTATAAGAATTTGCTTGTTACAATAAGACAAGAATTCTAGATTATTACCGTATTTTTCACACCATAAGAGACACATTTTTTCCAAAAAAACATTGGGGAAAAAGTGTATGCGTCTTATGGAGCGAAATTCCCAGATTATTTTTTCCTGTTTTCTTTGCCTAAAAATTTGGTACGTCTTATGGAGAGGTGCGTCTTATGGCGCGAAAAATACGGTAAATGACAATGTAAGGAAGTAGCATGCTTTTTCAGACAAGTAAGTCTGAGATAGTTTAGCTTGACCTCTGATTTAAGGATTTTGGTTTGTTGCACCCAATTTACACAGGAGGAGTAAACCAACAAAAGATCCTGGTATAAAGTAATATATAATCCTGCTTTGTTTGTGGCAGAACTTGAAAATAGAAAATTACAAATAATTGTCTGTAATGGGTTAGGTTTCGAGTCATACAGTAATTGTGTCACTTTAGGAAAAGATGACCAATGACTTATTCTTTACTTTCTGGGAAGTGACAAAAGTGGATGGGGTTGTTTATTGACTTTTATAGTTGGTATGACTTAAACTGTGATTGACGAAAGAGGTAATCTATTTGCTTATCTGTCCTTGGTTTAGTCTTCAATGTGGATGAACATTGGAGATGGAGACTGATTAGCCAATAAGCACAGAGAGAGTAAAAGCAAAGTATATGTGGCCCCAAGAGGATAAATCTAAGAGAGTGAGTTGGTAGAGAGAAGGATTGAGAGTAACAAGTGGTAATAGTATGGCCCCTTCCCCCCACCCTCCGGATGGTATGAAGGAGAAGGAGGGTGAACAGAACAGAATGAAGGACAGTGAGGACAACACATTTGGTGGCCTTGGAAGGAGTAGAAGAACCTGAAAGAAGGAAGGGAAGGGGGAAGTATTTTGGAGGCGGGGATGTTCAGAAATGTGAGGAAGGATGGCTGAGGGTAAGGTGCAGAGGCAACCGCACACTTGGAGTGAAAATAAAAATACTGTAATAGAAGATGAAGAGCAGTGGCCCCAAAAGGAGAGTATTAGGATGTGATTACACATGGAGGGGAATGTAAATTTGCTCACATTCATTTGCTTTGAAGTCCCACTGGGTAATTCAGGTCTCGTCGATTTAGGTGGCCACATTACATCAAACTGCTTGCTACCACCCAGTTCTACTTATGGCCCTGCAGGGGACACTGTTCAAAGAAGTGCATTAGGAAGTTTTGATAGCTCCTTCCTTTCAATTTCCTAAACATGCTAGCTTGACAACTTAAAAATATATTCTCCTCTTTCTTTGAAAATTAAAAGAAAATAGGAGTGTTGCCCTGGAGGAAAAGCTCTAAAATTAATAATAATTAAGACTCTTGAGAAAGGGAGAGTGTGTTCTGTTATTGTCTTGTGTGTGTATGCACACTCATTGATCTCTTATGAAGTAAGAGGCATGGGGCGAGGGGGAATGGACTTTGTGCTTGTCCTCCCTTCCTGAATTGGTTCAAGTGACCACATGCCTGAACCAATGCAAAAGCATTTATATTTTTAAAAGTAGAAGCTCTGTGCTGATTTGCATGTTTCATCATGTGATCAATGGGGAAAAATGTAAACCAGCCTGTCCCAAGCCTGTAGTATTTCCTGCATTTTTTTGCTAGTGTGGTCACCGCCTCAGAGAGGGCATCATGGCAGTGGGAAATCTAGAGGAGAAAGAGTGGCAGAAATAACAATTAAGGCTCAATAAAAGTAGCATGACAGTAGTTGAGAACTCATGTGGTCACATGTAGGAAGTAAAGAGAGGGAGAGAGCTGCCTTGGGTCATTTTTAAGGAGAAAGGCAGGATAGAAATAGTTTAAATAAATAAATAAGAGAGAGGCGGGTGATTGGGGGATGCAGAGGAGTGAAAGGATGGCACAGAATGACATGTGGCAATGGCACACATCTTGACTTTGGGAAGAGAGGGTCCAAGAGAGAGGCATGGTGTTGTATGTAAGGGATAAAAGAGAAAGAGAATAAGGATAGCAGAAGAATAAAAAAATCAAATATAGGAAAAAGAAAATGGCGCTAGAATAGCACCTGTTATTTCATGTAATATGGGACATATTATTAGTAATAAAATGTATTAATAATGTATAATGCAGTGAGCTGCATTTGCATACTAATAGTAATTACATGTCAATCCAATTCCAATTTACAGCAGTGTTGTCCAAGGTTTTCTAGGTATAGAGATTTTAGAAGTGATTTTATCATTCCCTCTTTCTGCATGCACTCTGAGACTGCGTAGCTTGCCCAAGGCTACACAGGCTCGATAGTCTCTTTGGAGGCAAAGTGGGGAATCAATCTTTCAGCATTACCTAGGTGGCTGAGCTGTCCTGCCCAACTGTATTTGCATACCCAATAACAATAATGACGGTGCCCTTCTACGATTTCCCAGAACAAATAAGAGTAGAAGTTTCTTTTGAAATGTAATTTTCCAAGTTGTGCCTTGGGTGCAATAAACCATAATTAACTGTTGTATGCATTGTAACATGGACCATTTACTGGATGGTAGTGGCTCTTCAGAGTTTAAAACTCCCAGCTCTCCCTGGAGATGTCAGGAGCTGGGATCTTTCACATTCAAAATATATTCTCTGCTGCTACTCTACAACTCTTTCAGATTAGTTTAAATGGCATTACTAGTTTGGAATGTTCTCAAATTCTTTTATACTTTAAATCCTGAAAATATACTGTATTTCTTAAATTTTATAATTTTCCAATATGCAGTTATAGATTTCTCTTTTTAACGTCTCTGTGAGCTAATTTAATTAGCTTATAGTAAAAATTTATGGAACACCTATAAATATAATTCATAGTCTACAAGTTTAAGGCTTCTATTGTACTGCAGAAACTTTTGAGTGATATGAAGTTTTATTAACTTTTGAAAATGAAAGTAAAGAATTAAGCTTAATAATGTCAGGAGAAAAAAGTCCATATTGGACTTGGTAGCTTAATTTTTAACCAACATTACATTAAAGTTCACATCTAGTATAACTTATATGACCTACTATTCATGTGCATGCCAAATGAATTTTTTTACCATAATTGATGGCCAGCTTGGGCACATTATTGCCAGAAACCTGTTGGGTGAGGTTTCAGTATTAATCCATGACAGAAAGATTAAATCATAAATATTTCAGCACCACTGCTTTATTCCTATATGGACTATATCCTTTTATGTACTGTACATGTTGACACAGCTTATAAGAGGTTTTTTACAGTGTTGGATAAATAAATACAAAAACACAGGATGCCTCCTAAAAAAGGGTAGAACATATATTTCCTAGCAAATGGTCTTTTTAAAACGAAAAGTAAATTACTGAGTGTTGCTTTTCATAATTTCAACATTTGACAGTGTAAAATATACAGCATGTATAATCCATCTGTTTATTGTTTTGATTCCACTCTTAATTATACTGTATGCTGCTGTCCTTTAGGAATGGGCAGTGGGAGTGCTGGAAAAGAAGGGGGACCATTAAAAGCTCTGTTAAGACAACAAACTCAGTCAGCTCTGGAACAAAGGGTAAGAAAAGCATATAATCCTATTCCAAGTACTGTACTGTCTCTTAATAGTGCACTAATATATATCTGTCTATTCAGAATTTGGATTCAGTTGAGTTCAGTAGGATTTACAGTAGGGTAATTTGGTATGGGATTGCAACCTAAACTATATCAGGGAAACTCAAAGGAAAGAAAATATTTTTTTAAAAAAATAAAAAAACACAAACCTGTGGCACCTTAAAGAGTAGTTACTATATTTTAATGTGATCTTTTGTGAACAAGTCTACTTCTTCAAACATTTTTCAAGTATTATTACTATTTTTCCTTTGGGTTTTCCTGATATGCCTGCACAAACTAAATGGTTGCCTCTTAGTGTACAGCCTAAACTAAATTTCAGTTTCTAAATTTCTCTTTTCAGTTGCTTAATGTTTTCTTTTGCATCAACAACTGTTATGTCCTTAGTTTAATCCTAAGCTATTACGGGTGTAATGCTTATTCATGTAGGTAAGTTAAATGCATATCTAGATCAAAGACATATGTAAAATATAGAGGTCCCCAACAGAAATGTGCACAGTATACACATTTGGCCTTTGTCTTCTTTCCTTCCCTTTCTCATCCTATGTGTATTTGTTCTCTCTGACATTTTGATAAGCATTGTTTCGTATTCCTTTTTGCTTAACTATGTTCTACTGAGTTATAAAAATAACTAAGGAGAATTTTAAAAGCTGACTGTTCAACTAAATGAGTTGGGGGTCTGTATCAAAACAAAGACAATTACCCTCACCTCACTTAGTTGGATAGAGATTTTATTATTTATTGGATCTCAAACTAAGGAGGGGAATGCTTGTGAATTTTATATTTTTTCACTAATAGACATTTTTAAACTGGATTTTAGCGGGCTGTGCCAAAGTTTTCATGTTTGGATCTGTATGTACACAGTCTTATTAACATGTGGATTAATTCTAAAATGAATAGCAACGTTAAAAATTGTACAAGTGGATGATTCTCTTTTCATTTCTTGTGTTATCCATTGCTAAGGGAGGATCGCCTCATAGGTTCTGTAGAAGGCGGGTATGTTCCAAATTATTGTGTGACATTTACTTAAAGCCCTCTCTTTTTGTGTTTTTTTTATTTTTTGAACCTTTTCTAGCTTGGAGTTTTTATTTTAGGAATTTGGGGTTGTTTTGGCAACATACTTTCTCCCAGATTCCTTTTAGAATCCTTCATATGCAAAATTAAAAATATTTTTCCTATGACCATTTAGCAAATCCAAATCCTCCTGCTTAACCAATAGGCTGCATGACTGTACATCTCATTTTTCATTTCATTTTAAGCAGTATTTCATGGCTTTTATTATGCAATGTTTAATATGAAAACATGGACTAACGCAGAGAGAAGTAGTTCTGCTGTGCCTTTGCCCGAGTGATTCAGATGTTTTGTGGGCATTGATGTTTTATTTCAGTTCATATTCCTTATACTCATTTTTTAAAGTTTTCCCACTATAAGGTTTTAATTATGCAGTATGTTGTTTACAGTTCATCAGTATTTACTGTAATGTGATAAACTACTGTACTTGGCAAAATCATGTTCGCACAGGCATTACTTTATGTAACTGTGCCAAATGTTGTGCCCAGCAACAGGGAATTAGGCAGTTCAGTTGCACAATCAGTCGCACAATTCCAACTGCCACTGTTGTGCAATGTGTTGGTGGAAGTGCTTTGTAGATAGCACTTCCACCATGACACTTTTGCAGCTACTGTGAGCATAAGGTTGAATTACACTGATATAACTACACAAGAGGATTTTGCCCATTGAAATACTAGCCTTAAATATTTTGCTTTTATACTATATTATTACACTTAACAATAATTATATAAAATATGTGTGCTGGCATGTTTGGGTTTATGTCATATTTGAAATATAGTTTAACTTTACATCTGCTTCCAGTTCTCTCATCAAATTGAACTATTTGTTCTGTGAAATGCAACACACCAAGCACTACTGTGTTGCCTCCACTGATTTCTGTGGGTTATACAACAAAACAGGTTTTTATTTGGTTGATTTTGGTGTTTTGCACCTGTAGAATATATTAGTTGTGGAAGCTCATAATATGAGCACAATTAATATCGCAAGGACCAGTGTTTTAAAAAATAATCTCTAGGGCCTCATTCTACTTTGCCTGCTTGGCATGTATCAAAGCCACATACAAAAACGGCTGATGATACAGAGAACTGTTACTTTGAACAAGGTTAAAAATTCATGTGGTCCAAAACTGCCCTCTAAAATGGCTCCCAAAAAATTCTTGAGCAGGCAAAAAATGCTCTATTGCTTAAATAATTGACTGGCATGCTGTGTTGTGGTTATGCAACTTCCTTCATTTTAAAAAAAATTATAATTTGTTGATGTGGTAGGACAAGGAGCTGGAGAAAATTGGTAGAGCTGAGATATTAAAGAACAATCATGAGGTAATGTGTTGAGGATGTCTCCTGTGTAAATGCTTTTTGCAATTTTTCCCCTTCCTTTTCAAATTGGAATCATGGAAAATAAGTCTGTTGGTGCCAATGAACTGTGAAAGATCTACATTTGGAAGCCATAAAACAATGAGTACTAATTCAAATAAAGCTAACATTTACAGTTGCAGAGCACAAGACTATGTAGTTTATTCATCCATTTAATGCATAATGCCATAAAGAAGTTCCAGGCTCATGCAATCCTCTCTCTGTCCTGACGTAGCTTGTGTTTGAAATAAACTGTAATATAATATTATATCTGAATCCTAACCTGATGTTAATGTGAAGTACAGTACTAAAAATAAACAAGCTTCTTAAACTATGATACCATTTTAATAAAATGATACTTTCGATCGGGACTGGGCAATTGTGGCCTTCCTGATGTTGTGGGCTGAAGATTCCATATTCCCACACAATTGGCTAAACCTGATGGAAGTTTTAAATCAAAAACATATGGAGAGTGACTGTTACCCTAATTTAAGATAGCCACAGTTTTTCCAAATTCTGATGTTACAGTAAACAAAACTTAAATTTCTAAATTCTTCTTTATGGATCAACATGGATAGAAAGAGCATGAAAAGTCTGATACTTTGTTACTAACACTAAACACAGGTGTAAATGTGCAAACCACATAGGGCCCTCCAAGGACCTCACTGGGGCCCCCTAGACACCTCAAAGCTCCCCATGCTGATTTTTTTCCCTGGCTTTAAATTTCCAGTTGTAATCCAGAAGCTTCTACAAGGAAGGTTTTCCCATTCTCCTCACCAAGGCCTGAAATCACTCCCCCCCCCCCAAAAAAAACCTGTGACCTTTGGGGTATTGCTCCTGGAGAATCAGTAGCTGGCCACTTCTGTTCTAAATCATGGTTTAAAGCTTAGGGGCAGGGAATCTGCAAAGAGATTAGATTCACTTCATTGCTGGTATGTGGCTTCTGACAAGACTATTAAGACACAATTTACTTGCACATATGCTTACACAGAAACACCATCCCATTCACGGTAGCCAGCCTTTGGTATCAAGGAGGACTCTCAGTAAGCTTCATTGCAGTAAAGAGAGACTGATTTTTAACAGAGCAGGTCACAAGATTTGGAGCAGAATATAGGGTGGAAAGGAAGAGCGGAAATCCTTTGTCTGTGATTCCAGATTAGATTTAAAAGTAGCAGGACAGTTGGTGAAAGAGATGAATACTTGTGTTGCTCATCTAGTAAAAAACTAATGAAATGCAAAAATCAGATGTCTCTTGGAAATTTTAACTGATGTTGTCTTAGATATTACAAGAGTATCTCATTTTAAAGTTACCTAATTGTAACTTTATATTTAGCTTCAATATAACACACAAAAGCGTAAGTGTCTGCAACATAAATATTCTCAAATGCTGAGAACTACACCTCTTTTGAGGTATTTAGATATTTCTTTATTTACCCCCCAGAATACAGTGGTGCCTTGATTTACGACCATAATCCGTTCCAGAAGATGGACATAACTCAAAATGGTCGTAGGTCAAAGCACCATTTCCCATAGGAATGCATTGAAATGCAGTTAATCTGTTCCGGCTGAAGAAAAAAATCACCCCCAAAAAATCACTGCAAGGCTCATTGGAAACACGATTAATCCCTTCCAGCCCGGGGGGGGGGGGGAAACAATCGAGCATGCAAGATCCATTGGTAATGCACAGAAAATAAATGGAGCAGATCGGAAATGCACAGAGAACAAAGGGGGCAGGTCAGAAATGCAACGAAAACAAAGGAAAAAAGGAAAGCATGCAGGACCCATCAGAAATGGGGAAAAAACCCCAAAAGCAATCATACCCCCAAGACCTGTCGGAAATGGGGGGAAAAACCCCAAAGCAGTCAGGCCCTCCCAAGACCCATCAGAAATAGGGGAAAATGCTCCAAAAAGCAAACAACCCCCCCCCAAGACCCATGGGAAATGGGGGGAACCAAAAAACAAACAACCCCCCCAAGACCCATCACAGCACAAAAACATAACCCCCCAGCTCAAAATCTCAGTGCAAAAACACCCAGAACAGCTTTTTAAAAGCAGAAAACAGCACCTTTTTTACACACACACACACACAGAGAGACAGAGAGAGAGAGAGAGAGAGAGAGAGAGAAGCGAGGCAGTCCCAAGCCGCCTAAGTCTAACGGCTGGGGTGAAAGAGCTACAAAGAAGCAGCCTCGTCGCCACCAATCTGAATTTCCCATCTTTTCCCCCTGCCTTTTTTCTGTTATTAAGTGGAAGCTCCGGTCGCAAGTAGAAGGAAAATTTTGCGGCCAGAGCTGGTCGTAACTCAAAATGGTCGTAAGTAGGGACGTTCATAAGTCGAGACACCACTGTACTTGACTTGCTAGCGCCTTTCCCCCACCCTCTTGATGGTATAATCTGAGAAAGAACTTTGATGTTAGCAGAGTCAAGATATTATCCAGGATAAGAATATGATACCCTATTAGGGGCTTGTTATGAAAGATTTTTTTATTTGCTTCTTTCCTGCACCTGCCAGTCATAGGGGCGTTTTGGAATAAACCATTGTTGCATGCCTTCCATTTATGTTTTTTTTTTAAATTTATGTATTGATGCTGTACAAATGGCAGATGGAATCCCATCTCCTTCCCCCCCCATAAATATGCTGTACATTATGCAGAAATGTGCAGTATTATATGAATAAAAACCAGCCCATTTTGGGTCCAAATAAAGTAGTCTTGTCAATGGTCAAACTTTTTGAAACATCTTAAATTTGCAGTTGTTCTTGTACATGTCAGGGGTTGTGAGTTCAGTTACCCACTGTGCCTTTTTGACAGGGGCCTTAGGGTCCCATCCATCCTTTCAGTTTTAAGATTATTATTATTCTAAGACTATTACATTTGGGTTCTTTCTGGATCTTTTCTGGATCTGTTGGGGACCTGTAGTCAAACAGAACCTCTGCTCCCAGAGCATTGTGTGTGTATTGACATTGTAAGCTCATTCCATTTTCCATGTATGTTTCTGCATGTTGTCCCACAGTTTCTGGGGTGCTGCCACTCCTCTTTTTGTGCATACTGTTCAGATTTTTGTCTAGCATTTCTTTCCTGTTGCCTGTCTTCTTCTTGCCTCCTTATGGCTCCAGGTTTATCTATTCCTCTTGCCCTCTGTGTGGGAAGAAGATGCGTATGAAACAAATATTAAGGTTGTAACAGGAAGGGAAATTGCAGACAGAAGTTTTGTAGTAGACTTATGGAAATAGTACAGTGATACCTCGACTTACAAACTTAATCCATATTAAGTTTGTACGTTGAAAAGTTCGTACGTTTAGGCAAACTTTTCCATAGGAATGCATTGAAAACCATTTAATCCGTAACTGCTGTTTTGCATTCGTATATTGAGGCGCTGTTCATAGGTAGAGGCATTAGTTCCCATAGGAACTAATGCAAAGCTGGTTAATCTGTACTTTACCACTAGAGGGAGAATTTTTCTTCTTCTTTTGACCTAAGGTGAACTTAGGTCAAAAAAAGGGCAGGAAAAGTTTTTTTTCTTTTTTCTTTGGTTGTAAGTCGAGGATCAGTTTGCAGGACGAAACAACTTTTTGTGAATGGAGCCGTTCATAACTCTAATCATTCACAAGTAGGGACGTTCGTAAGTTGAGGTACCACTGTATTTGTATTATTGTCCAGCCCCATTTGGGCGTATCAGGTTATGTCAGGAATCAAGAATGGAAGCAAAATTATTTTGTCCTGCCCAGGACTGCAAAAATTGTGCGTGTATGAGTTGATGTTTTGGTCTGTGCTTTCCAGAACTATATCAATACAGTAGTTGAGAACATGTCAGGGAATAGGTTCTAACAATATAGGCCTAAACTAAACAAGGCATGTTAGCGATTCAGTATCGCAACTTGCCAAACAGTGCCATCAGTCATAAGCGTAGTACTGCCTACCTTTGGCACTGCAGGAAGTTGCACTAGAAGTGCAGGTTGAAAATCCACCGTGATATGGAATTATGCCCTCAGTTAATTTAAGGAAAACGTTACGAATGATTTCATTAGGTCCCAAAGCAAGTGGTTTTACATATTTTCCTGGACAGAATGACAAAGTAACTTAACCTGGGTTAAAAATCTGATAGCTACCAAACATAGTTTCTGGTAATGGATTGAATAATTTGGAGTGTAAATACCCTGTTTTCCCAAAAATAAGACCTAACCTGAAAATAAGCTCTAGTATGATTTTTCAGGATGCTAGTAATATAAGCCCTACCCTAAAAATAACCCCCAGTTAAGTGAAACCCCGCCCTCCGCCATTGTGCAGCAACCAGAAGGTGATGACATAACTGTATTCAAATAAATGTAGATTGTTTTCCATGAAAGGTATAAAACATCCCCTGAAAATAAGCCCTAATGCTTTTTTGGAGCAAAAATTAGTATAAGAACCTATCTTATTTTGGGGGAAACACAGTACCATATATCAGGAATAGGAAATGTGTGGCTCTCTTAGTGATATTGGACTGCACTTTCCATGATTCCTTACTGTAAGTTTTGCTGGCTGTTGCTGATGGGAATCACGGTCAAACAGCTTTGGGGTTGTACTTGTTCCCTACCCCTGACCTACATGTTAAACTGCTGCAAGAAAGAATATAGGATTTGAGCACCCCAGTTCTGTGAATCCTTGGAACTAAGTACTATTGGTTCCAGTGGAACTTTCTGCAGAAAGAGTTGGAACGAGAATATGATAGTAAGGGACATTGCCTTGATTTCCCTGAAGAAAAATAGGGTATAGGTGTAATAAATAAAAATTCAAATTAAAACAGATGTGGTTAAGTTCTAAGCCTCCTGATAATAATGTATCTCTAAAATACTCTCCTTTTGTAGATAATACAATCACTATAATTTTTGTTGAGTCCAGCAATAGGTGTTCATTTATCCATTATGGACTTTAGGATTCTGGTGTTGTAATATACACTTGACATCCCTGTCCAGCTGCAGCATTATGAAGGGGGAAGTAGTATCTTAACTGCTTTTGAGATGTTTGCTAACCCCACAGTGTTTTGGGTCTGTGGATGGCATACATTTTGCTTGTTCAGTGCATAATGTAAACCTCAAGGAAGCATTTTGCCTACTATTGTGCTTTGCTTGTGTTTCAAGAGATATTTGCATGTTGATTCGTGAGCTGCAGGTGAAACCCCAAAGAACAACTTTAATTTACTTTTTTCTGTTTTAATTGAAACAGGAATTTCCTTTTTTCACTTTGACGGCCTTTCCTCCAGGCTTCCTTCTCCATGTAGGCGGTGTTGTCAGTGCCCGCTCTGTGAAACTTTTGGATCGCATCCACAACCCTGGTATGTTACAAAATAAATTTTAGTTCTCTCTTATGATCTTGGCTCTCAAATTTATATTTATTAATAATTTTACATAAGAGCTTGCAAAATATTTAGGGGTTAAGTAAATGCAATGTTTAGCATATTCTCTCTTTTGTCACAGTAGCTTGTTCGCAACATTTTCAGTGCCACTGAGGTATTTAATCAAAGTGGTAGTACACCAGAATCTTTGAGGAAGAAAACATGCACAAATGTAGGTTTTAAATTTTTGCTTTAAATATTCTGAAATCGTAAATCTCACTATGTTCTCAAAGCAAAGTATTCAGGACATTTATAACGTTTTCTTTCTTACATATTGTAGATCTCTTATAGCTGCCTGTTGAGGATTCTTCCATGTCCTAAACTGGCCTGCATTCTAATTGTTTTTCTTTCATTTTAATTTTGAATTAAGCAAAGTACTCTTAATATTTGTCTAAGCTACTATCTGAACATGAACAGAGGACCAATTTGGAGGAAGTGGGAAATTCTTTTCAAAGTGGGTAGTTTCCACCTGATACCTTTCCCCTGCATCTGGCATTTTGATGTAACTTTCTTTTAAGCCTGGAGATTATACATCCCCATAGTGGCTTGTAACCTGTGATGGACTTTTCCTCCAGAAATCTATCCATTCCCTTTTAAAGGCATCTAGGCTAGATGCCATCACCACATCCGGTGGCAAGGAGTTCCACTAGGCATAAAGGTTGCAGCCTTTATGCTTAATGTTGCAGTTGGAGAAGCTACTGTTCTTTCAGCTTCCTACCTCCCAGCATATAGTTTACTCCAGTGGAATATTTTCAGGTCTAATTTTCTCAAACGCCTGTGAACACTTGTGAAATCCTCATAAACTGCTAATATTTGTTATACAAAAATACTGTCTACAGTGGTGCCTCGCTTAATGGGTGCTCCGTTTAGCAACAAAGATTTTGCGATCGCAAAAGCGATCACATTGCAATGTTTTAAATGGGGTTTTTTTGCTTTGCGATGATCGGTTCCCTGTTACGCTTACCGATCATTGCAAAACGAAGATTTTTAACAGCTGATCGGTGGTTCTAAAATGGCCACTGGGTAAAAAAAATGGCCGCCCCCTGTGTTTTTGCTCGGATTCCTCGCTTAAGAGGTAGCAAAAATGGCCGCCGTATGGAGGATCTTCGCTTTAAGGTAATTTTTTTGCCCATAGGAACGCATTAAACAGGTTTCAATGTGTTTCTATGGGCTTTTTAAAATTGCATAGCAACGAAATCGCTTAGCAGCGATTTTTGCTGCACGGATTAACGTCACTATGCGAGGCACCACTGTGTATGTCTTCTTTTTACCAAAATGAAAACAGCAGAACAGTTCTCGAACTTTCCGGCTACCTCTTGATTTTCTTGAAGTGTGCTGGTGATATTTCACCCCAAATAGTTACTTATGAAATATTACAGTTTGAGGGAGTAATGCATAAACTTGCTTGTTGAATGAGAACAATATATCAAAGAACCTCTGAAGCACAATGACTATTTTGATCTTTAAAAGAAATGCAAATGTAGCCAGATTAAAATAGCATGTTCCTTCTATCCTTCCTTTTCTATTTTCAGTCTTTTATTAACTTTTATTCAGTCTTTTATTAACTTTGCTATCTGTGTCTTTCCAGTTCCTGTGGAGTGTGGTGCTATCAGTTATGTTATTATTGGTAGTCTTTCTTTCTTTCTTTCTTTCTTTCTTTCTTTCTTTCTTTCTTTCTTTCTTTCTTTCTTTCTTTCTTTCTTTCTTTCTTTCTTTCTTTCTTTCTTTCTTTCTTTCTTTCTTTCTTTCTTTCTTTCACTATTCTACTGCTATAACTGATCTACTAATTTGCTGTTTTGAACTCAGCCTTTGTCGGAATTATGGGTAACACAAGATCATACAAACTGCTAGACTGGAATAGTTTCAATTCAGGTATTTTATTAGTCATTCAGTACTACGTATTCTGACAGAAATTATGGCAGCTCAGTGAAGTCTTTTTAGAAATGCTCTAGCTCATCACCAGGTTAATATTTCAAAATGTAATCTTTAAAAAGTGAAGAATGTTTTTAATTTTATTAGTCCTTACTATTAAATTAAATCCTCTTATATTCCTTCAAAGTCCCCTCCTGCAGTTACTGTACATTCAGTTAATCTGATGATGTCCTGCTCCAAGTTCTTTTCCTCTGCTAGAAGAGCCAGATTTTTTCTCTCTGCAAACCCTCGGTTTTAGAATTGAACACCTTCCACTGGCAGATCAAAACAGCTCTTTGTATTTTAATGTTTTGAAAGTAAGCAAATAATCTTTTTGTTCTATAAGATATTTGAGGTTTAGGAAGCCTTCTGGTTGTGGTTAGCTCTTGCTGCGGTTGGTTGACTGCTATGTAAAATTTAAATATATTTTACTGCTCTTATATATGTCACTATATTTTTAAATTGCTTAGAAAGACTGATTAGCTGAAGACTAAAGGAGAAATATAACGAAAGTGAAATGACCAGACCCTATTATTCAAATTTACCTGAAAAACTTCTACAAAATCATATAATCATACAGAACTTGTAATCAAAATGGAGGAGGGAACAGGTTGCTGTGACTGAGTAAAATTAAGAAAGTGTAACTATCAGATATCTGAGTTATGAAAGATTTACTGTACATGTACTGTACTTTTCTATACATGGATGACGTAAATATAGTTTATAGTTCCTTGAAGAAGGGGAATATCATTTAAATATTAATATTATTTCTGGAAAAAACACAACTGTTGTTATCCTGTATGTGTATTTTGCGTGTGCGTGCATGCATATACACACATTATAGTGCTATACTGTACTGGGATTGAAGAGGAGAAAAGGGCTCTTAAATCCACATCAGATTTCTATCCAAGATCAGAGCAAATAATCCAGATCTGATGGCATTAATTTAAGAATTGAACTTGTGACTATTAGGTACGGTAGTGTCTACCTTTTAGTCCAAAGAGTCAATTCCAGTGAGGTTTTCACACATATGTTGGTCATCAGCTTGTTTTTATTAATTGTGTTACAGTTTATTGTTACAGTCCTTAGACCAATCACACGGGTGGGGGGGGGGAGATAGACTTTTACAGTTTACAAAATTCCATATACAGTGGTGCCTCGCTTAGCAATTGCCTCATTTAACGATGTATTCGCTTAGCAATGTGGTTTTTGGAGCAATTTTGCGCTCTGTTTAGTGATGTTTCCTGTGGGGAAATTTCGCATAGCGATGTTCGGGACCATGCCTCGCATAGCGATGACAGTTTAAGTCCCCCTGTTTCGCTTAGCGATGTCCGTTTTCGCTATTTTAAATGTGTCTTAAAATGTTCAAGAACTGTTTTAAATACTTGGAATTGTTAGTGCACCTTGTAAAACCTTTGCAAACGTAATTTGGCTTTGTTCTGAGTCTTCGTTAATTTTTGGGGATTTTTTTCTCCCCCATTGGAATGCATTGAACTGTAGGTTTGACAGGCATGGGGCCTAAGGTAGGGAAAGGAAGGGGTTGGGGGTAGGCTGTGGTATTGAGTGGCTGTGTGGGGTGGTAGCTGCCTTTCTGCATTAACCGGTAGGCATAATGGTGTTTTTTTTGTTTTGTTTTGTTTTTAATATGAGGGACGAATAAAAACAGGTAAAACATTTGTCCCTTCGTATTGGTGAGGGTCTCTGGAACCCATAAATACGGCTCTACAAATATTTAACAAATCGGCTATATTCATCGAAAAACTGATCCGTTTTTATCTTTGTCCCCATCTCTAATCATGGGTATTAACATCTCCTTAAATTAAGTAACTGCGGCTCTCATTTGCATAAATAGTCATCCTGTTGATACTCATTTGAAAGCTAGCATTGCAAATATTTCGCTTAAGCCTTGCTGATTTCATAAAGCTGCAATATTAGCCACAAGATCACAATTTCACTGTTTATGAAGCCATTTAAAAACTGGTGGTGCTCTTTGATAGTACGACTTATGATGACAAATGTTTCAGTTTACTTTTAAGACTTATTTAACATGGTAGTAAGGTTTCCTATTGGTTTCAGTAAGTATACAGTGGTTCCCCACATTAGGATGACCCCGCTTGACGATGAAATTGCTTGACGATGACTTTTTTGCAATTGCTATAGCAATCGCAAAACGATGGTTCCAATGGGGCTTTTTTGCTGTACGATGATCAGGTCTCTGCTTCGGAACCGATTGTTCCCTACACAACGATTAAAAACAGCTGATCGGCGCTTGGCAAAATGGCTCCCCGCTGTTTTGCTGACCTCCTCTCTTCCCCCCCTCCACCTCTGCTTCCATCTTGTGGGCAGAGCTGCTGGAGAGGAGGAGGAGGCAACACGTTTGACTGTGAGCGAGTGGTGGGGCTTGCTTTGGGCTTGGCTGAAGGAACTCGCTTTGGAAAGTGGATGGTGCGCACTAGCGAACGAGCGAGCACAAGAGGACGGGAGCAAGCGCACGCGTGCACGTGCGCATCAGCCGGAGAACGCGAGCGTGAGAGAGAGAGCGAGTGATGAGAGAGAGAGCCATGGCTGGGAGCTCCGTGACTGACAAACTGACTGACAATAGGAAACAGCGAGCGCTGCAGTCAGGAGAGGAGGGCCGCCACCAAGCCCAAGCTCAGCCGCCTCAGCCGTCGTTTCCTCCTCCTCACCGCACCCCGCCGGCAGCCCGGGCCCTGCTTGCTTGCTTGCTTCCTTGCTCGCTCACTGGCTCGGCGCCGCTCCTTCACCAAAGCCGCCTTGCCAGGAATGTGAGAGAAGGCAGCCACGCCAGGAGGAGGCGGCAACAGCAGCAGCGGCGGAGGCATCTCTCACTGGGCAGCACCCGTATCTTTGGGGTGGGAGGGTGGTGGTGGCAGGAGGGCGGGAGAGGGGCCGGTGGAGCCTTGCATGGAACCGAGGGGAGGCCGCTGCCGCTCCTGCTCTGCTTGATGCCGCTGCCACCGGCGCTGTTGCCCTGTGCTGGGGGGGAGGCTGACAAGGCCTACCAGGCAGCTCCTGCTGCTACTCCTGCAGCAGCGTCAGGCACCGCACTGCAGAACCCGAGAGAGACACCAACGAGACACACGCCGCAGCCCGGCTCGCCCTCACCGCCTTCGCCTCCTCCAAGGATTGGCTCCCTCCTTGTTTTCTCTCCTTCTTGTGTCTGGATTCTCGGCCAGGAGGCTTCAAGTAGGGATATGTCCTCAGCACCAACTCCCCTATTGGAACGCATTGACCAGTTTTCAGTGCATTCCAGTGAGGTTTTTTTTTCTGCATGATACCGATTTCACTGTACAGCGATTTTGCTGGAACGGATTATTGTCGTCATGCGGGGCACCACTGTAAATGCTTAGATTTGGAAATGACTCCTGCAGTTTTATTATTTGGGACCAGATCAGCGTTGAACAATATAATAGATATACAAGTGATGAAGTCCATGAACATACTGAGGAAATATAAGTGAGAATAGGCTGGTAGTCAAATGTTGAATGACCTGTAAGATGATACGAAGAATTTGAGGATATGTCCATCTCATTTTCAGGACACTGAAAAATGGGATAGATTATTGTGAGCTCTATATAGCTATATAATATAATCAATGTTTTTTTTTTAACTTCAGAGATAATCAATTATTAATAATTCCTAAAAGTTGCAGAGCTTACATTCATATCCCACATATAATCTCTGGAAGAACAAATATTCTGTGAAAGTGTAACAATTTACTTTTGATAACCTCCAAAATAAATTCAAGAGGTGTATTCCCAAATGTCTGCCTGGTACTGTATTTGTACTTCCAAGGTCAGAGTTACCACTGGTGCTGCTAGGATCACATGTCATACATCTAATATTGGTTGAGTTTGAATCAAGTGGATCATATTCCTTTGGCCAGATATTATTGCTGGCTTGAGCATCTGGGGAAGTTAGGCAAAGCACTGTCAAGATTAGTTGAGGAAATAGAGTTTGATCATGTGGATCTTAATTTTTGAATGTCCTTCTCAGAAGAAGACTCTTTCACAGTGTGCAAGATACAGACTAGAGAATTGTTGGCAGTTTTTTCTTATCTTGACTTATTACAATAAGATAATAATTCCAAGCAAATCACTTTCATAGACTTAGATCTTCAGATTCATAGGACTGAATAAAATTAGTTTTAAGATAATACCCCTCCCTCATATAGAGGAAATGTGTCTGGGTGTACTGTGGCAGAGGGGACTTCTGTTTGTAATCATGTTGAGCACCTTGCACATTATTTGCCAGTGTCTTTAGTATACTGAACCAAGAGAGAATTTTTGCTTATGTGTTATCATCCAGTGCCTTAGTAAGTCACCTTAGACTATATTCATAGAATTCATGTGTGTTAGTCATATAAGAGCTCTGCTTGTAGTGAATCCGAGGAAATTGTGAAGCCATTTTGTGAAAAATAACTTTTTAGCTGACTTTTTTGCTCCTGTTTAGCTTCCATGATTTTATTGTGGTAATCTGTGGCTAAATAACAAGGGCATATTCACTCATTTGTCCCAACTAGAGTAGATACATTTGATCAGTTTGGCTTACATAGTGTAGATATAATAAGTTCCCTCATTATAGCAGCTTTACTGCTGTAAATATAATAAGTTCCATTTATTCAATGGATAGTGTAGATATAATAAGTTCCATTTATTCAGTGGATCTACTCTAGTTGGGACTAACTATTGGATTTCGTTCGTTCGTTTAGTCGTGTCCGACTCTTCGTGACCCCATGGACCAGAGTACGCCAGGCCCTCCTATCTTCCACTGCCTCCCGGAGTTGGGTCAGATTCATGTTGGTTGCTTCGGTGACACTGTCCAATCATCTCATCCTCTGTCATCCCCTTCTCCTCTTGCCTTCACACTTTCCCGACATTAAGATCTTTTCCAGGGAGTTCTCTCTTCTCATGAGATGGCCAAAGTATTAGAGCCTCAGCTTCAGGATCTGTCCTTCCAGTGAGTACTCAGGGTTGATTTCCTTTAGAATTGATAGGTTTGTTCTCCTTGCAGTCCAGGGGACTCTCAAGAGTCTCCTCCAGCACCACAGTTCAAAGGCATCAATTCTTCGGCGGTCTGCTTTCTTTATGGTTGAGCTTTCACTTCCATACATCACTACAGGAAAAACCATAGCTTTGACTATTCGGACTTTTGTTGGCAAGGTGATATCTCTGCTTTTTAAGATGCTGTCAAGGTTTGTCATCGCTTTCCTCCCAAGAAGCAGGCGTCTTTTAATTTCGTGGCTGCTGTCTGCAGTGATTATGGAGCCCAAGAAAGTAAAACCTGTCACTGCCTCCATATCTTCCCCTTCTATTTGCCAGGACGTGATGGGGCCAGTGGCCATGATTTTAGTTTTTTTGATATTGAGTTTCAGACCGTTTTTTGCACTCTCCTCTTTCACCCTCATTACAAGGTTCTTTAGTTCCTCCTCACTTTCTGCCATCAGAGTGGTATCATCTGCATATTGGAGGTTGTTGATATTTCTTCCGCCAGTCTTAATTCCGGCAATTCCACTCCAGTATCTTTGCCAAGAAAACCCCATGATCAGAAACAAACTATTGGATTTAGACTGAATAAATATTGCAGCTACTGTCTAGTGCTAATAGTAACAGTTCTGTGCAGAGTAGAACATGTTGCATTCTCACTTAGCATCTGAAACAGCAATAAATCTCATGGACTGTGTAATTTTTATTATGCAAATCATATTGCTGGATCGTATTGCTTTTATGAGCTCTAAAATTCTTCTAATTCATGGATTTTAAAAATAGAATAAAAATTCTTAATCATATCCAGTTAGAGAAGTTTCATAGAGCTATCTATCTGACAGTAATGGCTCCATGCAAATCAATGTTTTTTCATACTAAATCAGTTAAAAATACCTGTTCACCTCTGAATTGGTATGAGATTGGAATTGTTGGAATTGGAATTGTTTTGAGATTGCTTACAGTAGCTTGCTTTTTCCAGCTAATACTGGTAGTGACAAGCCAGTAGTATCTGATATAATGTGGTTGAACATGCTCCCTGCAGGCTATTTGACTGTTAATGAGATTAATAACTTTATAATTGAGCAATTTGTGCTTGGTTCTCATCCAGATGAACACTTGTTTAGTCTGGTTTATCATATATCTTTTAACTGGAATGTATGGCTGATCAGTATCAGTCAGCAGCCACTTTATTATGTAGATCTTGTGGTTTTGTTCATATAGGTTGAAATGAGAAAAGGCTTGAGTGAATTGGCAAGAATTATATAGCTCTAGGCAGAAATGACCAAGTAAAGATACAGCACTTGTACAACTCTTAAATGTTTTTCAGTTTCCCATGTAAGTAGATGTATATATCTTAAAAAGAACTGTAACTCCAACAGCTAACAAAGTGGTAGAATCCACTAAAAGTTCTAAATATTATGTGCTAGATTTATTTCCATTGTTCCCCCCATAATAGAAACAGAGCCCTAAGGAACACCACAGACCAGTGGCCCAGATGTCAAACAGGATTTCCCCAACACCACTTTCTGTGTTCAACCATCCAAGAAGGATTGGAACCACTATAAAACAGTACCTTCAAGCCGCATCCCAAAAAAGCACCCCTGAAGAATACTGTCGTATCAAAAGCTGCTGAGATGTCAAACAGAACCAGCAGAGACAGTTCCTGGATAGGTCATCCACCTAGGTGACCAAAGCTGTTTCAGTTCCATAGCCATTCTTGAAGCCAGACTGAAATGGATTCAGGTAATTTGCTTCATCCAGGAACCTCTGGAGGTGAGATACTACCACAGGGCTCTAAGAGCTTGGCCAAAAATGGAATATTGGAGACTGGTCAATAATTATCCAACACAGTGGGATTCAAGGAACACTTTTTTTTAGCAGTGATCTTACTAATGCCTCTTTAAAACAGTCGGATACCTTGCCTTGTTGCAAAGAGGCAGTCACCACTCCTCTAACCAATGTTCTTGCTAATTTTCAGTGCTGCTAGGTGGGGCTCCACCCCCTCTCACATGTCTCTGCCCCCCCCATGGAGTTCCGTTGCAATGAGAACCAAAGAGGCTGGAGACTATTGCTGTGGGTGCGCACAGGAGGAGGAATGCTGTGCGGAGGGGGGGAGTTGCACATGCTCATGTAGCTGCGCACTTTAGAAGGAACCTTGCCTCTAAACCTATGGTCCCCAACCTTGGGCCTCCAGATGTTCTTGGACTTCAACTCTCAGAAATCCTAGCCAGCAGAGGTGGTGGTGAAGGCTTCTGGGAGTTGCAGTCCAAGAACATCTGGAGGCCCAAGGTTGGGGACCACTGCTCTAAACCACTCAGCCAGTCCCTTTTTTACTGCTTTTATAAGCCAGGAAGGGCAAGGGTTCAACACACATACAGGGCCTTTTCCTTGCATACCTAGATGCGGTTCTTATCTTGAATTTTAGGGAAGAAAAAATTGATGGGGGAAAGCATAGGATGACACACTCTTATTATGACCTACCTGAATACAGTGGTGCCTCGCATAACGTTTTTAATTGGTTCCAAAAAAAAAAACCTTATGCGAAAAAAACTTTATGCGAAACACCATTTCCCATAGAGATGCATTGGAAACCGGTTAATCCGTTCCAATAGGCACGGATTGCCGTCCTTAAGCGAAAAAACCCATAGGAAACATCGTTAAACGATACAATGTATCCTCCATTGGAATGTATTGTAGCTGACTCAATAGGTTTCAATGGCTTTGCGAAGTCAATTTTTGCAAAATTAAGTGTGTCATAAAAGGGTCAAAAATGGTTTTAAATGCTTGGATTAGCTTCTGCACCCTCTAAAACGGATGCAAAAGTTAATTTGGCTTTGATCTGACTTTTCGTTAATTAATGGTGAATTTTTTTCCCCCAACTTTTGACAGCTGTCAAAATCTGACAGCTCCATTATTTCCTATGGGGGAAGAAAAAATTCACAAAAAATTAATGAAGACTCAGCAACTGTTCTAAATTCTTGGGTTCGTTAGAGGACCCCCTAAGTTGTGTGCAAACCTGATTTGGCTTTGATCTGAACTTTCGTTAATTTTTTGTAAATTGTTTTCTCCCCCATAGGAAAGCATGGAGCTGTCAGATTTTGACAGGTCCATTGGTTCCTATGGGCCAAAAAACAAAAATTCACAAAAAATTAACGAAACGTCAGATCAAAGCCAAATCAGGTTTGCACATGACTTAAGGGGTCCTCTAACGAATCCAAGCATTTAGAACCGTTTTGGACCCTTCTAAGACACTTTTTAAATTGAAAACAAAAAAAACGTTAAGCGAAGCAGGGGACCTAAAACCAAAAACGTTAAGCGAAGCATGGTCCCAAAAACGCTATGCGAAAATCGCCCATAGGGAAAAACGTTATACGAAGCACAATCTGCCTCTGAAAAAATAAACGTTAAGCGAAAAAAACGTTAAACGAAGCAAACGTTAAGCGAGGCACCACTGTACAGTGTATCAACAAGAAACACAAAAGAAAAGGGAAAAAAAGAAGACAAAGATGTTGTGGCATCATAAAGACTAACTGCTATGCAGTGGTGCCTCAACTTATGAACTTAATTGGTTCCGGAACTCCGGTCGTAACTTGAAATGGTTGTAAGTCGAAGCACCATTTCCCATAGGAATGCATCGAAATGCAATTAGTCCATTCCAGCCAAAGGAAAAAATCACCCCAAAAAAAAAACCCACAACACACTGTAAGACCCATTGGAAATGTGATTAATCTGTTCTGGCTGAAGGGAAAAAAGAAAAAGAAAACCAAACAAACCATGCAAGACCCATCAGAAATGCAAAAAAATCAAAGAAGAAAGCAAACAAATCATGCAAGACCCTTCGGAAATGCAAAAAAAAAAAAAGCAAAGCAGGAAGCAAACAAACCATGCAAGACCCTTCAGAAAGGCAAAAAAAGCAAAACAAAAGCAAAACAGCAAACCATGCAAGACCCATTGAAAATGGGGAAAAAGCAAAGCAGAAAACAAACAAACCCTGCAAGATCCATCAGAAATGCAAAAAAGCAAAGCAGAAAGCAAACAAACCATGCGAGACCCTTCGGAAATACAAAAAGAGCAAAGCAAAAAGCAAACAAACACCACAAGACCCATCAGAAATGGGGGGAACCCCCCTAAAAAGCAAACAAACCTTGCAAGACCCATCAGAAAACACCAAAAAGCAAACAATCCCCCCAAACCCATCATAAATGGGGAAAAAAAAACCACAAAAGCAAACTGTGAGGGTTCAGTTTTTGGGGCTGTCGGTTCTTCAAATAAAGGACGAGTCGGTTGAGGTAAATCCAACGGTTCAGTATTTATTGCAACATCAACTCCAACAGGGTTCACCCCCAAAAAGGGGTTCAAGGTTTCTTGTAAAACATTGCTTGGTTTTAACGGGGTCCATAAACCGTTTATAAAAGGGTTTGTCGTCTCTGGGTTCCAAGGTCCTGTTAACAACGGCACAGTTCCCTGCCCAGGGTCCAATTCTTCTTCCAGTGATATTAGCGGTAAAGTCTCTTCATCCCCACTCCACTCACCCCAGGACGACCCGTCTCCTCCTTCAATTCCCCAGGGGCCGGGTAACCCCCCAACTTCCTCAATTCGGCTATATGCCATTGCTTTTTCCTTTCCAGCTCTCGGGCTACAGCTTCCCTTTCTTCCCGGAGCTTCCTTCTCCACTCCTTGGCCTCTGTCTCGCCCCAGTAAGAAGGACGAGGCTTCAGCCCAAGCTGACGGCATTTCTCTGCCTCTTCATGGGGGACGCGGACCTGCTCCCACTTGTGGGTCCAGGGATCCTCCATCCAGATCCACTCCCATCCCCCCGGTATCTCCGCCTGCTTCCCTCTTATATCTCCCACCGCCGCCTCAATCTCCTCCCTCCGTCTTCCCGCCAAAGATTCCCCGGGTTCCGGGGTAAGGGTTAACCCTTTCAGAGTCGCCTCCAAATCTCCCGTATCTACCCCCTTATTTAAGGTAAGGGGTTCGGCGACCTCTTGTTCCCAATCTGGGGTCTCCACGCCTTTCTCTTCCCGACGCGTTGGGGACGGAGGTGGGGATGTTTGGGTGTGAAGGGTTCTCTTCGTGAGCGACGGCACTCCCACTAAGGCCTCCATTTTGGGGGCCTCACACAAACATACTCCACAAGACCCATCTGAAATTGGGGGGGGGGGAACCAAAAAACAAACAAACCCCGCAAGACCTTTCGGAAATGGGGGGGGGGAAAGAAATCAAATAACAAACAAACCCAGAAAATCTCATCACAGCATAGAAACATAATCCCACCACCCAGCCCAAAACTACACTGCAAAACCTACCCAGAACAGTTTTCAAAAAGCAGAAAGCAGCACCGTACCTTACCGGGCAGTCCGAAGCCTCCTCCGATCACACTCACTCTAACCATTGGGGTGAAAGAGCTACAAAGAAGCAGCCTCTTCGCCACCTACGGTTAGCAATTTGAATTCCCTACCTTTTCCCCCTGCCTTTTTCTGGTTGTAACTCGAAGCTCCGGCCGCAATTCGAAGCAAAATTTTGCGGCCGGAGCTCGAAATGGTCATATGTCGGGATGTTTGTAAGTCGTGGCACCATTGTTTTTTAATGTGAGTTTTCATGCAGCAAGTCCACTTCTTCAGCCTTAAGTACGAGGCTTAAGAATGAGACTATGCGGCAAAGCATTTGTACATGGCTCTAAGATAACAAGACAGATGTGGTGGATAGATTCCAGTTGTGGCATTTCACATCTAGCAATGATTTGAGATTCCTGCTTGGTATACAATTCTTTTCTTTCGAAGCTGGTTCTGTAAACCAATAATAATTAGGGGCTAAAGGAACCACAGGCTGTGGAATGCCTAGTCCTGCTATTCAATGGGAAAACTACATCAGACCTTTTCAAATGCCTCGTTGTATAAGAATCTTCAGGCATGTAGAGTACCAAAAGACTGCAGAGTTTCTAAGTCATTATGATTTATTTGATAATGCAGTGTTAAAATGCCATCCTTAGGAAGTTGCTGTTTCAAGATGAGTAAGTCTCAGTGTACTCGTTGTTCTTGTTATGTGCTGTCAAATTGTATCCAATTTATGGCAACCGTAATAGGATTTTCAGTGTGTATGAGATATTTTAGGAATGCTTTTACTAGTGCCACACCCCTGTGAGTTACCATGGCCAAGTGGGGATTGAATCCGGGGCAACTGAATTGTAGTTCATCACTCTATCCACTTCTATTATTTTGAATATGTATGTTCTTTTATATAATAAAAGGCAGTCACTGTGAATAAAAAATTATAAACTCAAATTTCCACAATTAAAAGTATCATTTTAGTTTTCTCAGCTTAAGGGGAGGTTGGAATCTTATTTCCTGGTTAAAAGAAAATCCCTAAAAATTAACAAATAGGAATAAGATCAATGTTTTTGTTGTTTTTCCCCTATTAAATCTTCATGTGAAGGAAAGAAGAGAAGGCAAACCAATCCGAACATCAAATGATCTTAGAGAGACCCAAGTACTGGCAATAATGCTATTGTTTTCTCTTTGCATTTTTGGTTTTGACAGCATGGAGAGATGCATCTGCTGTTTTAATGCTGTTTGAAATTTAAGTAGACTGCAGTTCTAATCATCGTTATTAGAAAGCTGCAATAAATAATTAGGTTAATTCCTGAGATAACCTCTTTCTAGTTGGAGAACTAGCGTGCGGCTTCTGGAGAAACTCCACTGCCTTGTGCTTGGATGAGCCTACAGAAGGTCATCATAGTTAGAGCTTTTATAAAAGCAATAGTTTGTCAATTATACACCACTAGCAACAAGAGTTTGCTATCCTTGAACAGCTTACCAGTTTGTAAGACTTATGTCAGAACTGACTGGCAATTTTTTTGATATATATATATTTAGAGATTTAGATCCAAATTTTGTCTTTAAAGTTTTAAGGCTACCCTTGCTAATAAACTCACTGAAATAGATTTTTTGCTAGAAAAGCTTGTGACTGAGTGCTCTGTATGCTTGCCTTTTGCTTTCACCTAGACTCCAGGGCCATTACTTTCTGTAACCATTTCAGTGAGCTGCCATAGTTTTCAGTCTGTACTGTCACTTGATCCAAGCATGCGCCAAAATTCCCACTGTTTCTGGCTCCTGTCTGCTGAATCTGCTTTGCAAACCCTTAGTTCTTTAAGCTTCTGCTTCAGCCTGGAAGAAATCAAGTGGCACCTTTTTGGAGAGTGCTGGGCACATGCCATCTTGCTGCTCCCCCTCAATCCCCCGATTGTTTATGTACTTCCTTAGCTTTACTTCAGTGTTTAAATGCTATGATGGCATCCCCATGTGAAGTTGTGTCGCTCATGTGTCAAAAAAAGGGCTGCTTGTGAATATGTCAGAAAAAAATATAGAATGCTCCACATTGCACTGCATTCCAGTGTTATGTATGAACTCTTCTTGCCATGTTGTTGTGTCTTGATTTTTATTAAAGTCATTTTTATCTTTTAACATGCAAAGGTAAGTTTGTGTATATATTGTGTGTATATGCAATGCATTTGGTATATATGCAGAGTTCTTGTAATCTTCAGAAAGATAAAGCTAAAATTGAATAAAGCCTGGACTGTCACAGAAGAGGAAAGATGAATTAACATAAAAGCATATTCAAAAGTAATGGGGCAAGGTTTCATTATAAAGTTTAATCCTTTTGGATGTGGTTGTTTGAATACAGAGAAGCTGTTCTTGCTCCCCATATCAATTAGGTGATCCTTGAGGTTTTTCCTCCTAATGAGTTAGCTAGATTCTTGATAGAATATTAATTTCTGTATGACAGGATATCTCATGGCATCTGACCATAATCCCATGGTATTTTCTGGCTTTTCACATCTATGGCTTTTAACCACTGTGTGTATATGGCTGAATGACCTTGAAGTCTCTTGTCTGATAGCCCCAAACACTACTGTGAAGTATGATGAGCATTTTGAGAATGCTGTAAGAAAATGATAGATTTGATTGGATGTGCATAAGCATTTATCACCCGAAAAGAAACAGGTGTAAGAGATGTCTTGTTACGAAAATTTGTGAGCTATACAACACAAGTTCTTGTTGAAAATTGTGCTGAATATTCACGTTGGGACTCTTCAGAATTATTGTGGCTCTTCTTCAGCACTTCCTTTTTACTGTTTTCAATTTGTTTTAATGTGAGAGATGTCTTTCTTATATAGCAAGGCTTTTAAAAATTTTTGTCTTGTATGTCTGTTCACTGCCAGCACTTCTACCATATTCTTTCATGTAACATCTTGCCCTGTCTTTCCCCAATCTCCTTTTTTACATTGAGCAATGCGTTCCACGATGAGGTGATGGTTGTGTTTGAAGAGGCCTCTGGTTCTGGATGGTTGATATTCAGAATTTGAGAATACAGTAAGACCCCCATATCTGTGGGATCAGTATCTGCAGTTCCACTTACCTATGGTCTAAAAATATATATTTTTTTAAATCCAGAAAAAAACTTTTCAGATATATTACCAGAACTGGCCACAAGAGAAAATCAGAGACTGTGCTATGAATACTGGCGCCCTCTAGTGACCAGTTCTGGTAATGTATGTGAAAATCATTTTTTCCGGGCTTTTTCATTTTTCTTTCAGTCTCTGTCTATCTGCCAGGCAGCCTGCCTCCCTCCCTAGCTACCTGCTTGCCTAATGTGTTTACTATTATTCACGGTTTTCAGCAGAACCAATCTCCATCAGATACGGAGGTCCTACCGTAATGAATGCACTGTTTTCTTAGCATGAAACATATCGTCCCAGCATTATCATATTTTATTCCCTCTTTTTTAAAAAAAGACTTTATGCTCCCTTTCCACTAAAAATCTTTCGTATCACCCTTGCTTTTGTAAGATTTCTTTTTAGCCTCCACTTTCAGTAATGTATAAGGAATTCTTAAATTTATTTTATTTTTATTTTTTATTTTATTTAATTTATATGCTGCCCACTCTACCCAGAGGTCTCTGGGCGGCTTACAATAATTAAAATTCAATTTTAAAAATAAAATGATTAAAATACAATTAAAATACAATTAAAATTGCCATCATCAGGACCCACAGTTGATGTTATTTCACTTAAAAGCCTTCTGTAACAGGAAGGTTTTGACCTGGCGCCGACATCTTAGTGATGCTCCCTGTGCTGCTTGATTTTACAATACTTCTGAAAATGTTCTCTGGTTCCAAAATGGACTTAATGAGTGGTATATGTCGCTGCTGCAGGATAACAGTGAAAAGATGTGAGGAACTCACCAAGCAGTCATCAGATGTTTGAGAATCAAGCCACCAGAGTATGATAAGTCTAGGCACACTCTGGGCTGTTTTTCCTGCTACATTTTCTTCTGGGGTATACCAGTTCCACCAGGAATAGACCACAAATGATCTGCAGATCAGTCCCTTTAACAAACAAACAGACAAGCAAAAAACCCATAGTTATTTAGCCAAAGCAATGTGTGGGGGACTCGTTGTTTTAGAGGAAATCCATTCCCCCTGGAGTTGGGAGGAAGCTCCCGACAAATTCTCTTTTTAAATTTCATTAAATAAATTATTTAAATTTTATGTTTTGGCTCGGAGGATGGTGCAAAATTTGCCTTTGTAAGCTGCATGATTCCAGCATATAAATTTTGGATGTCCGTAAATTTTCCCCTCTCAGACTTCATGCATGCCTAGAAAGGCAATTGAGTAAGTTAATTTTCTATTAGAGGTGACTGACTGCAGCCCTGGACACCTGCACTTTGCATCTTGAGTTGTTTTTTACAGGCAAAGACCATGCTATTAAAAACATTGAAAAGAGAAGGTGAACACTGAGATAACTCCAACCTTCCAAGACAATTTCTTCCTGAGATAATCTCTCACTCATGAACTACTGTTCCGTGGGAGCAATAGAAGGCTACACAAACCAGGGAAAGGGCTTTTGGATTGTTATTTTTCCCTCCCAGATTTAGATACAGCTGGGTTGGAGAGTCTTAGAATACACCTGCAGCTGACATGACTAATAATAAAAAATAGTAGATCCTATAAGCCCTACAATTTCTAGCATCACGATTTTGTAGCCCTGGAATGTTATCTGCAGTTTTCATGTTGCCTGCCTCTGAATCAGAAAACCTTCAACTCAGGCACCTCTAATAGAAAGTTATGAGCTTATTCATTTTCTAATTGCAGATAAGAAAGACGGCAAAAATAGCTTCATCAAAGTAGTCATGGGTTGTAAGCATGTTTCTCTACCTTTGGTCCATCCTGACAGGAAAGGATCAAGGTGGGTAGGATGCTTGTTGTGGGTATGTACTACATATAGTGCATAGTGTAGGTCTCCATATTTTTCAGAAATTATCAACCAGAATTCCCTATGCCAGTAAAATGTGTTGTTTGCTTTACTGGCATAGTGCAACAAAATATAATGTAACATTAGTGTGACAGGGATTTTACTAGAATTCTATATGATACTTGGCGTTTGAGATGCAGTTTAACAGGCAGGAGTGCAGATGGAATAGATTACACTGTTTTGTGAAGCAGTTGCACAAGATGTCTCAGAATAACAACGAAGAGGTTTCAGCCTTGGGCTGATTTTGAAAATATGCAGGTAGTAGCATAGTGGGTCTCCAGTAGGTTCAGGACAAGACATTGTTGGATACAGACTATAGTCATGAAACTCATAAATGCTTCGTCTGTTTTGTGCCGGACTCGTCTACAGTTTTGTTGTGAAAAGGCCCTAAAGGCCCTTATGGAGTTTTAGCAGTAACATTAGCAAGTCCTGTTCTTAAACATACTTTTCTTAGTGAGAATGTGCCTGATTTTCAGGCACATGGGAGTCCATAATGACTGGCTTTTTAAAAGTCATCCCTCCCCAGTATTGTTCCTAGTACAGTGGTGCCTCGCATAGCGACGTTAATCCGTTCCGGATTAACCTTCGCTATGTGAAAACTTCGTTAAACGGAAAGTAAAAAGCCAAATCGGCTGAAAACTCACTGTTTAGCGAAGTTTCCTGGGTCCGGCAGCCATTTTCGCGCCCTCAGTAAGCGAGGGGAGGGTGCGAAAACGCTGCGCGCGGCCATTTCGGGGCTTCCGGCGGCCATTTTGGAACCGCCAAACAGCTGATCCGCGGCGTCGCAAAGCGAAGATCGGTAAGCGAAACGCTTACCGATCTTCGCTATGCGAGTTTCGCCCATTGGGGCCGACGCGATGCCTCCGCATTAGCAATCCCGGAAAAGGGATTGCTATGCGGATTCGTCGCCATACGAGGCGCTCGTTATGCGAGGCACCACTGTACATTTAGTTGTAATAAATCCAAAATTCTAGTTCTAGTACCTTATCAGGAGAAAGGCAGCCTATAAATAAGATAAATTTAAAATAAATAAATCTCATTAGTTGGATATACCATTACTATTGGTGTTCATTGGGATCAGTTACTTTCTAGCAAGTTTTAAACAGCTTAGCTTGTAAATTTGAAATTCGAACATCATTTTTATTCAGCAGGGTTGACCTTCACTGTAGCTGCTTTTTTGATGGTTATCAACAAAATTGTTCTTTAAAGGGAATTTTATACTTTCTAATATACTTATTAGTATAAGAAATGTTAGGCAGTACAGTTATTCACTGCATAATTAAATAACTCAATAGTTTTACTTGCAGTTGAAGAGGACAATAGTAATAAAAACAGCTAGATGCAACAATGTACAGTATAAAGCACAAGACATGAAATCAAAGAAGTAACTTAAGCTTGTGGAAGGTTTTTGTAGTTGTGATAGGTCTTGTCAGTATTTCTATATTTTTGTAACACCTATGTTTTTTTAAAAAAATTGTGCTAAATTTGATTTTTAGTTCCGATTAGAGAAGACTCAGTGAATCAGTGGGACTTATATCAGTATTGACTGAACAAGTTACATATATTCATTGGGCTTCCTTTAGCTAGGACTAACAATTAAATTCAGCCCTATTATCATGTCACAGTGTGAATATCTAGTTCCACATTTCTTTGTATCCTGACCATGAGCTTTTTAAAAAAGAATGCCCAAAGAGTGAGTAAGAGAAAAATTACGCTGTTTGTCTAATTTAATAGTCAACCTTGTGATTATAAATGTATTTGTAGCAGGGCAAGAGGTAGAATCTTAACTGTAGATACTACAGATGTATTTCAGAGTCAAGGATCCTGTAGGTATATATGATTATAGGTAGGAGAAGGTTGAGCATTTTAAGTACAGTAACCATGTTGGCCTGTTTTGGGTAAAGTTTATAACCAACAAAAGTTGATGAACGTCTGCGTTCTCTGAAAATTAAAAGGGGGAAAATGAACTAACATCTTTTGCTTCATGTTAGCATGCTTTTGTTTCATGTTTGTTTTGCATTAGAGATGGGCACAAACTGCAGTTTGGCCCAGTTTGGCTCTGCTCACACACAAGTGTTGTACCCCCCTCTCTGCGTGCTTATCTATTCCATTGGTGATGCACCCTTCCCTCTCTGCCTCCCTAGCGTCACTGCCCACTCACTGTTTGCAGTGCACACTTTCCTCCTCTGTTTCCTCTGGTAAGGTAAAGGTTCCCCTTGACAATTTTGTCCAGTCGTGTTCGACTCTAGGGGGCGGTGCTGATCCCCGTTTCCAAGCCATAGAGCCAGCGTTTGTCCAAAGACAATCTTCCGTGCTCACATGGCCAGTGCGACTTAGACACGAACGCTGTTGCCTTCCCACCGAGGTGGTCCCTATTTATCTACTTGCATTTGCATGCTTTCAAACCGCTAGGTTGGCGGGAGCTGGGACAAGCAACGGACACTCACTCCATTGTGTGGATTCGATCTTACAACTGCTGGTCTTCTGACCCTGCAGCACAGGCTTCTGCGGTTTAGCCCGCAGCGCCACCACGTCCCTGCTTCCTCTGGTAGCTGCTCACAAAAGGCAGCACTGCAGGCTTCCTTGCCCCACCTTGTCTAAGTGGGTGGCTGCTGGAGGAGGCAGGGGAGGAAAGTGCTCACTGCTAATAATGAATGGGCAGTCATGCTGGGGAGGCAGGCAGGGAAGCGCACATTGCCTGGGGAATAGGGGCGTGCACAGAGGAGGCAGGAGTATCCTGTGCCCGTGCAATACCTGTCCGAGTGCGGAGCCAAACTGGGTTGAACCGCAGAACTGTGGTTCTTGCCCATCTCTGTATCACATTCATTGAGATCAGCACCACAAAGGAAAAGGCTGAAAAAAGCAAGAAAATAATTGGTAGAGCAATAGCTCAGTGGGAGAAGAAAAATTGGACCACCTAAAAAGCTAAATCCATTACTTCGTTTATGTCTTCTCTTTAGCTGTAGAATTTTAAATACTGGCATTCCTGCAGAATAGTGAATTGATTTATGCTTTGTCTTTCAGATGACCCAGAGACTCGAGATGCGTGGTGGGCAGAAATCCGACAAGAAATAAAATCCCATGCAAAGGCTTTGGGTTGTCATGCGGTAGTGGGCTACAGTGAATCAACAAGCATTTGGTAAATCATTTTGACTTAATTTCTCTAATGCTTTTGAAATGAATGCTCTATCATATCATGCAAGCAGCAGAAGAAAGAATGAAAGAAGTAGAAACCATAGAGTTATTGCTGGTGTTGATGTCTGTACAAGTCTGAAATGGGGACAGGGAAGGCTTAGAATGATGAGATACTGAGTGGTGGCTTTGTTTAGCTCCAGAGACTAACCAGAGAGGCAGAAATAGAAACCCAGGAAGCTGGCTTATACTGAATGAGATTGTTAGTGCATCTGTTCCCATATTGTCAACCAGTTAGCAGTAGCTACTTACAGTTTCAGGCAGGAGTTTTTCCTAGTCATGTCTAAAGATCTCTGGAATTCCCTGATTTTTTTCTCATCCAGGTACCAAAGAGGCTTGACCATAGTTATCTTCCAGAATCAAAGAAAATCGGATATCTTGCTGTTTTTTTGTTGTTTTTGTTTTTGTTTTTAACTCTGTGGGAAAGATATGTTGCTGTAGTGTTGTTTCTGTTTTCTTCAGGGGAAGCAGAACAATTAATTCTTAAGCATAGATCCTTCAGTCTCTATCCTGGGGCAGAAGTACATCCTTGCTTAGGCTTGTCAATCTTTGGGAGGATTTTCTTTTTCCTAGTGCCCTTAAATCAGTCTTGTATAAAGCCCCTCCATACAGTACTTGCTTGAAACAGATGTCCTTCTTTTGAGTTGTGAGTGTGCAGTGAATCAGGTCTTGATAGTCCTGTAAAGTGTGTCCTGAATACAGTTCTCCTTTCTACCACTGTCCTCTATGATGTTCTCAATCAGCTCTGAGTGCAGGACATGCAACAATGGGCTCAAGTTATAGGAAGCGAGATTTCAGTTGAATATCACGAGATTTCAGTTGAATATCAGGAAAAATTTCCTGACTGTTAGAGCAGTATGGCAGTGGAACCAATTACCTTGAGAGGTGGTGAGTGCTCCAAAACTGGAGACATTCAAGGGAAATTTAGACAACCACCTGGCAGATATCCTTTAATTTGTATTGCTGCATTGAGCAAGGGGTTGGACTCAATGGCCTTATAGACCCTTTCCAACTTCATGATTCTATGATTCTACACAAATGAGTAATAAGACTTCCTAGCACTCACGATGCAGCATGTAAGGGCTGGTGAAAGCTGAAGATTATAGGTGATGTAAACTAAATCCTTGGAAAAGTACACAGATTTTATTGTCATGTCATTGAAATATTTTTCTTACTATTTACTGTGGATACCACTTGTACTGTCAAGCATATTCTTATGATATTTGAATCAAGAATACAGGTGTTTGTGAGAAAGACCGAAGAAAGGGCTCTCCTTTATATGTGGGGAGGGCAAGGGCTGTCTCGCCAATCCACCTCACATGCTGAAAAGTGCTTTTATTTTAGAAAAGGCAGGTTGTGCTTCTAGAACCTTGTGGTACCTCATAACCTTAGTGATGGATTCAGTTGACTCAGGTTGACTCAGCCTTCCATCCTTCTGAGGTTGATAAAATGAGTTCGTAGCTTGCTGAGGGCCAATGTGTGTTCGCATAATTATGTTGCAAACTGCCCAAAGAGTGTTTCAGCATTATGGGGCAGAATATAAGTTGAAACAACAAACAGAGACTCTATTGGCCATTTAGACCATCTGGTTCTAGGCCTAGTGGAGTTCTTTTGGGGGGGGGGAAAGCGGGAAAGATATGTATCCTTGGGCCTAAGCAGGCCCAGCCCTCTGAAATAGCCAGTTCTGCCTTCTGATTGTTTTGATCCTTAAATTTGGGAAGCAAGGAAACACAAATGGTGGAGGCTAGAGGTGTAGCCCTCTGGCTATCTTCTGACCCCTCCCTGTCTTTGAAACTAGGTAGAAACTCACATGCCATAACCAACTTGAGATGGCCTGTTTACGCTTTGATTTGATTCTGAAGGGATTGTCTGTCAATGAATTTTCTGTTGTCATTGATGTTTTGGTTCTCACGTCTGCTACATACATTAACTAAAAATGCTGAGCACCAAAAAATGTGACCTTTCTTTTCTTTTTATAGTGAAGAGGTCTGTATTTTGTCCGCATCCGGCACGGCAGCTGTACTGAACCCTAGATTTCTACAAGATGGCACCATGGAAGTCTGTTTGGAACAAAGGTTGTCATGGCAGCCTGGCTACTTTTCCATAGGGTCAGAGAAAGGAGAGGTTGATTTTTTTCCTCAAAACCAGGATAGTTCTCCTCTGTTAGGGTAGGTTACCAGTGCTACAGTTCAGGATGCGGGGCCAACCACTTTACTGATCTTTAACTAACAACAACAGAGGTTGTGAAGCTCTGCACCAAATCACTTGCCTTACTTGTTTTAAATTTCTAACACTCTGCATAAAGGTAACACCTTTGACTACTAATCACATAATCCAAATCTCTCGCCATTCCTTGCTTAGGTTTTGAATTCTATTTCTCATAGTACAGTATTCTACCTACAAGTAACTTCTCTGCTGTCTCATTTTATTGATAAAGCCCAAGCTTTCTGATTATTTGCCTCTCTTTATGGGTATATAATACAGAAATTTCTGAATGAAAATGTTTAAGTTCTTACAGAAAAATCAGCTAATAGTTATGAAATTATAGGAGCCCCTCAGCCTCAGAAACCATCATTAGCTCTCATATTGCCAGGATACAAATTACTTCCCCAGAATATTGCCACCCAGTGATCCAGATAGGGTGATAGGAATAAATCTCTTTTGAAGAAAGGTTAATTTACATGCTGGATTGGGGACACTTCCTCTCGGAAGCTAGTATTTCCTCTGCTTCTGTTTTGGACAGACATAGGCTTAGGAATTATTTTAATATATTCCTGTCATTATAGCAATTCATCTTAGTACTTTTATATATACAGTATATATAAATTCTGCTACCTTGTGAATGTTGGTGGATTCCATTTAAATTAGTTACTACTTTAAATTAAATTTAAACTAAGTACACTTTACCTAGTCCATAATTTAAAACATCAGCAGCTTTACACCTGAATCAGGACTGCATCTCCTCCCACTCAGGATATATGGTTACATTTTTGGTAGTACGTAAGAATAGCATTGCTGTAGCACTCAGTATTCTGAAATTGCTCATAATATCCATGTGCTATTCTTTTTAGCAGGCTATGTTACAGAAGGAGTTCTTGGTGGATTGCATCCTAAAGAAGCTTATGCAATCCATCACTTGCATTAAAGAAGATGACCTTATGTCAGTGGGATCATCCAGTATTGATGGAAGGCTCTTTCATCCTGTGTAGGCTTCCTTCCACAGAACAGGGAGAAAGTGATACCCAGTGTAGTGCAGTGGATAGAGTAGGATACTAGGACTCAGGAGGCTTGGGTTTTAATCCCCAGTTAGCCATGGAAACTCACTGGATGTGTGGAACTGTTAAAGCCACTCCCTGAATATCTCATTTACCTTGAAAGCCCTATTAGGATTGCTATAAGTCAGTTCTGACTTGATGGTACATAACAACATCTGTAGAACTAAATCTGCTCCAAAAGTTTGGGAGGCCCTTCAGAACCTCATGGGGGAGGGTGTAATGGGAAGAATGTAGGGAATTGATGATATCAAGCAGGGGGTTGGACTTGATGGCCTTATAGGCCCCTTCCAATTTCCCTATTCTATAATAATTGCCCTGCTTGCCATTCCATTGATGAATACTGTTGCTGGATCAAAGATTCCCCCATCAGCCAAAAAACAGTTGGGTGTGACCCCCTGCTTCTAATATAGGAGAAAGGTGATGAAATGCATGCAAACTGTATCAGTATTTTGAATTTTCCCTTCCTAAGTCTTAAATTGTTTTGTGTGCTAAGCTGAAAAAATGCTTGACCAGATGTGCACTTTGAAGGCTCAATCTAAACTATTTGTATTGTCCAGTAAGTTACGCATTTAACAAAATGTATAATTTACTGGAACATTCAAAGCTGAAGTATTTAAAAAGTGGTTCTCTCTATGACACATAGCAGATTATTTGCTGCTGTCAAAAGACAAAGAGACTGATAGGTGCTTCCCACTTGCCCAAGAGGTGAGAATCCACAAGGTTAGGAATTTTATTTTCTTTGGACAAGAAATCATTGCAAGCATGTTTATAAGTTTATTTTATTTATAACGAAAAGCCTTATAACACCTTCAAAACTAGTAAGTTTCATTTGGCATAAGCTATCACAAAGTGTAACCCACTTCTGTGGATTGTTAAAAAAATTAATATTGACACAGACTGTAATGTGACAAAATAGGCTCTTACACAATACAGCGTAACTGCTTACTGGATTCTCAAGAAGCAAACTGCATCAACATTCAGTGGTGCTTCACTTTCAGCTAAAATCCAAATTTCAGCTGACATACTACTGTGTCACTCTCTGCCCAAATTCAGGTTCCAACATTCATGTTAACAACCTCCAGTGCTCTAGGTCAGTGGTTCTTGAGCTAAAACTTCCAGAAGCCATCACCGCTAGCTGTGCCGGCCAAGATTTATGGGAGTTGTAATCCAAGAACATCTGGGGACCCAAGGTTGGGAACCACTGCTCTAGGTGATGTGTTCCTAAAGCAAAAGTAATTGAAGAACAGTTATCCTTCTGTTAAGTCACTGATGACGTTTGTCAGACAAAACTGCAGAATCTCATTACAATAACTTGTTGCAGCTATCACTGATTCATGCAATTTGCTCTTCAATAGACACTGTTCTAAATTATTACCTACAGGGAATTTCCAGACACTCCTGAAGTTAAATATTGATAGGAACAAGTGTTCTAATTTTTTTAAATGTCTATGGCAGCCTTGTAAACAAGCACATATATCTGTCATATCTGTTGAAGTATGTGTTAGTTGCATTGCGTATTGAATGAAAGAGAAGGAAACACATACGTTTGACTGATGTGTGAATGCTAATGATAGACTTCTCATAACCCCTTTTATAGGTTAGAGGAAGCATCACCACCAGGCTGTGGGTTTTGCCACATACCATATGATGAACTCAACATGCCGTTCCCTGCTCATCTCACTTACTGCTGCAACTGCAGGAAACAGAAAGTTCCTGATGTTCTTTTCACAACAATAGATTTACCTGTCGATGCCCTGGTGGTTGGAAAAGGATGTCTCATTCAAGCCAGGTATCTCCATGGTACACTTGCTTTGCTGCATTTAATTGTAACATAACTGCAGATAACTGTGTTGGGAAATACTGAATTTTACTTAGCGACATCTGGAAGTATCCTTTTACCCAGGGAGAGAAGAGAACCAGAGACAAATTTTAGTCTGGGTTTATCCTGCTACTACCCTGTTTCCCCAAAAATAAGACCTAACGTGAAAAATAAACCCTAGTCTGATTTTTCAGGATGGTCGTAATATAAGCCCTTCCCAAAAAACAAGCCCCAGTTAAGTGAAATCCCACCCCCCACCAGTGTGCAGCGACCAGAAGAAGAAGACATGACTGTATTTGAATAATGTAGATTGTTGTACATGAAAAAAGAAAACATCCCCTAAAATAAGCACTAACTAACTAACTAACTAACTAACTAACTAACTAACTAACTAACTAACTAAACTAACTAACTAACTAACTAACTAACTAACTAACTAACTAACTAACTAACTAACTAACTAATGTGCTGCCCACTCTACCCAAAGGTCTCTGGGCAGCTTACAACAATTAAAATTCAATTAAAATGCAGTAAAAGATAAAATGATTAAAATACAATTAAAATTGCCATCAGGACCCACAGTTGATGTTATTTCAATTAAAAGCCTTCTGGAACAGGAAGGTTTTGACCTGGCACCGAAATGTCATCAACGTCAGCGCCAGATGAATTTCAGTCGGAAGGGCATTCCATAGTCTGACGGCAGCTGCCAAAAAGGCCCTTTGTCGACAAGCCATCCCTCTTACCTCCTTGAGGGATGGCTCTTTCAAAAGGGCCCCCTGGCTAGATCTTAACTGCCAGGTAGGTTCATATGGAAGGCAGCGGTCCTTCAGGTATCCAGGGCCCAAGCAATTTTTGGAGCAAAAATTAATATAAGACCCTGTCTTATTTTCAGGGAAGTACTAGCAACTGGTTAATTCTGTCATATTCTTTTGGCACCCCAACAATTGCTAGGAAAAAAGGCTCGATTTGATAGTGGTATTTCTAAGCATAAACATTCCAGCTTAAATGGTTATTCTGGGTTTTTTGGGCTCATTGGCCGTGTTCTGAAGGTTGTTCTTCCTGACGTTTTGCCAGTCTCTGTGGCTGGCATCTTCAGAGGACGGGACAGCTGCTGAAAAGGCCTCACCTCTCTGAGGGACAGCTCTTTCAGGATCTTCTGGCTAGATCTCAGTTGCTGGGTAGGTTCGTACAGAAGGAGGTGGTCCTTCAGGTATCCAGGGCCCAAGCCGTTTAGGGCTTTATAGGTCAAAACAGAGATATGTGAGTTTAAAATATCAAATAAGAAAATGGAGGAAACTAAAGACTATTACTAAGGGAGAAATGTTGCTATGGAAGTATCCAGAATTATACAGATTAAAAATAAAACCCAACCAAAACCAAACAAGTTCTCTGTAGGCTTTACTATAAATGTATAAATGTAAATCAAAATGGAGGGGAATCCCAAGAAATGATATATGCCATTATCGGCAGCCTTAGAGAGGCTCTACTTAGAATATTGCAAATATTTGTAAACAAAAGTTTTTCCCCCAACACATATAGTTCCTTCAGCAGGCTTTTTGTAAATCTCAGTATGCCATAAGTGCAGATGGCACACAGTTTCGTTATTAACTTGAAATAAAAGTATGGATCTGTTCCACATCATATATGTCACTGATTAGTACAGCAAAAAAGGAGTTTGCAGATGCCACCCCCCTTCTAGCTGGTACTTCCCCTATTTTTGTTCATTACCTTCACTTTTGGGGTGAGGTTTTTATCTGTCTGTCTATCTGTCCATCCGTCTGTCAGTCTATCTATTTATTTCATGCATTTGTATACCACTGACTTAGTGCAAAGCAGTACTCCGAGTGATTTACAACAGCACAATGTAACAGTAAGCCAATGAACCAACATTAAACATCTCAAACAGGCAATAGATAGAAAATCCAAGATGATGGCGAAGCATGGAACACATATAGAGGGTAACTTAAGAAACAGTGCCTTTGACTGCCTCTTGAAAGAGGACAACCTTTAGCATCCTCTTAAAGGATGGGAGGGAGGTGGGCTGACGTACTTCTTCCAGGAGCCCATTCCTTAAGGATGGGACCCCAGCCCAGAAGGTACCATTTCTGGGGACCACCACCTTTCCCTTTCTCAATGTGGCAACCCAAAGAAGTCAGGCCTGTGAAGAACCAGTGGTATGGGCTGATGTTCTGAGGGAAAAACTCCAACCAGGACTTCCCTTCCTTTTGTTGATTGCCTTCATTTTGGGGGGTGGGGGTGAGGTTTTTGTTATGACCATATTGCATTTTACTGTTAATTCTAACAGGCTGTGTCGTCTGAAAAAGAAAGCTCAAGCTGAAGCAAATGCAACCTCCATCAGTAATTTGTTGCCATTTATGGAGTATGAGGTACACACACAATTAATGAATAAGCTAAAGTTGAAGGGAATGAATGCACTTTTTGGACTGAGGATTCAGATCACAGTGGGAGAAACCATGTTGATGGGTTTGGCAGTAAGTGTTGAATTTAGTTTTCCTTTTTCTGCTGTGCCATTTATTATCACTGCTGTTGGCAGAAGAGTGATCAGAATTGTATTTTAATACCAGAAGAGGAGCACATGGCCATTGATTTAAAGTACAGAATGTATAGACTCAGCCAGCATTTTGAAACAGAATTAGAAATCATTTTAAATTAATTCTCAGATTTTTAATACCTCATGTTATCTTTTTGCTGAAGGATACTAGAATGCTTCTACTTGTGGGTCAGAAAGAATATCAACTCTTCTTCCAGGTCTTTTAGTGGTGGGCGTGCAAGTTGTAAAGCTACCTACGTATTTTATCTTGTGTAAAAGGTAAAAGATAATTCATGAGCTAGGATAGCCTAGGTTCATGAAAAAGCCTATCTGCATTTTTATGTTGCTGAATTTGTTTTTGCTCTTGTTTTTAGTTGAAAGTTCTGTATATTCTAGAACAGTTGTTTCCAACCTTGGGTAACCCAGGTGCTCTTTCACTGTAACTCCGAAAAACCCCAGCAGCACAGCTGATGATGGAGGCTTCTGGTAATTGCAGTCCAAGAATACCTGGGTTACCCAAGGTTGGGAATTACTGCTCTTAAATATTGATTTTACATGAAGACATTAAAGAATTTTCCCCAGTAATTTAACTATGAATGCGGAACTAGCCTAGATAATTTTTCACTGTTGTATTCATGTCTAAATGTCCAAAACATGAATAATACTACAATTTTGTAATCTTTATTTAATGCTTTTAAATTAAATTAGACAATGCATATTTCCAGAATATCAGTTGTTCTTCATTTTCTTATTGCCATATTCTTTAAAGTCTGCCACAGGTGTATATCTGGCTGCTTTACCAACTCCTGGTGGCATTCAGATTGCTGGAAAGACACCAAATGATGCCACTTATGAACAGCATATATCTCATATGCAGAAGAAAATTAATGATACAATAGCCAAAAATAAGGAGCTTTATGAGATTAATCCTCCTGTAAGTAAGATCACATGCCTGTTGAAACAATGCTGAGTTAAGTGCAATGTATGTTGTTATATTAGCTAATAAAAAATGGACCATGCATATAAATGAAGAATGTCCTTAGAAGGTAGCCAGCTACAAGAAGCTATTGATAAAAATTGAAAGCCAAAAAGTTTGCAAAGTAAAACATTGCCTTTGTGATGAATAGTACTAGATCTGCTGAGACAACAGATCTCTCTCTGATTTACACTTATTTCTATTTCAAAGTAAAGCAGGCTGCGATCTGAGTAATACTTGAATGGTAGACCACTAGGGAATAGCACAGATCTCCAGTTAGGCTAAGAAAGAGTCTTAGCTCAAATCCTGGAAGTTAGAGGATACTGGGCTAGAGGGACCGGCTTTCAGATTTCCTACATTCCCTTATCCTGCTATTTCTTCTTTAATAGGGATATAACACTCTATATTTTTTTTTGCACAGTCTAGGATGTATGCTGGGCAAAATAAATGTTATATAAATCTTGAATTATGTTCAGTATTGTGGGTATAGGGGAACTTGGATCTTCTCTTTTGGCCTGGCTTATCACCCAGAAATTTACAGACCAATTGAATTCAATTAGAGACTATCGGGAAAATCTGTGTTTAATGAAGAGTATAATAGTAATAGTAGGGATGTGGTGGCGCTGCAGGTTAAACCACAGAAGCCTCTGTGCTGTAAGATCTGTAGATCTTCAGCTGTAAGTTCGAATCCACGCGATGGAGTGAGTCCCAGCTCCCGCCAACCTAGCGGTTCGAAAGCATGCAAATGCAAGTAGATTAATAGGGACCACCTTGGTGGGAAGGTAACAGCGTTCCGTGTCTAAGTCGCACTGGCCGTATGACCACGGAAGATTGTCTTCAGACAAAACGCTGGCTCCATGGTTTGGAAACGGGGATGAGCACTGCCCCCTAGAGTCGAACACGACTGGACAAAAAAAATTGTCAAGGGGAACCTTTACCTTTTATAATAGTAATAATGTATTCATGAAGGCTTTCACAGCCGGGATCTAATGGTTGTTGTGGGTTTTTTGGGCTCTTTGGCTCTGGTCCTCTGAAGAGGCCAGCCACAGAGACTGGCAAAACATTAGGAAGAACAACCTTCAGAACACGGCCAAAAAGCCCGAAAAACCCACAACAACCATTATAATAGTAATAGTTGGCTGGATAGCTCAGTGCCTGAGGTATCTGGTTGTGGAACCAGAGGCTGGGAGTTTGATTCCCCACTGTGGCTCCTGTGATCAGAGCCTGTGGCCTTGGGAAAGCTACAAAGTCCCAGGATGCCCCCAAAAGAAGGGAATGGTGAACCATTTCTGAATACTCTCTACCTAGAAAAAACTAGAAATGTTGCCATAAGTCAGAATTAACTTGACAGCCTACAGTTAATATTTATTACAACAGTAGTAGCAGGGCATTAAAACATTCATGTGAGATAGAATAAGAAAGAAAAAAAAGAATTATATGTGATTTTATGTCATTCCTCTCTCTAGGAGGCTTCTGAAGAAATTATAGGTTCACCCATTCCAGAACCAAGGCCTCGGTCAAGACTCCTGAGATCACAGTCTGAAAGTTCAGATGAAATTACAGAATTGGATCTCTCACATGGAAAGAAAGACGCCTTTGTCTTAGAGGTACATTGTTTTTCTTTAAAGCTCATATTTCTACATATCTTTTGAAGAACTTAGTAAAGCAGGAGTGAAGAATATGTGCACCTCCAGATATGTCTGGACAGCTATTCCTTTCAGTTCCAGCCAACATAGGCAATGGTAAAGGATGATGGGAATTGCAGTCCAGTAACATCTAGCGTGGCATGCTTTCCCATGACATAAGGGAAATAAAAATATTATGCAAGTTACTAATCATATAATGGCGTTTTTCACTGTAATATAATACAGATAGCTGTATGAACGATTGTTTGCCTCATAATTCTCTGTAATCTTATCTCTAATCTGGACTTTGTATGATAAAAAGATGAGGTATTCCAAAGCTCTGTACTCAACATATGCTGCTCTAATAATCCTAGAATTATTGGTGTGTCCAGAATGTTAAGCAATCAAATTATCAAATGTGTTCATTTGGCCAAAATAATGCTTGACTGAGTGATAAAAAAAACCTTGCTTGTTTAGAACTGGAGTTGAAGGTTCAGAACCTTTAAATAGAAAGCTAATCTGGACATCCTGACAAATGTTGTCTGTGATTAGTAGGAACAATGTTCAGTGTCAAAATTCATGCTTTTGTAAAGAAATTAGTTGCAAGCAAATCTCATTGCTTTTGGATTCATATAAATGAGAGATCTCCTTGTGTAGCTATAATCTTCCACACATGGCAGGAGAGCACAAGGAAGAGATGCTTCTGATGCCTCAGCACACAGAGGTTAGGTAAGAACAGTGCTGTCTAAACAGGACTTCAAATGTTGTCACATGACATTATGAATCTGTATCATTTTGATGCTTGGTACTGTTACTAATGCATTAATTGTGGGAACAAGTCACACACAGAAATTTATGTCTACAGATGTGAAGTTTTCCATGATCAGTGAGAACATAAGTGTAAAAGTTACTTAATACTCTTGACTTTATATCAGCTCTTCTGCTTTTTCATTCCTACATACTGTACATTCACACCGATGATTTCAACAATATCCATCAGAATACAGTTTCTATTTATGACACTGTCAAAAGACAGTGAAATGTTAAGCTGTGTACATGGTTTCCTTTTATAAAGAAGGGCAATTAAAACTATAGATAATGTTTTATAATTATGTTTACAATTTTATATCTAAAAATAACCTCAGATTGATAGAATTGTCTTCAAAAGTGCAAACAATATCATTCTATTTGAAGTTACTTCGTCTATGTTCATACGTAAACACACTTCCTCTTGAGTATTTTGCATTTAACCTGTAGAAGAATGTTTCAAGTGATAAGTTTACCTGTGACAATGCTGTAGCCTAAGTAAAGTGTACAGACATCAATTTAAGAGCCCTTCAAAAAGCCATTGCTTTCTGTGTCTTAATATTGCCACAGAATAGTTATCAGTCTTAATAGGTGAAACTTTAAAGAGAGCACTGTTTTATATAATTTTTTGTTTCAGATTGATGATACTGATGCAATGGAAGATGTTCATTCCTTGTTGACAGATGTACCCCCACCTTCAGGTAAAGTCTAACATTGTGTGTATTTATTACATTCTGTTTGCTTTGAAAAACAATATCCAATAGCCTAACAATATAGGCTAATAATTAATAATAATTTGAGAACTGCAGAGCTCGAAGGGACCCTATAGATCATCAAGTCCAGCCCCTGTCAAGGAGGCATAGGGGGGAATCAAACTCCCAACCTCTGGCTCCACAGCGAGAAGCCTAAATCCTAAGTTCCAGTGGTGTAGTTGGTATTCAGTGTCAGTGAAATTGGGACTTTTCTTCTTCTGCCTGGCCTATTGCAGCTCTCTGTAGTTCCAAAGAAATCTGTTCCAGTGCTCTCTGCAGAAGACTTAAGGACTGCAGAAGGAGGGGTTTCACTGATTTTGGTGAAAGCAGTGGTTTTCAGGAGACTTACACTATTACATTCTGGCCCAAATCTGACGGTTCTCAGAGTGTAGAATATGTTACCTAATTTTTTAAAAAGTGAGATAATGAACATGAAATATGTTACATTTAGAATGCTCCTACATTTAGTAATAACACTGTGCCTTTTGAGTGTTAAAATTATTTCAAGCACCTCATATTGTTAATCTTTCAAACAACTTCATTACATGATACGAGATTATTATTCCACTATGGTAGAAGCTTCTGAAGCTGAGAGATAATATCTTGGTTCAAAGGTAGCAACAGACTGTGGTTTGGTGCTGCATACACAAGTCTGGATTGTGTATGCATCCACTCTTAAGATCTGTTTAACATGATGGCCCACAAACATTTTGTACTTATCCTAAACCAGAAAAGCATGAAAATAATATGTTGTGACCTCAGTTCCACATAGAATGGCTGTATGTGATCTCTGAAAATTGTTTGTGATATTTCGCATCACTGTTACCAAATACATCCAGTTTGGTTTTGTAGTCCACATTTCACTTCCACATTCTAGCACAAAATGGTGAGCTAAACTGGTTCTCTCAACTTGTACAAGTTTTTCTTTTAGATATCTCATTTTCAACATATTTCTGTCAAAACATAATTAAGAATAGATTTCTGTAGGTACATTCATGACACAATTTATAGTTCTGCAGCTTGTGCACCTTGATAGGGAGTCCTTGTTTTAACAAATACCTGTTCTCAGGTTAATTAACAGATATCCATTTGAATTGTCTTTTATGTCAAAAGTGAGAAAGGGAAATTTTCTACTCTGTTAATAGAGAAGAGGGTACCAGTGATGGGAAACATTCGTTTTCTGGACTGTTGCTACTAATGTATTCAGGGAGGAGGAGAAGTACATGAAACGGACACATCCTGGAAGGCACACATAGTTGGTGGGAACACATCCTCCACTAAGCCATTCAGCTTCATCATTTCTTGTAGTGGGGTTGCAAGTGTGAACCTACTAAATAGTACTTTATTGTAACTTCACAGCCCTTGAATTAGCAGCCAAATATACAGTGTATTGAAATCTTATGTTAACATGACATGTAATTAATTTTATGTTATTTATTTATAATCTGCCTTTAAGATAGTCCTGTTGGATTCTATAAATAATGATAAAACATCATAACACATTCAGACTGAAACTAAACAAAATTATTCCCATTGATTCTCTTAGGAAAGTACATATTATAATTGTATTACTTTATATATTGTAAAGTATGTGCTTTAGACTAGAGTATCAATGTACTGTACACAGCATCACCTTTCACATTTTTACAAATAATCTGGATACTGGCTGAAAGTATGCCCAATTGCTTAAGTGAGTGATTTTCTCCAACTGAGCTATTTCATCATCTCTTTTTCTCAACTGTCCAGGTTTCCAAAGTCCACCATAAACTTAATATTTCTATTATGATGTTAGCTGATTTTCCAATGCTTTACTTCTCCCCTTAACCCTTTTTTTGTTTTGGCAGTCAACTCCTTACATGCAGGGTATAAATCTTAATTATTAGTATATCTGTGGGTCTAGTCTCCAGGAGTGGTTCCTAATGATAATTTATACTGAGATATGTGCTCAGAGGCATTCATTAGAGGAATGTTTTGTTGAGTTTGTTTACACTTAAGTCTGGATTTTTTTTTTTTTAAGTGAAGTCATAAAACAGCAAATATTCAGTAAAATGTGATGAACAAGTGGCTAACCTTTGTGGGTTGTTTTACTAAAGAAGTTCATTGAGTCATACTGTACTTTTGCAGTTACTGGATTGTTCCTTGAAATATGTAGTTTTGGCCATTGGAAATATTAGGCACATGCTGAATTTGTTTTGTAGATGTTTGAATTTTTGGGCTGAATGTTGCAGGTTTGTATGTTTCTTAAATATAGCAATAGAAAAAAAAACTTGCTATGAAGCAGTTGAAAGTGAAGTGTGATATATACAACTGCTATCTAGCTCTGAATGTTAAGAAATTGATTTATTTTGTTTGGCAGGTTTTTATAGCTGCAACACAGAAATTATGCCTGGTATAAATAACTGGACTCCTGATATACAGGTAAACTGACTTTACTATGTACAAATAGTTTTTCCCAGAAAGAAAGACATTCCTTTTTATATGCTTCCGTGCACTTTTAACCCTTTGCTAAGGAACATTTGGCATTCATAGAAATGGTTATCCGCATAACTCTTCTGGAAGAAAGACATTAGCAGGACCTCACATTTTCAATAGGCCTATGTTAAACATTGTGGCCTTGTAGAAAGATAGTGGATTTAATCCAAAGGTACTGTTCAAACTATTTTGCACATCACATTTGAGATGCACAAGAAAGAATTAAATCCAAAGAAACTGTTCTTCTTATACACATTTTAGTTTTGCTTATTAATCCATCTTTTCACGGCTACCAATAACAATTGCCATGGCAGATATGGCAATTTACAGATATGGAGAGTAAAAAGTGACTTGAAAAAAGTATATGTCAATATATTCTCAAAGGCTTTCACAGCTGAGATCTGATGGTTCTTGTAGGATTTTCGCGCTGTTTGGTTGTGTTCCGAAGATTTTTCTTCCTAATGTTTCGCCATGTTCGTGGCGAAGGACCGGTGATCACTGCATACACACGACTAGCTAATGACACCCATCAATCACAGTGACAGATCATCTCCCCCCCTTATCATAACAATACACCTATAACAAAAAACACCCTGATCACCATAATCACCCAATCTCTTGAAAAGGACAAAAAGTTGATCCCACAGCTACAAATACTCAACTATTCCACACACTACACCAGAACACAGACAGAGTTCTAAGTCCTGTCCTCTGAAGATGCCGGTCAGAGAGACTGGTGAAACATTAAGAAAAAAACCTTTAGAACACAGCCAAACAGCCCGAAAAACCTACAAGAACCATCTATATGTCAATAATTAAAAATGGATCAATAGTATGAAACAGAACAGTTTAAAAGGCTTGAAGTAGTGCTGATGGGTATAGGGAGAAGAGGAGTCTGTGTAAGGCAAAGAAAGAGATAACCTTGTGGGTTCCAAACAAATCTCTATGGTGAAAATATTCCATAGCTGGTTATCTCAAGGCCCTGAGCAGCTTCCTAAACAGGAAGAATGTAGCATGCAAGAAAAACATAAGATGAGCTTTCAGAGTGTGTGTCATGCCACACATTACTGATTTGCCTTCAGAGGGAGAGGAACATCTTATGTAGCCTGAAAAGGCTGCTGCAGAACAGGAACTCACCAGAAAGATGAATCAGATCAATTAAGCTTTGTTACAATTTGATTCACATCCTGTATCATGTTTGAAATCGCATTCAGTGTTCACACAGGGACTGTCAATTGATCAGGGAGCACACCGTTCATACTGGTTGCACTGCAATTTGCATTCCAATGCAGAGGAATTACCTTCTTTCCTTCTTCTGGTCCCACCTCTGCCAATTCTTTTATGGGCATAAATATGGGAAATAATAATGAGAACCCAGAATAAGGTGATAGGGTGATCTAGCACTAATCTCATATACCGGTATATATAAGGGTGTTTTTAATTTTAATCAAAGAACAATCGGGGGAGAGAAAATAAGTTGGGGACGTGTTCCCTGGGTCTTAAACATGACAACCCAACTGCCTACGTCACCGAAACACTACGACAGACATGCCCCCTATCTTTGCAAGGACATATCACAGCTAAACACATGGGGAAAAACCCATTCTATCTGTTCTACTTTGAAAAAGTAGGACCGACCCCCCCCCCGGCAGCAGCAGAGGGAAAAATGCCACTTTGGCTGCAAAAAGGGCTGGACTGATTCAAATCAGCCTTTCTGTCATTAAAAAATGGTGCAAATTGACTAGTTTCATAAACAGAATAAATCCTGCAGTGTTTGGCCATGTAGTTGCTGCCTAGGTTCTCCTGCTGTCAGTGTTTTTCCAGATGCTTCAGGAAGCAGAACAGCTGACAGAGAAGGCTCTGAGGATGAAAAGGGTGTGGGGCCCATTAGTCCGAGGGAGAAGTGGAGGTTGATGAGATTGGATCAGAAACAAGCTCTGTGTCTCAGAGCTTCCTGATCGCTAGTTAGAAACAGCTGGGCTAGCATTTTCAATTTCACTCAGAGAGAGAGCAAAAGACAGTGTAGCTTTTTCAGTATTAATGGCATATATTCCTCCCAAATCATTCCCAGTCAGTACATTAGGAACTGTATTCTCTGTGAGTTGGAATGTATCTTCAAAGGCATGCTCTCCCCATTATGGAGGTTTAACTGGGAAGTTATTAGGCATAGTTAACTGTGTTTGAACTGTCTTTAGGAGAAATCCCAGTACACCATTCAATATCAGTTAGTCACATTTCATGAAGATATTCTGTTTAAACCTATAGTTGGCAACTCTTTCTGCTTCAGATGTTTACATCAGTGAGAGTCTCCAGACTTACCAACGTTACCCTAACAAATCAAACACTCAATAAGACCTTTAATGACCTCTGTGAGAATCTGCTAAAGGTAAGAGAACAGTTGCAGGAACGATGTCATTACTGAGCTGTTCATTTAAGTAACTGATTTACTTGAAGTGTCTGAAATTTTTTGCTGTGTGCCAGCTCCTCTGCTTTTGGGCAAACATTGGACTGGATTACATAAAATGATGTTGGGTATGGGAATATACTGATAGGTGAATGCGTGTCATCTTTGTAGTAAATAGGTGTGCAGATAGTTTTTCCATATGCATCAGCATCCTTTCATACCAACTTTGTGTGCTGCCATATCAAATAAAGATTTTATAAAGAAACAATAGATCATTCAAACATAAACAAGTGAAACATATACAAATATTAACATACGTAACAAAATAAGGGTAGGCAAGCATTTCTTTTCATAAAATATCTTTCCACAATTTAATGTGTAGGGCAGGAGGTCCATAATTCTGTAGATCTTGATATGTAAATGAAATAAACTACATCTATGCTGTGAAAAAGAGTTGATCCCTCCCATTGCTTATCCATTTAATTTCCAGTGTTAGCATGTTGAGTACAGTGGTGCCTCTCTTGACGATTACCTTGTTAGACAAGGAAATCGCTTGACAATGAAGTTTTGCGATCGCAAAACGATGTTTTAATAGGCAAAAATTGCTTAACGATGATAGGTTCCCTGCTTCGGGAACCGATTTTTTGCTTAACGATGATATTTACAGCTGATCATCGGGTCTTCAAAATGGCTGGCTGCTGTTTAAAATGGATCCCCGCTGTGTTTTAGGATGGATTCCTTGCTTTACAGGCACCTAAAATAGCCGCCCTATGGAGGATCTTTGCAGGATGCTGAGGTATTTCGCCCATTGGAACGCATTGAACCGGTTTTCAATGCATTTCAATGGGCTTTTTCGTTTTGCTTGATGAGGATTTCGCTTAACAGCGATTTGAACGGGACAAATTATCCTCGTCAAGCGAGGCACCACTGTATGATGTTTCATACTTGTGCTAGCCAATCAGGTGTATTAAGGTCTTTTACATCTCTTCCACCCAGCATTTCCACTTGAGAACGTAGAGGATATAATCCCATATACACATAATAAAAGTTATCTGTTTTTCAACAGAGCCTATACTTTAAACTTCGATCTATGATTCCCTGCTGTCTCTGCCATGTGAATTTTACAGTTGCTCTTCCAGAGGATGAAATAATTCAGGTAACTTCTTTCATTTGTCTCTCTGTATTCAGAAGGATTTTCACATAATCCTATGATGTAACCAGACATCAAAAAGATAAAACTCTTAGATACACATTTTGAAAAGTTCTTCCAGCCACCTAATCTTGGTTCTCATTTTTTTGCAAGGATTTTAAAGCAATTCAGATTATATATATGTCTGCATTCATGTCTTTTCTGTTCTAAGGGACTATTATAAAACCCACTGAGTTCAACAGGCCTCAAGCATCAGTAACCTAGGTGGAATCTGACCCATGATGATTGTATTATATGCCGCAGAGTTCTTTACTTACAAATCTTCCTTTCATTATAATTAACAAACTACCACTGTGGTGGTTTTAAAAACAGGGGAAAAGTTTATTGAACAATTTGCATATAATATTTATGTGTTTACATCCTATGTAATAGGTTGGGTTAATTTAAAAATTTGGAATAAAGGCAGAGAAACAGAAATTGACTGTTTTACCTCTGTTTTATATATATAATACCTCTGATTATAGGTCACTGTCACAGCAGTTGCAATAACATTTGACAAGCACCAAGCTTTACAGATGGCTAAAACGGCTACTGAAAAAATGCTTCAAAGAGGTAAATAAGTGAATTGTGAATGTGAAACTGTGAACTCTTGCTAATACTGGATACTTCAATAGCTCGTGTCAGCTGTCATCTCCAGATATTCATTCACTTCAGTGGGCCTTAATGGCTATCACTGGGTTTAATACAATCATCTAGATATATCTTTATAACTTAACCTGTAACATGCTTTCTCTTCAGAGTCTTTCTGATCTCTTTTGGTCTTCTTAAATCCATTCTTGTCTTTTTCAAAATCATTCTGGCCATAGGTACTGATATTGATATAGATACAGGTATGTATTGTATGTGTCAGTTTGAGTTTCAGCTGCTTCTTGCAAAATAACAGTAGCGTTCATGCTGTGCAGATGTTTCAAGATTTTCAGTTCAGATTAAAAGCCCATATTTCTGTGTTCCCTCTGCACATAGTCATGAGGACAGATGCAGTGACTGCATTTGGAGTTGAAGTGACTTTAGTCACTGAATGTCTTCCTAAACACTGAGTCAACCAAAATTGTCAATTGTGGCTCTTTGAGATCTATTTAACATTGATCTTGCCATCCAAGTTCCTTTTAGCAGAGTATTTTAGGAAGAGCTCTGGAGAGTAATTATAACAAGAGTTAGTCAGGTGCATCTGACTCCATCCTAGTAGGTGGCATTCAGAGGAATACTATATCTCAAACCCAAAGTTAAATTGAACTAATATAGCTTTATAAATATAGCTATATTAGTTCAATTTATATAAAAATATAGCTTTAATTATACAGTGGTGCCTCGCTTAATGGGTGCCTCGTTTAGCGACAAATGTGCATAGTGATTTTTTGCAATCGTTTTTGCTATCGCATAACGATGTTTCTAATGGGAAAATATCGCTTTGCGATGATCAGTAAGCTGCTTCACTTACCGATTTTCGCATAACAATGTTTTCCCAGCAGCTGATCGGCAGTTCCAGAATGGCCGCCAGGTTTAAAAAGTGGCCGCCCTCTGTGTTTTCGCGCCCATTCCTCGCTTACCGGGCAGCGAAAATGGCTGCCGTATGGAGGATTTCTGCATAAAGGTAATTTTTTTGCCCATAGGAACGCATTAAACGGGTCTTAATGCATTCCTATGGGCTTTTTTATTTCGCATAGCGACGAATCCGTATAGCAACAATTTTGGCTGCACGGATTATCGTCGCTATGTGGGGCACCACTGTATATTTATAAAGGAGGGACATGGTGGCAGTGCAGGTTAAACTGCAGAAGCCTCTGTGCTGTAAGGTCTATAGATCTGCAGCTGTAAGATCGAATCCACATGACGGAGTGAGTGCCCGCCGCTTGTCCCAGCTCCCGCCAACCTAGTGGTTTGAAAGCATGCAAATGCAAGTAGATAAATAGGGACCACCTCGGTGGGAAGGTAACAGCGTCCCGTGTCTAAATCACACTGGCCATGTGACCACGGAAGATTGTCTTTGGACAAACGTTGGCTCTATGACTTGGAAACGGGGATGAGCACCGCCCCCTAGAGTTGAACACGACTGGACAAAAATTGTCAAGGGGAAACTACCTTGATTTGCTTTTCACTGTTACCATTATAGATCTTCTTTACAAAGAATCAAATGTTTCTTTGAATTGTGTGTGATTTTAAGAGAGATATTAAGATGTACCTGTTCTCTTGTTGTTTCAAGCTTCTACAGACAATGAAGAACAATTACAGTTTCCTCTAGAACTTTCTTCTGATCCTCATGCTTCTCAGCAGTTTTCACCACCTAAAGGTTGGTTAAAGAAAATGAATATGTACTTTATCCTTCTGTGTTCCATTCACTTGCTCCTTTATTGTTAACCATCTGACCTTAGAAGAAGCTCCACTATCCAGAATAAGTGGAATGTTTGCAAGAAGAGCTATATCCTTAATCAGGTATACAAGATGACACAAAAAACTTTTCTTCATGTGTCCCATAGACTCTGTCTCGATTAAAATAGACTGGTGTTGCTTAAGTAGGAGCAAATGAAAAGGAACAATTTGTGCTTATTCTGTTGCTTCTCCAGGGTTCCTTTGAACTACCAAATAGTCTTTATATTCTAGCTTCAAAGCAGCGGAATTTTGGGAAGAGATGAGATGGCTCACAATGTAAAAGGTCTCTGAAATAGTAAGAATTGCAAATATTATGTTATTCTTCTAGGAGAGAGGTTGTAGCTGAAGACCTTTATTTAGCAGTTATGCAATGCCAAATGTACTGCCAAGGCATTCCTGCACACCCAGTCCAATATAACAAAGATTCCCCTGAGCAAGGGATTTGGGACAAAACCATTGGATGCAGCATACTTGACTGAGGAGTGATGAATACTGTGTAATAATTTTGAATTTTGTGCTTACGGCTTGAGAGATTTAAATAGGCATCTATCCAGGAAACAGGGACTTGGTGGCTCTGTGGGCTAAACCGCAGAAGCCTGTGCTGCAGGTTCAGAAGACCAAGCAGTCGTAAGATCGAATCCACATGACGGAGTGAGCGCCCCTCATTTGTCCTAGCTCCCGCCAACCTAGCAGTTCGAAAGCATTCAAATGCGAGTAGATGAATAGGGACCACCTCGGTGGGAAGGTTATTTATTTATTTATTTATTTATTTATTTATTTATTTTATATCCTGCCTATCTGGTCGGTTAAGACCACTCTAGGCGGCTAACAGCATAAAATAGTATAAAAATTTTTAAATAGAAGAAATCTTAGGAGAAGGAGGAAACAATAGGAAAGGGAGAGGAGAGGGCATCAGGAATTGTCTGGAGGGAAGGCCTGCCGAAACATCCATGTTTTTAGTTGATTTTTAAAGATACCCAGTGAGAGTGCCACGCGGATCTCAGGAGGTAGGTTGTTCCAAAGGTGAGGAGCCACTGCCAAGAAGGCCCGATTTCTTGTCTTTACTTTCCCGGCTTCCCTCGGCGTTAGGCTCCTTAGCCTCACCTCCTGGCTCGCATGAGTGACACGGGTAGATCTTGGTGGGAGTAGTCGTTCCGCCAAGTATCGAGGCCCTAAACCGTTTAGGGCTTTGTATGTAAGCATCATCACTTTGAAGTCGATGCAGAACCGGATGGGCAGCCAATGCAATGCAGCCAGAATGGGTGAGATATGTTGGTATTTTTTCATTCCACTAAGTATGTTTGTTTGTTTGTTTTTTGGACTTATATACCGCCCCATAGCGCTACAAGCACTCTCCGGGCAGTGTTTTTTACAATTTAATTATACAGGCTACACATTGCCCCCCCCCCCCAGCAAGCTGGGTACTCATTTTACCGACCTCGGAAGGATAGAAGGCTGAGTCAACCTTGAGCCGGCTACCTGGGATTTGAACCCCAAGTCGTGAGCACAGTTTTAGCTGCAGTACAGCGTTTTAACCACTGCACCACGAGGCTCATAAAAACTCATGAAAAACTTAATGTACAGTATTTTCCTTGCTATAATACTGTCGGTCTGTATACAAAAATGAGGATTAGTTACAGACAGTTATGGTTGTCCGGAGCCCGCTGTTTATAAATAATTTATTTCTGTTTTGATACATAGCTCCTAAAAAAGGCTGTGCCCCCAAATGCGTCAAGCATTTTTGAACTGGAATAAAGACCAATCCCATTTTCTACATCCTGAGACCTAGTCTATCATTCCGATTTCTGAATCAGGATTCAACCAAGCTTTGTGGTTGATGCAGAATCCTACTAAATGTGAAGGCTTCCAGTTCTTCTTCCTCAGCACTAGGTGTTAGGAATATCCCTAGGCAAGAAACCTGCAACATCTCGGGAACTATGATGAATTAAAAAAAAAAACTTATCAGAACTGGCAGAAAATGCAATAGGAAAGAGGTAGGTGGTGGATGTAGCAAATATTGTTTAAGAGGCAGATAAATTTTCCAAACAAGTCCATATACTTTCTCCACTACATAGCACAATCCCCCTTTTTAGTGGATTTGAACCCCAAGTCGTGAGCACAGTTTTAGCTGCAGTACAGCGTTTTAACCACTGCGCCACGAGGCTCTTCTGTAGTAGTCTGGTTGCCGCATTCTGCACCACCTGTAGTTTCTGCAGCAGCCTCAAAGGCAGCCCCACGTAGAGCGCATTACAGTGGTCTAATCTTGAGATTACGAGCGCATGCACCAAGGTAGTGAGCACCCCAACATCAAGGTAGGACCGCAGCTGGGCTATCCGCCTAAGGTGAAAAAAGGCAGAGCGGACCATGGACGCCACCTGAGATTCCATAGTGAGCGCCGGGTCCAGATGGATCCCCAAGCTGCGGACCCCATCCGTGGTGGGCAGAGTCACCCCCCCCAAAAGAGAGGGAGTTTCCCAAATCCCCAACTGTGGGGGCACCCACCCTCAGTACCTCCGTCTTGTCCGGGTTCAGCCTCAGCCCGTTCTCCTGCATCCATTGCAGTACAGTCCCCAGGCAGCGCTGAAGGGACAGAACGGCATCTCCTGCAGTTGGTGAAAAGGAGATTTAGAGCTGAGTGTCATCGGCATACTGATGACACAAGGCTCCACACCCCCTGATGACCCCACCCAGCGGCCTCATGTAGATGTTGAACAGCATTGGGGAGATAATCGACCCCTGTGGAACCCCACAATTGAGACTCCATGGGGCCGAAATACTCTCCCCAAGTTGCACTCTCTGGGGGCGGTCCTCCAAGAAGGAACGGAGCCAGGCCAGTGCCAGGCTGCCGATTCCCAGCTCGGAGAGCCTCCCCAGGAGGATACCGTGGTCAATGGTATCAAAGGCCGCTGAGATGTCGAGGAGGACCAGCAGAGACACTTTGCCCCTGTCAGCCTCCCTCAACAGGTCATCACACAGGGCGACCAATGCCGTTTCTGTACCATGGCGCAGCCTGAAGCCTGACTGAAATGGATCCAGGGCCTCTGTTTCGTCCAAGTGCGCCTGGAGCTGGTCGGCCACCACCCTCTCAGCCACTTTGCTTAAGAAAGAAACATTGGCGACGAGCCTATAGTTGCCAATTTCGTCCGCCGCCAAATTAGGTTTCTTTCTGATGGGCCTAATGAGTGTCTCCTTGAGGGCAGATGGAAACCTGCCCTCAAGGAGAGACCCATTAATTATTACAGTGGCCCATTCCGTTGTTATAGGCCTGGCTGCTTTGATTAGCCAGGCCGGGCAACGGTCAAGGGAGGAGGTGGTGGCACGCCAGCGATCAAGTGCCTTGGCCGCAGAATCAGGTGTGACAGGCTGAAAGGAATCGAAAGTCACCGGGCTCGACTCACTGTATTCAAAAAAGGAGAGAGGTCCCGGTGAATGGCCTCCACTTTCGATTTTAAAAATGCTGCAAACTGGTCCGGTGAAAAACTAGGGGGAGGCCCATCACTCAGACCAGTTCCGGATAGGTCGCGCACTATACGGAATAATGCCGCCTGCTGGTTGGACGCTTCGCTTATCCGGTTAGCGAAGTATGCTCGACTGGCAGCCTTTACCTTAGCCAGGTAAAGGTTAGTAGCGACCTTGACAGCTATCCAATTATAATACGTTGGGTCCTTTCTCCATTTGCGCTCTATCCGTCTCCAGACCTGCTTCAACGCCCAGAGATCCTGGTTAAACCAGGGTGCCGGGCAGTCACTGCGCTGGAGAGGGCCTTTAGGAGCGATCGTATCTACTGCCCTAGCTGTGGCAGTGAACCTGCCGTCAACCAGAGCCTCGACAAGAGCGCCAGCCAGTTCAGCCGTAACACCTTTCATGGCGTCCTGGAATCCAACTGGATCCAGTATCCTTCGAGGGCGGACCATGACAATAGGTCCCTGCTCCCTGTGAGGGGGGAGAGCCATTTTGAGGGTAACAGCGTTCCGTGTCTAAGTCGCACTGGCCATGTGACCACGGAAGATTGTCTTCGGACAAAACGCTGGCTCTATGGCTTGGAAACGGGGATGAGCACCGCCCCCTAGAGTCGAACACGCCTGGACAAAAATTGTCAAGGAGAACCTTTACCTTTACCTATCCAGGAAACATTTAGTGGCATCATAGTGTGGAAGGCTTATTTAAAATGTCACCTTGGTTGTGAAGGACTTTGAAAAGGGATTAACAGTTTAAAAACAGCAAATAGCATTAGAGAACTATTGGTGTATGCATATTTGGAATGTTATGTCCTTTTCTCCTTACTGTGGACCAAAACAGCTTTTGTCAGAGAGGCAAAGATACAGAAAAGGGAACTAAAACAACAAGAAGATTAGAACGTAGTCCTTCCTTACAAAGAAACACTAAAAAAGCAGACCATTTTTATTATTTATTTATTTGTGTACCAAGTCAGTCATAAGAAATTACACTAGCTTGTTGCCAGATAAGGTGATTGTGAAGATAGGATCACTGGAGATGTTTTTGTAGCAAAATTCTGTTACCAATATTCATTTCTGTATGGCTCTGCTTGGCTCTACCTATGCAAAAATGTAGTGTATTTTTAAAAGAGGTAGCCATGTACGTCTGTGCTAACATATACAGTGGTGCCTCAACTTACGAACTTAGTTGGTTCCGGAACTCCGGTCGTAACTCGAAATGGTCGTAAGTCAAGGCACCATTTTCATAGGAATGCATTGAAATACAATTAATCCATTCCAGCTGAAGGGAAAAAAAATCACCAAATAACACCACTGCAAGACCCATCAGAAACGCGATTAATCCATTCCAGCTAAAGGAAAAGAAAGAAAGAAAAGCAAACAAACAGTGCAAGACCCTTCAGAAATGCAAAAGAAGCAAAGCAGAGAGCAAGTAAACCGTGCAAAATCCATTGGAAATGCAAGAAAAAGCAAAGCAAACAAGCAAACAAACCGTGCAAGACCCATTGGAAATGGGAAAAAAACAAACCCAAAAAGCAAACAAACCCTGCAAGACCCATTACCTTACTATGCAGTCCAAAGCGTCCTCCGATCGCACTCACTCTAACTGCTGGGGCAAAAGAGCTACAAAGAAGCAGCCTCTTCACCACCAACGGTTAGCAATTACAATTCCCTGCCTTTTTCTGGTTGTAACTCAAAGCTCCAGTCACAAGTAGAACCAAATTTTGCGGCCGGAGCTGGTAGTAACTTGAAATGGTCGTATGTTGGGATGTTTGTAAGTCAAGGCACCAGTGTACTATGAGGCAAAAACAAAACAATAAATAAATAAAAATAAAGAAGACAAAAATGTTTTGGCACCTTAAAGACTAACTGCTATATTTTAATGTGAGCTTTCATGGACAAGTCCACTTCCTCAGACTATATTTACCATGTCAATATATTTCTGGTGCTTGTCAATTCACTAATAGGTTGGTGCTTAGTGAGTCACCTCATGCCTTTTTATAAACTGTTCTTCCAGTTAGTACCTTCTTGATTTCCATCTGCTTCATTCTGCAACTTAACTTAATTTTCAGAAAATACACTACTCTTCTTGAAAGAGATTTTTTAATATTGGGCAGTCTGGTTTGTTTTTAAAAAGTGTCTGTTCCCATTGTTGCTTCATCAAGCTCATCACTACCATGTCAATATATTTCTGACTCTTCTCAGTTTTCTGAAGGATTGGAGATGCTTGATTTTGAAAATACGTTTGGGTGATTTATGATTTGTATGTACTGTTCCATTAGAATTTGACTATTCGTATAAGTTGCTCTTCAGGCACAATAATTATTGAAAAACACATAATATGCTTATTATGTTTACATTAAACATTTGCAGTGCCAGTATAAATTTAATAGGACCAAAGGGGCAAATTCTACTTGCAGATAAAATTTCCTCCTGATCACGTCTTTTGTTTTGTTAGACTGCTGGAATAGCATCACAACTTGGTCAATAATCTGTCTACTTTCCATTAATCCTTGCTGATTGGGCAGTGTTAGTGTAGTATTGAGGGGCTGTGCCCAATATTAATGTATTCTGGGAAAATGTATCATTTTAAATAGACCATTTACAGTGGTGCCTCGCTTAACGAGCGCACTGTTTAACGACGAATCAGCATAGCGACGCGTTTTTTGCGATTGCTAATGCGATCGCATTGCGATGTTTTAGATAGGGAAAACATCGCATTGCGATGATCGATTTTCGCATTGCGATGTTTTACAAACAGCTGATCGGCAGTTCCAAAATGGCCGCCGGGTCAACAAAATGGCCGCCCGCAGCGTTTTCCCACCCTTCCCTCACTTACCGGGCGGCGAAAATGGCGGCCGGATGGAGGATTCCCCGCATAGCGGTGAGTTTTTCCCCAATAGGAACACATTAAACGGAGTTTAATGAGTTCCCCCCCGCATAGCGATGAATCCGGATAGCAACGTTAATCCTGGAACGGATTAACGTCGCTGTGCGGGGCACCACAGTATTTTCAAGGATGAGAGATCTTATCATAGGTAAAACTGCTAAAGATATGCTGTGTATACGGGAAATTTGTGAAAGGACACCGTTTAATTTACGTTCTGCTTTGTAACACACCGCTTATGGCAGCAAATAACATTGCATTCCACCTTGTCTAACAAAATTCGTACCTGAACGTAGTATTTCTATTCCATGCAAACAGATACACACACACCCGCACACGCCATCACAAATATTTTGACATTTCTTCATTCTTGTTCTGGCATTTTGACAAAATGTACTCTTCTGCCATTGTTGAAGCCCTTGATCTGTAGCAGAGCCTTCTTTTATCAGAGCTCCTCTTTCCCAGGTATTAACTGTGCTTGCCTATTTGGCAGTAGGATGTTTACGTAATTGCTTGGAAATGCACACACCAGAGCATGTCTCTATGTGCTTGGGACACCTGTTCAGCAAGAGTGCCTACCTGGGACTTGGGGATTCGGGAAAAGTTGATAGCACTTCCTTCTGTCATGGTCCTTTACTTAAGCAGACTCTACCCACGTTTCTTCACAGAGCCACAAAAGGCGATGTTTAACATATGGTTACCCTAAATTAAGTAAAGTGTGCGAGTATGACATATGTGTTAGCAAGAAATACTTGCTAGAGAGCCAGCTCAGTATCTATTTGTTCCTGTCAAAAGGTTTAAATGGAACTCTAGTTAACATATTCCATGCTGACTTAGCTGAGCTATAGTGTATGGCCATGATGTAGAATGTAAAGACATGGAAAACAGTAGAAGTATTGATCCATCCTCTCACCCACCTCCACTCCCTGCTTATGGTTCTCCAGCTCTGTGCTGGAACATGTGGCCCTTCATGGTTGTCAGAAGTGCAGATTAAACTAATAAATCATTGTAGTTAAACTGTGCTGTTCCTTGAACTGGCATGATCATCCATTGATGTTTTGTTGAAGACAAGTAATTTTTTTCTGAAAACAAGAAATTTCTTATAACAAATTGTGTGGTAATGATTCTACAGCAGTAAGCAGCAAATTTTCTTTAGCCGAGCAGCATTCAGATAGTTGGAAAAACAGATTTTATATAGTCAACATTCTAAGACAACAATCTACAAAAAAAAAAAAAGGGAGATCAGCACCATGGACAGCAGAATAAAGCTAACATACTGGGAGTAGAAAAAAAGCAATTTCCCCCCAGCATTGAAAGTGGCATACAATAGTCAACGTTGTCTGTGTAGTGTGTGCACTTATTATACAGTTGCTTCCATTAAACAAGAGTAGTTCATAAACTTGAAAAGTCTGTTTAACCGTCAACAACAGTGATACTTAAAAAAAAAAAAAAAGACAACAGTTGAAGGAGAACGTCTGGTTTTTCCTGGCTGTTGAAAGCCATTATTTAGAGTCTCACAATGCTGCATTACTGTTTTAGCAACCTGTAAAGGGCAACAATGTCATTTTCATGCATGTCACAACATGCAACAGGTCAAGAGTGTAGAAATTTCCCTGAGTTTCGTAGGGTTTTATTTGAGCCCTGTTCCAGTGTTACAAACAAACTTTTTTGACAGTATTGCAAACATCAGTTTATCGGTTTGTGCAGGAATATTAAAGGCTTGTCTAAGAAATCTCTACCATGTTAAAATGTTGAGTCTTTCTTGACCATCCCATACCTTGATCATTTCTGTTATGTGCTTGGAGTGTTTTGAAGTCCATGTAGTAAAGGATATGTTTGTTAAGATAGTAATGTATGAAGGATTTTGGTTTGGATAGGGAATTCAAATTTGATAATCTCTTGAAATCCTGCCATCTCTGTTATGCTATAAAGTTTGCACAGAAGTAATTGTAGATATCAGGGGTACAGGCAAAGTGGAACAAAATATTGTTTGAAATCAGTGGTAAAGCTAGAAGTTAAGCTCTGTAAAAGTTAAGGAGGTAAGTACAAATTACTGGATTTTTGTGTCATTAACTGAGATTGTCTATTTTGATATTTTATCATTAGTCTGCAATTCTCCAAAAAATCTTGAATGGAATTATATTGCTAAAAATGAGTATACACTAGGATCCTCTTATCCATGAGATCAGTATTTGCTTATTCACCTAGTCAGTCTGAAAACATTAAAAGAAAAATATCGACAAATATATATTTTAATGATAAAATTACCAGAACTGGCTACTAGATGGAGCCCGAGATGTATAACATTCACTAGAGACACATGTTTCTACAGTGTCATTTCCAGAACTGGAGACTAGATAAAGCCAGAGACCATGCTATGTACAGTGTTCACTATTAAAATAATCTGTGTTTTTCAGCATCTGAGGGGCAGGGGGCTTGGAACTGATCCCCTGTGAATATGGGGGTCCTACTGTATCTCATGCTAGCATGATTTTAGACACAAAGGAAATAAGCTGTGAGGACAAAAGAAGCGAAGGTTCTATTTGAAAGATGGGGTAGGAAAGAAGCAACCCAGCAAATGTAAACTATATGGTAGAAGTTGCAGGTCATGAAGTGTGGTGGTGATTATGATGACAATGAAAGAGACCTAATAAATATTAACATCATCAGGAAAAATAGCATGTGATTTTATTATTTCGGCATGCAGGTGTGGGTATATGTTACCAGGCTTTTTCAACGTCTACGACAACCAGAAAGCCAGGCCTGCAACAAGAATTGTACCTTAAAACACATACCCCTGCTTTCTGTATATGAGAAGTTTACTTTTATCTTGCATAGGGATCAGCACTATCTCATTGGACTACAACTCCAAACCATCCAGATCAACATAACCAATGGTCACGGATGATGGGAGTTGCAGTTCATTAACAGCTGGTAGATCACAGTTAGCCCACCATTGGTGTTCAGACATGTCCCCTTCTGTGTAGCCTGAGGTGACATACTTAGTGGAAAAGTTTATTTAGACCCAAAAAGGATACAGTGGTGATTCATGTGGAAAATGAGTGTGGCTAGAAGCTATCGTGTGAGAGGGGTAGTTACTAGGCTAGACACAGAATCCCCCTGTGTTCATCACACATATGTTTAGTTTCTTAGGAATCACAGATGCTGTATGTTCTATGAAAGACTGGCAACCTTGCTATCAGGATACAGTATTTGATTCAAAACCTCAATTCCACTACAGTTCTCAAATGTTTATTTCATTGTAAACATTCATTGTTCTTAGGTAGGAGCAAGTTAAGATCTCAGTGCTCAATTTTTCCTTGCATTCTGAAAGGGAATTTTTGAGACTTTTCACTTTTAACACCTTGAAGGATAAAACTGCATTGTGAGCATATGTGCAGTTTAAAACAAAGCTGTACATTTTAGGCAAGTTAGACTTCATGGTATACTGATACAAACATGTTGCTCCCAGTTCTTGTCCAATTAATTATTTTGGTTAGTTTTACAAACCAGTGAAGAAGTGACCTTCCTTCACTGGGCTTTTTCTTTCTACAATCATAGGGTAGCTGACTAATAAAAAGGAGATAGCTGGCTGGATAGCTGAGTGGGTTGGGGTACGTGGCTGTGGATTTCAGTGGATTGGGAGTTCAATTCTGCCCTGTGCCTGCTGGGAAAATAGCCAGTTGGACAAGCTGCACCGTCCCAGAGTGCCCCCCAGAAGAAAAGAATGATAAATCACTTCTAGAAAACCATGAAAAGGGTTGGCATAAGTCAGAATTGGCTTGACCTCTCATAATTATGAGGAAGCAATACAGTTGACTTGTGCAAGTAGGTTGAGAGGAGACCAGGTGCTCTGATGGACTTCATTGCTGCATAGTGGAAACAAAACTGCCACTAGCTAGAAGTTGGCAGAGCTTTGATGAACTACAGGGTCATGTTGGTCTGATGCTAGCCACCAAAAAAGATGCAAACAGACCCAATTCCTTCTCTGTCTTCCTATGCAGGTCCTGATATAATAGACTATCTTTGCCCTTGAATGACTCTTCCTCTTCTTCTGAGCATCATAAGGCAAAGTTGAACATAAAGTTTCTGTCCAAACAAGTGTACATCTACAAAACTTGTGTAGATGTAAGAAAGTGAGCATTAATCTAGGGTTTTTGGTCACCTATCTTTTGGGGGGAATAAAGTGGATTCTGGATCTCTGGATGAAAATCTACAAATTTCTGTGAGATATAATTTTCTCTCAAAATTGCTGTTTCCCATCACATTTTTTAAGAAATCTGCTACTTTAAAAATAGTAAAGTGTGCCCTCATTTCCTCCAGATTTCTGCTTTGAGATATGCTGGTACCCTTGTTTCTTCTGCACAAAAGTTAACATATTGCCTGTAAGAATCAGCTGGGAGCAACCAGTCTGGAATCTTGCCAAAAGGCTATGCCATTTCTTTGGTATCTGGGGGATTCTGGAAGTTGTAGTCAAACATATCTGGTGGTACCTTATTGGGGAGTGCTACACTAGCCACATCGGAGATGGAAATGTTTCTTGTGTTTTTGGACTGCAACCCTCAGAATCTAGGGACTGTGCTGACTGATCCTGGGATGTATCGTCCGAAAAGAAGTATTTCCCATCTCTGATTTAGTCATTTTTATGCCTGGTGGAATGTCAAAATATTGCCAGCCAATCCTGCTCCTGAGACTGTCAAGTGTATGCATAATGGAGACTGTGATTTGCCTAAAGCTTCTGTGTGTGGATCCCAATGCATATTGGCAAAATAGTCCAGTCTATAAATACTGCTTGTGTGCTCTACAACCAAAGCCTATATAGTTTGGGCGTTGTTTGAATAAACTTTTAATCGTAATGTTCTGTTCTCTGTTTAATTAATTCTCTAGCCTTCATTTCTATATTAATCTATTGGCTACTGCAAATATCAGCCTCTAATGCTTTGTTAGCCTTTAAAACTGATTGCTGCTTGGCTATCATTGTAGAATGTAGACAGCAAAGTTGTTTTGTAGACCCTGTGTTTTACTTTTCCGTAGTTTCAGCTGAAAATTGCAAATGTTACTCTTGCTCTCTTTAAGCTGTGAGAAATTAGCTTTCCAAGATGTTCCTGTGATCCTTAGGGATTGAAAGGCAAAAATAGAGAGGTAGATTTTTAAGTGTCATTTTCAACTATCATTTTTCTTGTCATTAGGGAATGCAGTACAGTGTTTATGGCATTATGTTATGGTAATAGACTGTGCAAAACCATTGTGTGATATAGAAACCAGAAGAAAAGAACAGAGGAATTTCTCTAGCAGATGACTCACTAACAAGTAAACTTAAAAGAAAAATGTGTATTAATTGAGCTAATGTTGCCTATGTCACATGAGTGGAATTCATTTTGTCTTACTAGAGGACCTGGAGAATGCAAGTTCCCACACAGGTATACCAGCTGTCCAAAGAGGTGAGTTTTTCATGATTTAGATGTAAGCCAGAACAGAGAATGCATTCCTGGGTCTGTTGGAGTGCAGTTGGAACATGACTTTAAACATTCAGAATGTATGTACCTGTTACCTTGGAAAGCATGCTCTGATGTGGCTTATTGGTATTGGCATAGATTTGTAAAAAATAGTCCTTACGCTAAGGATAGCTAATGTTTGCAAGAATAGGGAACATAGTTAAGCTTCCCAGGTTAGTAATCCAATCCTCTAATTTTACCTGTAATGGAGGGTGTGTATCTTAAAGAAAGTGCTTTGACCCCATGATCAGGGAAGGGCTGGCGTGTGGTGTTTGTTTTATGTGCACATTTCCTCATCAGGAAATCCTAAGATTTAAAAGTAAATCTTTAAACTAATTATCTCAGTACAGTTGAAAATAATGATTGGTCCTCTGATCTGGTGAGGTGACCCAATAAATTCATGAACCTTGGTTGATGAGTTTTGAATGCTAGTGGAAAGCAAATCTGATCCAGGACCACAACTGACATCAGCTAAGCTGTTGCCATAATGCAGGGGTGGGCAACACGTGGCCCATAGGCTGCAGGTAGACCCCCAGTTGCCCCTCACCACATGCATACTCTAAAAATCAATATATATATTTCAAAAAAACATTTTGCTTCAAAGTCCCCTTATATCCACCAGGTGGTGTGGGAGAATTCTGGCAGGTTTTGAAAGCCAAATGCCCCCAATACACTATCTGTATTTTTAAAATATTTGGATCACTGGAGGGCTCAAGGGTTGGTTTCAATAGCTGTTCCTCATTTTGTGAGGAGTTTTTCGGAATGCATGTGAGGTTTGGGTGAGGCTCTCCAATGTGCAGTGGTGGCCCTGTGCAATTGTTCAGCTCTCTGGAGGTTGCCTACTTCTTTCCTTGAGAGATTTCATTTTATTGATTTATTTTTATTTGCTGAAGATTTGTATCCTAAAATATGAATACTGCATTCTAAGGACTTCTAAAGAATATGGACATTTTCTTATTAGTCCAGCCTTGTTCCAATTATCTGAGGCTTTGTTTCTGCGTAATAAACAAAATGGTGTTTTTCACTGTATGGGGAGACAGACTGAATGAATTGTGTTCCATTTGCCAGGCTATAATTCTTTGCATCTAAATTAACCCAATCAGATTTGCTAGATCTTTTGCCTCAACTGTGGTACCACATATCAGTTAGCAGACATCTCAAAATCTGCAAGAATATTCAGGGTCGTCAGGCCTTACGTAGGTGTTCTACCTCTATTTAGACCTACTACCATGGTCTACATAGTAACAGTGACTTCCAATTGCATCACAATTTTGAAAATTGTAGGGATTGTAGAGGCACCAGTTCGCATTGTCTTTTCTTAAAATTCGCACTGGTGTCTCAGCACACTCCTTTATTCAGTTTGTACAGACCATCAAGTGTCTGCTCTGGGCCATTTCCCCCAAATTCATTCTGGATGAATGAGAAGTACATACACATCATTTTCTGGGCAATCTAGTACAATATTGTAGCAGAAAGCCCAATTTCTGCTATCCAGTTCTAGCCCTGACATGGATTCCAGAAATGGCTTTGGCAATGATGGCAGAATCCACAAAACTATTATAGTTGGTTTTTCCAAAAGCTCTGATGAGCGCTTCCTGTGTTTTTACACAATTGTAATACAGTCCCATGATGGTACACACTCTTGTGAATTCAGTAATAATATACATATTTTCATTAATAAATATGTTTTTCCAGTGATGAGTTTCAAAGTGTGTATGCTAGGCAGATTGTCTGCTACTCTCCAATTACTAATGTCCAACTGAACAGGCAGAGTGTTGAGGCCTGGTGTATTTTTTTAAGCTATGGGGAACAGTGTTTTTTCTTAGATAGACTGGTTCATCAGAAAGAGTGCTACAGTGGGCAAAAGGGACATCATCCATATTTTTTCTTTGTTTTTTTCTTTTGTTTTTCTGTCTGTGTTTCCAGCAACGTCAGTTGATTACAGTTCCTTTGCAGACAGATGCAACAGCTGGATAGAATTCATTAAACTGAAAGCTCAGACCATAAGGCGTGGATCAATTAAGACAAGTAGGCGGCCATTTCTACCACCTTCTGATCATTGGAAGCATAGTTCTGATCTCTCAGTGGCAAAGGGGTGGAGCTTCGTACCCAGTAGTGGCGTTGCAAAAATCAGTGTGCGAGTGTGAAAGCTGCAGACTACACCGTCTGTTCTTTTAAAAAAATTGCTGGGCTAATTTTGGAGCACTCCCATTGCTTCAAAAGCAAATTGCTAGTCATATATAGGGGATAAATAGGCTTGTGAATTGTATAATGAAAAGCTATACTTACTCAGTGCAGCAGAAAATGTATGTATAGTTCAGTGAAATTACTCATAACATGCAAGGATCACCTGCATGATATCCAATGGCATTAATCTTTGAATTAGAAAAGTGGTGACTTGTTAATTTTTGTCCAAGTAGTTCAGTGGCCTGCACTTAACGACTGTTTCGCTGTAGTTACTCAAGATGAAGATTGATCAGGAAGCTGACAACAATGAAGAATCACGCACGCACACACCCTCCCAAATTTGAAAAATTCTGGACTAGAGAAATTTGTCAACTTTCACACTCTTTCCTGTAGACCTTTGTTGTTCCCTTTAGCAGAATTTTTTTTAATCAAATTGTGACACCTTTCCCAAACACTCCCTTCCTCCCTCCCCATGTGTTCACTTGATAACTGATCATTTGTATGTGCAGCCACTGGCCTCAGTGTTTTCTTTTGCAGGAATGCCACTCTTCTTCCAAAATAAAAAACCATTCAAGCTTTTTGTCTCTTGTTTGCATGTGCTGCATGATTATCTCCTTTCTTTGGCTGAGCATCACAGGCAGCTGAATGTTGTCACCAAGCTATTTGGAAACCATACGGAAGGGTTGCTCTGCTGGAGGTCCCAACGCATGTGTGTGTATACTGAGTGGTAATCCTCCTGTCCTCTTTCTTTCTTTTCTCCTGGTGTGTACAGCCGTGTCTCTTGACAAGCCAAGCCCCTTGACAGAAGGACATTCTCATAACCGTTTCAGTCCATCAGGCATTAATTCTACAGTGCCAGTTGTTAAGATGACACCTCTTTCCTTTATCCCCGGGGCAAAGATAACTAAATATCTTGGAATAATCAATATGTTTTTTATACGAGAAACAACATCTTTGCGTGAGGTAAGCTGTATACCAAGTTTTGTATTTCTGTCACTGATGACCAAAGCTCTGAAAATTCTTGTTCTGGACTACAATTCCCAGAATCCCCCAACAAGTATGATCACTATGACCATGCTGTTTGGTGGGTTTTGAAAGTCATAATTTTAAATCACAGCCCCCAAATCCTATTGATAAAGTGGCTGGTTAGTAATTTGCAGTACACTGTGTGCAAAAGATAGCAGCATTCAGAATAGATAGAAAATGTCAAGGATTTCAAATTTACTTGCCCTTGTCTCTTCTGATTTTTCTTATCTCCATTTGCCTTCACCAACCAAACATGCAGGGCAATTTGTGTTCACTAATGCCATTTATGGAATGCAAATACCGTGTTTCCCCGAAAATAAGACAAAAATATTAATTTTTGCTCCAAAAAACGCATTAGGGCTTATTTTCAGGGGATGTTTTATTTTATAGTCATGTCATCTTCTGGTTGCTGCACAATGCTGCACAATGGTGGAGGGCGGGGTTTCGGGAAGGGCTTATATTACGAGCATCCTGAAAAATCATACTAGGGCTTATATTCAGGCTAGGTCTTGTTTTCAGGGAAACAGGGTAGTTCTTTGGTTCTGTGTTCTTAAAGCCAGTATCACCTGTAAAAGCGGAAATCTCTTAACCACATGTAAAATACCCATGTTTCTAGAGTTATATCTTTAAAAAATTTTCTCACACAGCCTCCTACAATAGTCATTCTTTCTCTCAGATTCCGTGCAGAGCCCCCCTCATGAGGGCTTGCTTTATTTAATAGGGCATTGTGGTCAGTTAGACTTTAGTTAAACTGAATAGGAAAAAAAAAGTGGAACACAGCAGAGGCTTGGAGTGCAAATCCATTGCCTTACTGGTCACAGAGATCCACCCAACATTCCTTGAACTCCATGGCAGTTTTATAATGACACAACAATTGGTTTAATTCCTTTATAATTTATTTTGTGAATGTCTAACCTATTTATATGCCAGAATTACCAAAAGTGGAATACAAGGTCAAACATTCAAAATAAAATATTATAATAAAACTTAAAAGAGCAATCCTAAGCCAATGTGAACATGCACTCATTATAAAAGCACTGCCACTCTGAGTCCTATTGTACTAAAGCAAATGTAGGTTGTTCAAACACCCCATAGAGTTGTATTGTAGATCTCGAAACAGATCTTAATGTGCACTATTGTATGACAGCCACAACACCAAATATTTCTGAGGATTAAATAAGCACATCCTGTAGTCCATCTCTTAGTTCTATGGTTTGGATACGATTTGTGGCTCTTAATTGCTTCTGTTGCTTTTATTTGCTTCATTGGTCTGGAGGCTGAGTTAATAATAATAAAAACTACGAATGAATCTCCAAACAATGTGTTAGGAAACTGTTAGATAAATGTGTGTGCTGTTTTGAAGCATACAGGACTTAGCTTTCGCTAAGTTAGAATAATTTTGAAAGTAAAGAGAAGTAATGATTGATTCTTTTGTCCTGGTGCTTTCTCCACTGAATCCCTTGTGTATCCGTGGTTCTTGTTGTGTTTCTTAATATAGGAGGGCGGTGTAAGTGGCTTCCTGCATGCTTTCATTGCAGAAGTGTTTGCGATGGTCAGAGCTCATGTAGCAGCTCTGGGGGGAAATGCTGTTGTCTCATACATCATGAAACAGTGTGTGTTTATGGAGAACCCAAACAAAAATCAGGTAAATAGCGCTTGAATGAACATTGCCTGTTTGCATATAAGCAATCCAAGATGAGAGAAGCCTTGCCCGCATTACCTATTCATTTCGGAGTCCAGACAAGGCTCTTAATGCAAACCAAATGTCAGCAGCCAAGAACTGTTAAGCAACACATTTCTGAATCAAGGCACTGATTTAGGACTCCTATGTTGAGCTTCACAAGCAAAAGGGACAGGTCCTCCTTGCCCCTGGTGAATTTGCAAAGGTTTGGAAAAATATCTGTTTTTGAACTACTATTACTTGAATTCTCTACTTAGCCTAGCGACTGGAATTGATAGCTCAAAATTTCTAGGAGTCGCAGTCAAAAATGTTTTTTCCCCAAGCGCTGGAAATTTGCTAATTATATGTATTAACAAGGCATTGATGTGTTTTGCTGAAAATACATGGTTGCCTAGTTTAGGGCATCATAGTTCATAAAGGATATTGATTCCAAAACCTAATATGTTAAGGATGATAACAATCCCTATATAAATGTATCAGAGTAGCAGTAGATTAATTTACGTGGAGCAAATTTGTATAGGAGCCCATGTGGCTGACTGTATTACTTGTTAATATTGAAAACTGCTCTTGCTATATGTAGAAAGCTAGTGGTTTTGTCAGTGCTGCTGTTGCCATACATCCAAAAACTCTTTTCGGTTAGTTGGTGTCGGAGAAGAAGGGGCCCTTTGTTGTAGGATCTGTAGAGCTACAGAATTCTGTGTTTAAGTTATAAGAATCTGTCAGTTTTAAAAGCTGCCAGCTGTATAAATAGATGTTCCTTCCTTGTTATTGCAGGCACAGTGCCTAATAAATGTAAGTGGAGATGCTGTAATATTTATACGTGAATCTGAATTAGAAGGGGCACCTGTCCAGCCCCCCACTGCTGGCTCTCAAACCACAAATACGAAAGAGAGTACCACATGAAGTCAAGAAACAGCTCCAGTGGATATGTGAAGATCTCTGTGGAATATCTGATGACAAAAGGTTGAATTCTTTCTTATTGGCAACACTCCATATATCAGGGGCAGCTATATATTGAATGAATCAGCAAATGCTTGTCGAGGGGATCTCCAAAAAGCCAGTGAACCACCTGATGAGCGCTGTGCACTGAAAATAATGTGTGTCTTTGGAAAGAACAGAAAATCAGAGGTTCTCATCAGACACGAGGTCATCAGGATATTACTTTCTGTTTCCCAGTGCCAAGATAAAATCTAATTTGGAAACGCAATCGGAAACCAATGTTGTTAATTTTGACTGGGGGGAGGGAATGGAGTTTACATTGCAACTGGAACATAAATGAAAAATCAATTATCTCCTGTCTTCTTGACGAAGGTGCTGGTTTCACCAGTATTGCCAAATATGTGACATGTACAGTAAGTATATTTCTTGACACTAGTGAGAATGTAAGCAAAATTAACTGGACAATCTGGATTTAGTTGCATGTTATAGTATTTTTTTTTTTCATGTTTGTGAACTATTGAATATTTTTCTACTGTACATTTTTCATTTTAAATGTTAAATATGATTATGGCGAAATTACTGGCTCAGATACATATTTTTGGAACAAAGGGGACAGAAGAAGCTCTTCTGTCAGGAGTCAATGAAGTCCCAGCTGTTTGTAAATACGAAACTGGGACATTTTACGTGGCAGGCTATAGATACCAAGAAAGTAAAGAAACAATGGTCTTGTGACCACCACATTCCCAGAATGAAACTAAAAATGTACTCAGGAAGAGTACATTTTTTCTGGAGCATATCGTAATAGGTTGTTTTCCGTCATCTTTGGACGGTTTCAGTAGAAGATTAGAAGCTGTGAATCTGAGAAATAACTGATGGTGTGCTTCTTGACTGCTTCATTTACGGGAAAGGGGGAGGCATACATGTGACCAAAGATGTTTTGAAATGTGTCATCATGACAGCATGCAACTGGTAAAAAAAAGTAATCCATGTATCCATTTTAAAATGGCTTATTCCTTCAGATGGTGAACAGCTGCAGAAAAATCTTTCAGAGGGTGGTGAATGCCCATCATCCTTCACACACCCCCATGACTACATAGTCCAGAACACAGCCAAACACTTTGATCGTCTCCTGTGTGGGACTTGAAGAAAATGTGTAAACTTGAATGTAAATAGATGTTTTGCTCGATCTAGGTACTGAAATCGTGTATTATTTGTTCCATTCAGAGTCCATTGTAAATGAGAATAATCACATTCCTGTTTGCATAATAAAGCCTCTTTATTAAATGTCCCTGCTCTACTTCTTTGGGGACTGCCCACTTGAATTCTAGTATTCCTTGGGAATCTTTACTTCATCTCTTGAGAAAAGCAGTGTAGTACAATTTGTGTTCTGCAGCTCATCAGCAGAGAGTCTTATTCTGTGGGAATTCAGCCTCATCGGGGGCTGCCCCAGAGCCTGGTTAGTGTTGTGCTTTCCTCTACTTGTCCAGGCAACAGTGAGAGGGCAGGCCTTAAGCGAAAGGGAGAAATAGTTCTTTTTCTTGGTCTCCGGGATTCACACACATGGCTTTTGCGCAGATCCCTGTTCAGGAACATTTTGGTGCCAGTATCTTGGATGGCCACATATGTTGCTGGATGAGCTTGCAGGCATGCACAGAGGGGATGGGAGGGCAGATACCGTGCTCCTCTTTCCCTCCTAGTTGGTTAGGGGCTTGTGAACACCATCCACTCTGATTTGCATTCAGATTTTTTTTCCTATGAAAAGGAAACATTCAGCAACCCTCCTGCTTATCTGTTTCCATGAGAGCTCTTTCACAAACTTTGCCCTATCTTTGGTCAATTAGGGTTGCCTAGGGGCCTCCCATGACCCCTCACTCTAATAGCAGAATGCAAATGTACGTGCATGATTCTTGGTCCCAAAATTAGTATCCTTCAGAAATTGTGCCCACCTATCCAAAGGAATGCCATGCCTTGTGGAGGGCTTTGTTGATGCTTCTTTTGTGGGTAGACATATGTCAGCTGTTATGTGTTTACACTGCCATCTGGTCTCATCGCTGACTTGTGAAAGTTGCATTTTCAAAAGATGAGTGCTATTGTGCAATGAGCATTGTAGAAGTGCTTTGAGCAAAACACACAGCAACATGATTCCTGATGGAATTCCCAGCAGGATGGCTCTTAACCCTGAAGCTGAAGAGATCTTCTGGACAGACCCACTATTTGTACCGGTGAACCAGTACAATTCAGACCAGAACTGGTGCATCTTTAACCACTAACTTCAACATTGCTCGTCCTGAGATTAGGTTTACACTTTAACTTTTACTAAGGTCAGCCCAAGACATTTGGCTGCCTGGGACAGAGGGATCAATGCTGCATCCACAGATATTGGGGGATAGGGTTTAGCTCAGTGGTAAAGCACATGATTTGTACGCAGAAGGCCTCAGGTAAGGCTAGAAAAGAATCCTACTTGAACATCTGCTGCCAGTAAGTGTTGAATATATTGATCTAATATGCCCCAAGAATCTGCGTAAGGTAGCTTCCTATCTTCTTACCAACATGCACAGTATGTACATGATTTGTCAAATGAAATGGACAGGATGAATTTTATTTTATTGGTGTGCTGAGTAACATTTCCTGATTACTTTCCAAAATTATTTTTCAGAGCATTCTAAGAGAAATTCTGTATGTAATATTTAGAAGAAATTCTCCTGCCAGATTTAGTATTGTTTTGTGTTGCTTCCTAAAGGATTCTCAGAACTGACCAGTAGAGGGAACCAGAGTATTATCTATATTTGGCTGGAACGCTGGTAATACCACCACAGAGTGCCAATGATACACATCACCAGCATTAACTATAACAACAGCTCTCTGAATGTCTCAAAATAGCAAGTAAGAATCCAAGTCCCATACTCAGAGCAACATTCCAGGCTCTGTGTGTGGCCTGTTTCATGCTGACAAATTATGGATTTGGGGCGAAATAGCCATCGGGCATCTGGGCTGCTACAAACTGATGGCTATTTGCCTACGGCTGCCATACTGTCCATTTACCCAATTTACTGCTTCACTGTTTTGTGACCAGCAGCACCCATTCACCAGCTCTAATCCGGCTCCTGCAGGTGTGATGTGAGAGGAAATTGCCAGCAATGCCACCCAGGAGAAGAGAGCACGACTGGCATTCTGTAATCTCATTATGTCTCCTTCTAGAAGAAAATAATAATATCAACGGATAAACCAGAGACTCCCAGCAGTCTTCAGACATAGCTCAAAATCCATAATTTGTCAACATGCATGATTGTGTAACAGTAACTGGGTGTCTAGCCAATTTTGACTTACAGCAACATTTCTAGGTTTTTCTAGATAGAGAGTATTCAGAAATGGTTTGCCAGTCCCTTCTTCTGGGGGTGACCTGGGACTCTGAAGCTTGCCCAAGGCCACACAGGCTGGCTCTTGTCCCTGCAGGCACAGTGGCGAACCAACCTCTGGCTCTGCAGCCAGATAACTAAACAGTGGTTAAATTTCCCCTCTCTGGTGTGTTGGTTAAGTCCCAACTCTTGCCTGCAGTGGTGGAATGTCCTGTTTGACTCCTTCCTCCTCCGACATTTGAGTGGCCAATGTGATAGCATCCTGTCCTCTGTCGTCCCCTTCTCCTCTTGCCTTCACTCTTTCCCAACATCAGGGTCTTTTCCAGGGAGTCTTAATGTATCCTAAATCTTGTGGAATGGATGACTGACATGTCAGTTAAGAAGGCTTTCCAATACACAAGCAACTTGGAATTTAGGTATTAATTGGAGTCCACTCAACTCACATTTGGGTTCCTCTGCTAATGTGTGCCATGTGAATGCTCACAATAAAAAATGTAAGGCAAAACCATAAGCTATAGAAACCAGCTCTGAAAGTGGTGAAGCTTAGTGGTTAAACTGCAGTACAGTACTGCGATCAAAGATTGCTCATGACCTGAGTTTGATCCCAACAGGCTCAGATAGCCAGCTCAAGGTTGACCCAGTCTTCCATCCTTCTGAAACTGGTAAACTGAGTGCCCGAGAGCTCACTAGAGGGGCAATGTGCAGCCTGAATAATTAAACTGTAAACTGCCCAGAGAGCCCTTTTAAGTGCTATAGAGCAGTATATAAGCACCATGCTGTGCTGTGCTTTAAAATACTGTCATGGAAAATATAAAACTGAGCTTGTATTCTGGCCTGAACTGAAGATCAACCCACATCAATGTGGACATATCAGGCTTAGAAGGAAGGCACCTCCAAATGCGAGATGCAGAGGAGTGGTATCAGGAAACAGGTACTGTATCTCGTCTCGTGATTCCAGAGGCATCCGATGGGGGCCACAGTGAGATACAGGAAGCTGGACAAGATGGGCCCGTGGCCTGATCCAGCAGGGCTCTTCTTATGTTCGTATGGTGATCTATCCAAGAAGAGTTTGCTCCAATGAAACGTCCTAGTTAACAAAAGACCTAGTCTGTTGGGCAGAGTTGTTAGCAATTGCGAGAGGTACCTACCCTTTTACCCCAAAACAACCACTTTTGGTTTTGAAAAGTTAAAAATTGAGTTGTTCTCATCAACAGTAACCATCTTTTTTAAAAGTCCAAGCGTTTGTTCAAGCCACTCCCCATTTTGTCAGGAACTCCACAGCGAAACGTTTAGAGGAGTCAAGAGTTCAGCCGAATGCCACAAAACGGGCCCTTTAAGGGCTAAAGACCAAACTGCAGTAGATTCTGGAGATGGGCACGATTCAGTTTGTCCCAGTTTGTCCCAGTTCATAAAGGTGGCATCACAGTTGCTGCTTCTCTCTTCTCCTGCCTCCTCAGCCAATCCAGCCCCTCACCAGGCCCTGCTTGCTTGCTTTTCCCACCTCCTCAGCTAATCCCCCAGTCATGAGCAAGAGCACAGACTTCTCTGCCCCGCCCTTTTCTCTGATTGGGAGATCAGCCAAGAGGGTGAGGCAGAGGAGCCTGAGCTATTGCCAGAACTGGAAGATCAGCTGAAGATCACAAAGGCTGAGCCCGGTGAAAGGCTGATTGAGCCAGAGGAAGGGAGTGGGTGGGAGCAGTAGCACCTGTGCTACTGTCTTTATGAACCAGGACAAGTGGTTCATGCCCATCTCTACTCTGGTGACATCTGTTACTTTCTCCTATACTTTCTCTTCTACTGTTTCTCCCTTCTCCTTTCTGGTTGTAAAAAGTGCATAATCTTTAGCTAATCTTTCTTAAATCTGGTGCAAACAGGCTGCTCAAATCATAAGGAAGCATTCATTAGCCTCTGCATGTTGTTCAGGTAAACATAATTATTTTCCATATAGGTCTTCAACTGGACAGTTTTCTATTCAAGCACCCCCTTCTGATATGTGTACAGAAGCCATTTTGTCTCCCACAGCAACAATGAGAGTTCACTCAAGGTCAGAGAGTAGAAAAGTTAAAGCAAGGGAGGATGTGACAGATAAACTCAAAGGCTAATTACAAGCCCTCCAAATGATCTCACAGCTGCTGCTAATCTTCCAAGAAGATAATAAGCAGAGATGGAACTAGCAATTTTGGTAACTGAAGCAAAAGACATGGTCTCCCACTCCTTCTGCCTGGACAATTGAGATCTGGGGAATTTGTCATGCTCCTCAAACCTTTCCTGAACTATTTTTGCAGTGTGACAGGATGCATTATCCTGCTAAAAGAAGACTCTGCTATCAGGGGACGCCATTGCCATAAAAGAGTGGACATGGTTTGCAACAATCTCCAGGTAGGTGGTACGCATCAAATTAACAGCCACATGAATGCCAGGATTCAAGGTTTCCCAGCAGAAAATTGTCCACAGCATCACGCTTCCTCCGCTGGCCGGCCGCCTTTCTGTAGTGCATCCTGCTGCCATCTCTTCCCCAGGTAAACGATACCCATGCAGCTGGCCATCCACCTGATCTCAAAGAAAACGTGATTCATCAGACCAGGCAACCTTCTTCCATTGCCCCATGGTTCATCTGGCACTTCACTCTGACACCTCATTGTCCTGTCCAAATTACAGGATGAATTCAAGGTGAAAATTAAATCTTGGTGGTCCTTTGCTGCCTCCATCATTTCCAGCAGAAAACTTTCCAACCGGCCGCTTCTGCTGGCTGGAGAGCAAACAGCAGCATATCAGATCTTGAAGAAGTTACTTATTGAGACTGGAAGGGAGATTCTGTGAGTTGTACACTCAGAAAAATAAAAGCTTCCAAGCTCTGAGTTCGCCTTCTTTCAATATGAAAATAGTGGATCTCTATATCAGAGGCATGATGCAAAACTGGCCATAAGGGTGCACCAGAGGGGAAAGCAAGAAATACACAAGCAACTGCAAGATGAGCCATTCCTTGCTTAGTTGTGATGCATTCAGATTTCAGTGCATACAGCACATTTGCCCGACAGTTGCTTAATATTGGGGAGGAGCCTATTGTTGGGATATATAGTTGTACAACCCAGCATGTATGTAGCCTAAGCTTTTTTTTTTCTAGGTGAACCTGTACCTGTCTGTTCATCTCGTGTCTCGGAATGGACAATTCTGGGATTTGTAGTTGAAAACCTCCCAAATAGCATATTCCTAGATCTCATGCTTCAAAAGGCATGATTCTCATCTAATGTCCTTCCCCATGTTTTTACCAAACATCTGTGTTTCAACAACAACAAAAAGAGCTTATAGTTATGCTTATATCCTATAAGGAAAAAAGGAAAGGAAATAAGAACAAAAAAAGAAGAAGGAACTTCTTTAGGGAAAGAGGTTTCTACTCCTAACCATTATTTGAAGAAATCTTTCAACTTTGTGGGTCTGTGCATTCTCTTAAATAATACACCAGTTTCCTGGGAAAGATTAAAATGTGTTATTTGCATGCTGGAGCATTCTGACCAGACCGATTCTATCTAGTATCAGCCAATGGATGTTAAGACGGTTAACTGCCAGAAAGATAAAGCAAGTGGCAAGTTATGTTATTCAGTTACATAGTCTAGTGATAGTCTGGGGGTTGTCTGCTAGATGTAGTCTGCTTATCTGTTAATGATGTCTGATAACGAAGTTAATATATCAGCATAGGTCTGTCAAGCATAAGTCTAGCTATCAAGTACAAATGTTTCAAGCACTGTTAGTTTATTTGACATGTTTTATACAGTAAACATTCTTAAACCTTCTTACCATGACCAAGTGAACTATACTGGCACACACAGAGGGAGAACACCATTCATGATCGATGTGTTTCTTTATGCTAAGTCTGAACCACTGTGTACAATCTTTCATACCTTTCAGCACTCACATGTTTCATGCAATCTCCCTGTTTCTTTTGGACCAGGCAGCTGGGGACAGAGTGCAGCTGGACACCCATCTGTGAATGCTTTCTGTACAAAGCAGAGCAGCAGTGGGTGGTCATGTATCCCCTTCTACAGAGAGGATGGTGCATTATTTGAAGGTCCCCCAGAGCAGTGGTCCCCAACCTTGGGGGTCCACATGTTCTTGGACTACAACTCCCAGAAGCCTACACCACCACCTCTGTTGCCCAGGATTTCTGGGAGTTGAAGTCCAAGAACATCTGGAGGCCCAAGGTTGGGGACCATTGCCCCAGAGGATGGTAGACATGGCCTTCCCTCAGAAGGGCAGTCTCCCGGGGGGGGGGAACATAAGCGGGCAGATCAGGGATCTGGAAGTTGCCCATCTGCAATGAGCTGTCCCTGGACAGCAGATTCAACAGGCATTTGAGTTACCTGGCCTCACTCCATCTTATTTGAATGTGATATACTGTACAATAGGACTCCGTTATCCGCAGGATCAGCACCTGCTGATTCACTTATCCACAGTCTGAAAGTATTAAAAATATTAAAAGAAACATCCTAGGAAAAAATATTTTTAAAGATGAAGTTATTAGAACTGGCCAGTAGAGGGAGGCAGAGATCATGCTATGCATAGTATTTGTGGGGGGGGGCAGGCGGGCTTGGAATTGATCCACTGTTGATACTGTAATTCTGTTTCCTTTTTTAAAAGACATCTTTACGCATAAGCCATAAATGATAGAAATTGCTATCGTCCTTTTGTCTTCCCTTGTTGACGACATGTACCTTCTGGTTTCAAACTATGTAAGTGGCCACAATCCTGGGGGGTTGGGGAAGGAGAGAAGTTTGGTAAGTCTCTACCAACACAATGGAGATGAGGAACTTGGAAAACTATTTGGGGGGACTAGAATAGCTGGCTGAATAGTTTTGGTGGTTTGGTTGGGAGTTCGATTCCCCACTGTGCCTCCTGTGAGCAGAGCCAGCCTGTGTAGCCTTGGGCAGGCTGCACAGTCACAGAGCGCCCCCAAAAGATAGGAATAGTAAACCACTTCTGAGTATTCTCTACCTGGAAAACCTTGAAAAAGGGTCACCGTAAGTCAGAATTAACTTGATGGCACATTATTAGTAGTATTAATGACTATAATACCCATATGCCCCTATCCAGTGTAGCCACTAAATGAAGAGAGAGAGAGAGAGAGAGAGAGAGAGAGTTAATTTTCATGCTGTGCTGAAATGAGTAAAAGAAAATCCAGTTTGGAAAACTTCTACTGTCATACTTTTACTGGGAGATTCTGGGAGTTGCATTTGAAAAAGGGGTGGATGGGTGGGTTATTTTCAAAACTCTGCTTAGACAGATGTAAAGAGTTCCAGAGCTTGGATGATGGAAAAGTAACATTCCCAAGTAGTTAAAGAAAACACATTATTCAGCCTATTAGCAAATCTAGAAACACGCAGAAAAATATTTGTAAAAAGCTCAGCCAGCCTTGTTATTAATGTATGTGGAGAAAAATCTACAATGATTGTTATTCTCTGAAGCCTGCTGCCAAGGCTGCATGGATCCACAGTGATGTGCTGAATGCCAAGATGCTGTGTTGTGTGTGTGTGTCCTACTGCCACATATTTGTACCCAAAATGAATAAAACTCAAAAGTTCATGAAATTCCCCTTTGATAGTAAAGCTCCCTCCTCTTTATTCTGTCTAATTTCCAAGACTTAGCTTCTCCCCATGCCCAGACTCTACCTTGATAGTCCTTGTCCTTACTCTTACACTCTATTTCTTTCTCCTTCAAGAATAAACATTAATATTCTTTCTACTCCTCTGAGCAATAGTTTTCAAACATTTTCCTTCAATGGTACAAGGCCACAGAATACAGACAATTGACCTTACAGACATCACCAATATAGAAATTAATTCTGTTTCTCTGTTTATATAATTGGAAGCAGGAGATGGAGAAGCTCTATTCTGTCTGCAAAAATAAGACCAGAAATGGCCTGTGGAATTTAAAGACCATGTAAAGAACAAATCTGCATTACTAAACTCAGTCATCCATGAATCAGTAGAACTATGAACTGAGGTCAGAACTATAATCCAGGGTGAATGCAACTCTTCAAATAAGAAGCAAAGGTAAAAGGTAGCAGATGCAACTTTTCAGAGGCATGAATGTAGGCACAGAGAAAATTATTACAATAATCTGGGCAAAGAAACAGAAGAGAAAAGCAAGGGATGTTTTTGATAGGATCTTAGAAATCAAATACTGTATAAACAAAGATTAAGGATGTGGAAGGAGCAGCGGGGGAATGACAATCCACCTTGCGCTTACTGGAGAAAAGCAAAAGATACAAATGCAACTAATGAATTCAATGATTGTATACAATTACATTAGAAAAGTCACTATGTAACTTAATACTTGAATCATTTATTGTTTTTAGCTCTCTTTTTAAAAAAATGAAGTTAAGCCACCTTGAGTCCTTTTATGGAGAAAGAAGGGGTAAAAATAAAGTAGGACAACCCTAAGGGTCAAGAGCAGACCAACAACAATTTGACCTATATTTGCATCAGCAACATATTCTTTTAGTTATTCTATACTACTTAAGTACAATGAAAAATCTGGGCTGAGGAATATGCCTTTCACCTGTCTTAGAACCATGGAATCATAGAAAAGTGAAGTTGGAAGGGGCCCACACTTAGGTGATTATCTAAGTTTTTCTTGAATGTATTCTCGAAGGCTTTCATGGCCAGGATCCAATGGTTGTTGTAGGTGTTTCGGGCTGTTTGGCCATGTTCTTAAGGTTTTCTTTAATGCCTCCAGTGTTGGAGCACTCACCAATTCCTGAGGTAGACGGTTCCACTGTCGTACTGCTCTGTTAGGAAGTTTTTCCTGATATTCAACTGAAATCTGGCTTCCTTTAACTTGAGCCCATTGTTGTGTGTTCTCGATCATCACTCTGGGATGTTGTTCTAACAGTTAAGTTTTTCCCAATATTCAGCTTCAGTCTGGCTTCCTGTGGCTTGAGTCCATTATTGCGTGCCCTGCACTCTGGGATGGTGGAGAACAGATCCTGCCCCTCCTCTGTAGGTCTACTTTTCAAATATTTTAAAAATTGCTACTCTATCTCCCCTCAGTCTTCTTTTCTCAAGGCTAAACATGCCCAATTCTTTCGCCCTTTCCTCATAAGGTTTCATTTCCAGTCCCCTGATCATCCTTGTCACCCTCCTCTGAACTTGTTCCAATTTTTTAACATCCTCCTTGAAGTGTGGTGTCCAGAACTGGACACAATACTCAAGGTGAGGCCTAACAAGTGCTGAATAGAGGGGGACTAGCACCTTGTGGAATTTGGAAACTATACTTCTATTAATGCAGCCTAAAATAGCATTTGCCTTTTTTGTAGCCACATCACACTGTTGGCTCCTATTTAGCTTGTGATCTATGACAATTCCAAGATCCTTCTCAGTCGTAGTTTTACTGAGTCAGGTATCCCCCATCTTGTAACTGTGTAATTGGTTTCTTTTCCCGAGGTGCAGGACTTTGCACTTCTCCCTGTTGAATTTCCTTCTGTTGCTTTCAGCCCAGTACTTCATCCTGTCAAGGTCATTTTGAATTTTGTTTCTGTCTTCTAGGGCGGAGGTCCCCAAACCCCAGTCTGCGGCCCAGTGCCGGTTTGTGGCCTGGGCTGGGCCGGGCTGGGGAGACAGACCTTCCCGCCCCACCACACACTCCCCCCCACAGACCGTTTACGCTTTCGCCCATGTGAGCACTCCCCCACCCCTTCGTGCATGCGCACAAGTGCCCCCTGAATGCCGTGCCACCCTTTGCACATGTGCATGAGTGCACACCTACATGAGTGCTGCACTGCCCTTTGCACATGCACATGAGTGTGTGCGCACCCGGATGAGCACCCCACTCCTTTGCACATGCACACGAGCGCACACACTCATTCGTGCACGAGTGCAGGGGGTGCCCTGCCTTCCCCAGCCAATCCGCGGGGGCTAAAAAGTTTGGGGACTGCTGTTCTAGGATATTAACTATTCCGCCCAATTTGGTATCATCTGCAAATCTTACAAGCATTCCCTGCACTCTCTCATCCAAGTCATTAATAAAAATGTTGAAGAGCACCAGGCCAAGAACTGAGCCTTGGCGTACCCCACTTGTTACCTCTTCCCAGTTAGAGAAGGACCCATTAATCCTCACCCTTTGAGTATGATTCTGTAACCAACTGTGTGTCCACCTGACACTTGATCTATCCAGCCTACACCTAGTTAGCTTGCTAATCAGGATATCATGGAGTGCCTTGTCAAAAGCTTTACTGAAGTCAAGATATACTATACGTCTACAGAATTCCCTCTATCAGGGAGATGACCTGATCAAAAAATGACATCAACTTAGTTTGGCAGGATTTGTTCCATGTTGGCTTCTAGTTATTACTGCATTGTGACTGCTTTATGATCTGTTCCAGAATTTTGCCTGGGATTGATGTCAGGCTGACTGCCCTGTAGTTCCCAGGTTCCTCTTTTTTGCCCTTTTTGAAGGAAGATACAACTTTGGCCCTCCTCCAATCCTCTGCCACCTCCCCCATTTCCCTTGATTTCACGAAAAGAATGGATAGCGGTCCTGAAAGTTCTTCAGCCAGTTGCTTTAGTACTTTCTGATGCAGTTCATCCGGCCCTGGAGATCTGAACCCATTCCAGGCAGTAAGGTATTCCTTGACTATTTGTTTATCCATCTCCAGCTGCAATCCTGTCCCCCCCCCCAAACACTTGCACTTCCAATTTGCTTGGAAGTTCAGAGTCTGCCTTATGGGAAAAGACTGAACTAAAATAGGAATTGAGCACCTCTGCCTTTTCTTTGTCCTTTGTTCTCATTTTTCCATCTCCATTGCGGAGCTGTGCCCCTATGTCTTTTGTTTGTCTTTTGCTACTCACATACCCGAAGAATGCTTTTTTATTGCTTTTAGTGTCCCTAGCTAACCTCAGCTCATTCTCAGCCTTTGCTCTCCTAATGTCATCCCTGCATTTCCTTTCTACTTGTCTGTACTCCTCCTTGGTGGCCTGGCTTTCCTTCCACGCCCTGTACATGTCTTTTTTTGCTTCTAGGTCCTCCCCAAGCTTTTTATGAAGCCACACTGGCCTTTCCCCCCCACCTCCTTATTTTATTGTTGGAATTGTTTGGAGTTGTGCCTTTAGAACTTCTTCTTTTAGAAGCTCCCACCCTTCTTGGACTCCTTTTCTTGTTAGGATTTCCTGCCATGGAACCTTACTCATCCTTGTTCTGGGATTATTAAAATTGGCTTTTTTAAAATCCAGCAGATATGTGTGACTACACATTGCTTTGGTTTCCTTTGAAATCAAAGATTCTAGAAGGACATGATCACTCTCACCTAGAGTTCCCTTTACTTCCACTTCCCCCACCAAGTAATCTCTGTTGGCCAGGACCAAGTCAAGGACAGCAAATTCTCTAGTTTCTTTCTCCACTTTTTGTAGCCATTTTTGGTGCCTGTAAAGCGAGGAATCTGTCCTGAAAACACAGTGAGGAGCCATTTTGCACAGAGGGCAGCCATTTTAGAGCCGCCGATCAGCTGTTTCAAAATCGTCATTTAGCAAAAAATCGGTTCCCGAAGCAGGGAACCAATCATCGTTAAGCGAATTTTTACCATTAAAACATTGTTTTGTGATTGCAAAAGCGATTGCAAAAACCTCATCGTCAAGCGGTTTCGTCGTTTAATGAGGTAATCGTTAAGTGAGGCACCACTGTATTTCGGTCCTAACTCCATGTAGCAGGGAGTCCGCTGCTACAACTACTGTCCTCTTCTTCTTTTTGTAGGGTGTAGGTTCAGCAACGGCATTCTGCTGTGCTTCAGCCCTACTCATGTCCTCCTGTGGGGTCTCCTCTGCATGCTGTCCGACAGGTTCTTCTTCAGGTAACTGAAAGAGGTTTTGTAGTTCCACCAGGAAAAAATGTCTTCTTCTTTTGCTCCTAACGGTGATTCTTGTCCATGGTGGTTCCTCCACTATGTTCGTAGCCTCTACAGCATTTTCCTCCACTGCGATGTTTTGGTTTTTAACCCCATCAGCCGTTCCCCTCTCTGCCAGCTGCTGCTGCTCAAGAGTTCTATCAATGCAGGCTTCATCTTCCCTTATAGCCTTGAGCGTGGCTACTCACTGCTCCAGGGTCTCTGGCTTTCTCTTCTAATGTGCCACACTTTTACAGTTGTTACATGCATATAGCATTTTACACTCAAGAAGAAAGATAAACGTAGCACAAACTTTGCAGCTAACCGCAAAGGAGTTGTCTTCCCCCTCAATCATCCCTTCTAGCTTTTATACTTTCAACTTTTTTTAAGGATACCTGTCCCTCTTGTTTTGCTAGTTTAAATATAGTTGTACGCAAAGGAAAGAAACAAAAACTTTGTCAAGGACCTCCCCGAGCAAACTCCCTGTTTGCTCTCCTGGTCGTGAGCTCAAAGTTAACGAGCTCCCTGGATCTGCCTTGAGCTTTGTTGGTCAGCTGTGCTCTGCTTGGAGTCAGGAATCAAGAGGCCCTCCCAGAACTCACAGCTACTACTTATTTGTTGTTTAGTCTCTAGGTTGTGTCTGACTCTTTGTGACTCCATGGACCAGAGCATGCCAGGCCCTCCTGTCTTCCACTCCCTCCCAGAGTTGGGTCAAAGTCATGTTGGTCGCTTCGATGACCCTGTCCAGCCATCTCGTCCTCTGTCGTCCCCTTCTCCAATTGCCTTCACACTTTCCCAACATCAGGGTCTTTTCCAGGGAGTCTTCTCTTCTCGTGAGATGGCCAAAGGATTGGAGCCTCAGCTTCAGGATCTGTCCTTCCAGTGAGCACTCAGGGTTGATTTCCTTCAGAATGGATAGGCTTGTTCTCCTTGCAGTCCAGGGGACTCTCAAGAGTCTCCTCCAGCACCACAATTCAAAAGCATCAATTCTTCAGCCAGCAATTAGCCTTCTGTATGGTCCAGCTCTCACTTCCATACATCGCTAGTGGAAAAACCATTGCTTTGACTATGCGGACCTTTGTCGGGAAGGTGATGTCTCTGCTTTTTTATCTCAGCAATAATCAGGCCACTCCCTTTTCTCTTAGGTCAATCACAGGACTTTTCCTGTTAAAGACACACTTCAGGTCCTTTCCTGGTGTTACTCTAAAGAAAATCCACTTACCTCTCTGCCTTAACCCAAGATATAGCAGAGACAGAGCTCATGGACTTTCTCATTAACAGAGACTGCCACCCCCCCCCTTTCCAGGCTTCCCTGAGCTTTGTTGCAATCCTTGCAGTAGAAGATGCTGATTTTCTTAGCACCAGGATGCTGCTGTGAGCTCTCTCTGTTGCATGCAAAGTGCTGGATGGCATTTCAGTCTCAGATGGGTGATTAAAAGACATTAGCTTCACAAACGACCTGCTCTGGGCAGAAATAAAAGCTGCCAGAACTCTGCCGTTGCTACAGACCCATCCTGCTTTCTGCATCTTTGAATTCTCCTTCTATGGCTATGGAGACTGTCATGATGAACACCTGTGCTTCCAGTTTATCCCCAAACCACTGCCTATACATTCACCCTATACCTGCTCCTCCCATTGCAAATAAACACAGGTGTTCTTAATAGTCCACTGATACTCTTTATTTTACATAATATCATCCTAAAGCAGTGGTCCCCAACCTTGGGCCTCCAGATGTTCTTGGACTATACCTCCCAGAAGCCTTCACCACCACCTCTGCTGGCCAGGATTTCTGGGACGTGAAGTCCAAGAACATCTGGAGGCCCAAGGTTGGGGACCACTGTCCTAAAGAACAACTGGCTCACACCTCTCCCATTCCAAACTGCTCCCCCACTCTGTCCGCCTCTCAGCAAGTCCCTCCGGACATGCTAACTCACATGCCAGTCTCTCCACCCTTCCGTGGAACCCCTAATCCAACTGACCCTATTAACTCAGATTACTGCTATACAAGCCCTACCACTGCATCACACGGATTTTGCCTCTTCTTACTGCTCATCAGAAGTCTGAAGCAAATAGGGAACAGGGGGAGAGTAAGATTCAAGTGAAGTTGTTGCCATTATGTACCTAACATCATGGGAAAGTGTGAAGTCAGGAGGAGAAGGCAATGACAGAGGACGAGATGGTTGGACAGTGTCATCAAAGCGACCAACATCAATTTGACCCAACTGCACGAGGCAGGGGAAGACAAGCGGGCCTGGCGTGCTCTGGTCCATGGGGTCACGAGTCGGACATGACTAAACCTAACATCACTTCTGATTCATGGAGATCTGATGAATTAGTAACCTCCAAAATATCTTATCATTAATACCCCTGCTCGGGTCTTGCAAAAGGAAAGGCTTGGCTTCGTTTATTGAGTTGCTCCATCTCATACTCAGCCTTCCTCTTTCCCTATGACCTTCAGATTTTCCTCGCATTACTGTCTTTTGCAAGGAAGTCTTGTCTTCTCATGATATGTCCGACTTACGACAGCCTCCATTTAGTCATGTTTGTTTTCGTACAGAATTCAAACTTGCTTTAGTTGTGTGTGGATTTGCTATGCGCTGTCAAGTGACATCCAAGTTACGGAGATCCTAAGAGGGTATTCAATGGACCTGGGATAGTTAATGAGTGGTTTTACTGTTACAACACACACCTCAGTGAGGTTCCACGACTGAGCCCAGCTTTCAACCCAATTATGCTGAGTCCCACTGGCTCCCTGCTTTGATCTACCATGCACCAATTTGTCTTTCTGATGGTGGCATCTGAAAAGTTCTCCTCCAGAACCATGTATCAGATAACGATTTTTGTGGGGTGGGTGGGATCCTCTCTCCTTACTCTCCGTCTTTTACACCCACCGGTCATGGCCAAAACTAGGACACTCAAAAGTCCTCAAAGCACTATAAAACTTTCTAAGAACGCTTGGTCTTTTGAGTCTGTGGGTGGCCCTGGTTTTAATCACAGCCGAGAGGCAGGGAAGCCCAGCATCTCCTATTCCCACCCCACTTGCACCCCGACCCCACCCCACCGCCCCAGATCGGGGGGATCATGGGGTCGTCGATCCAAATATTGCCATATGGGGATATATTATATTTCAACAAAAAAAAACCTCGAAAGCAAAAGAGATGCTTCACGTCCTCTCTCTCTGTGTGTGTGTCTCTTGCATATTTTCCCCGCTCCTCTTTCGCCCTGGCGGCAAATCCGGATCCCCGGCCCCTCTCCGCCTCGCTTCCCCTTTGTCCCCCGCGTCCTCCTTTGTCTCGCCGGCGCCGCGGCAGGAAGTCCAAGGGGAAGAGCCGGGCCGGCTCGGGATCGGGCGCATCCGTGCGCGCTCGCGCGTGTTCCTGGAAAGGGGGAAGGCAAGAAGCGGAGGAGGGGCGCGCGGGGGGGGGCTGAGGAAGAGGAGGAGGGGGCGCGGCCACACCCCCTCCGCCGACCCTCCTCCTCCTTGCCGGCGCTGCGCCCCCCTCCCCCGATCCTCTCCAAAGCCTCCGCCGGGCGAGGAGGCGCTGCCGCAGCGAGCGAGGATGGAGGCCGGCCGAGGGGCGGGCAAGGCAGGATAGAGCCCAGCCGCCGAGGCAGAAGCCCCGCCGGGGGGAAAGCTTGGCCAGCGCCTCGCCTCGCCCGAGGGTCTCCCTTGCGGGGTGGTTTTGCTTCCCTTCCCCTCCGTGCAGGCCCGGGTCCCTTTCTTTCCCGCGGGTCCGGCATAGGCAAGGCGAGGAGGGGGGGGGGCAGTCTGGGAGGCCGTCCGTCCGGCGGAGCCATGCGGGTCCCGGGCGGGCGGCCTGAGGCTCTCCCGGCTCCGCTTCCCCGCCGGCGCCCCCCCGGGAGGAGGAAGAGGAGGAGGAGGAGGAAGGCGAGCGCGCCTCTCCGCCGCAGGAGCCCCGCGGGGCCACCTTGCATGGGGGGACCGGCCAGGCGCGCCTGCCTGAGCAGCCCCACCACGGTCGCCGCCGCGGGCCCCCGGGAGGCGGAGGTCGCCTCGCCCGGGCCGGCCAGCCGAGCGGGAAGGCAAGGCTCGCTCCTTCCTTCCCTCCCTGCCTGCCTGCCTGCCTCCTTCCCTCCCCACTTCGCCCGCCTTGCCTTGCCTTGCGCGCCGCCCAGGTCCCGAGGGAGAGGGACCCCTCCGGGGGAGGAGGAGGAGGAGGAGGAGGTCGGGATCGGGACCCCCCCCCACTCCCCCCCCCACTCCCACTCCCACTCCCGGCCGCGCCGCAGGATGGCCGGGCTCCTCCTGCCCTGCAAAGGCCCGCGCACCCGGGTGCCGGTGGGGGCCAGCGCCTTGGGCTGCTGCTTCTTCGTCCTCTGCTGGCTCTACATCTTCCCGGTCTACCGGCTGCCGGACGAGAAGGAGATCGTCCAGGGGGTCCTCCTGCAGCAGGGCCGAGCCTGGCGGAGGAACCTCAGCGCCGTCGCCGCCTTCAGGTGAGCGGGGCGGGGGGGCTCCGGGAGGGACCCCGAAGGATGGCCTCTCGCCATCCTGCGCTTCTTCTTCCTCTTCCTCTTCCTCCTCCCCCCTCTCTCCCTTCTCCCTCTCGCCATCAAGGGCAGCCAGGGACAATCGCCTGACACCCCCCCCCTTCCCCGAGATGCCTCCTCCATCCAAAGCCCTCTCGCGGCTAGTCCTCATGAACGACCCCCTCGCTCGGGCCCCCCCGGGGCATTGTTGGCTGCTAGGAGCATCCTGTCCTCAGTTTGATCCCCTGGATTTGGGGTGGGGGCGGGGGATGGGGAGGCATCTCGACTGAAAAACAAAAGGAGAAGAAGAGGATGGATAGGCAGGTGCCCCATTTGCAGATAATAATTAAAAAAAAACCAAAACACCCCCTCAACGAGCCCCTATAAGCAAAGGAACACGCTGGGGTTAAGTCAGGTGAAAGCCCCCCCAAAATCACCAAGACGAGCCAGCACTGGAGTCTGGCAGGACTCCTTCTTCCCTGGCATGTCCTCCCTTGAACTACAGCGCCTGCAGCTTTCAGCATCTGGTTGAGGATGATGGAGGGATGCTTCGGTCCCCTCTTTTCTCACCCCTGCAGCCTCTGCAGTGCTTTGCCGGACAAAGAGATCTGGAGATCTCGGAAGTGCGCACCCACTTTGGGGGGGGCTTTCACGTTGGCCTCTTCTTGCGAGTCGCCTTATAAAAGAATTTACAGTCGGGGATTTGAGGGCTTCCCCCCCCCCCCCCACTGACAGCCAGGGTTGGTCTGCAAAGTTTCTCCTCAAGTTTAAGAGGACGCTGATTTTTCACAACCAGGTAAGGTACAGTGTACAATCTCCCAGTGCCTTCCTCAAAACTCTGCTGCGTGTTCTTACGTGACTTCAAATCACGCTCAGCTCATGGTGACCCTATAATAGCAGCTTTAAGGTACGCTCCAGGAGCATCTAATCATTGCAGTCTCTGCAATTTTGAGTTTCCGTGACTAAACGAGGATTTGAATCCAGGTCTCCGGAATCCCAGTCCGGCACTCTGCAGTGGTTTCCCCTTTATTCTGCTAAAATACAAAGGTTTTGCCATAGCAAGAGAGACTCAAACATGGCCAAGTTGTAGATGAAATAACTGTGATTTCCATGAATCCCAGTATGTTCCCTGGGGGGGTCTGATCCTGTAGGGTTGCATGCTGATTGTATGTACACTGTGGTATAGCTGAGAGCTGAACTAGGAGTGAGGAGACCTGAGTTCAAATCCTGATCAACAACGGAAACTCATTTGGGACATGGGTGCCAATGATCAGCTATATCGAACATCCAGTAAAAACTCTGTTACGATTGCCATAGGACGAAAGTAACTTGGTAGCACAGAACGAAAATGGTTTCTGAACATCCAAGGTGCAGAGAGAAGTATTGGGATCCTGGTGATAAGCATCATGTGAGGAAAAAGTCAGCAGAACGTAGGATTTTAATTTAATTTGAATTTATTCGTTACATTTCCACCCTGCTTTTCCTGCAGGGAACCCATGACAGCATAGGTGGCTCCTTTCCTCTCCACTTTATCTTTTTAACACAACTGGTATTCCGGGGAAAGAGAAAGCTACCCAAAAGGAGCACAACGATAGAGAAGCTGGCGGCTCAGGCTTGGATCTCCCAGATCCTGCTCCACCTGTTTCATACCTGTCCTCTTCCCCCCACGGCCTCCTCCCTGCTTTGTATTCAGTCGTGTACTCCAAGTTCACGTAATCTCCAACCTTTCAAAAAGACCAAAGCAAAAACCCACTTTTTAAAGGCATCCTTCAGTCTCGAGAGACAATGGTAACGTGCTCTGTGTGGAGGTCTTAGAACAGCGTCTGGTGTGGCTGAGAAGGCCAATTCGAGAGTGACCATCCCTTCCACACTGAAGACAAATGCAATCTGTCCCCTGTCCAGCTCCCTGATTTGGCTGCTTTCGGGACTGCCTCTTTGCCTCGGCCTGCTGGACAAGGATCTCTTCAAATTGGGAGAGGTTGTGATGCAACGCCTGCCTTCAGGCTGAATGCTCAGATATCAGGGTTTCCCATCTGTTGAGGTCCATTCCTAAGGCCTTCAGATCCCACTTGCAGATGTCCTTGTATCACAGCTGTGGTCTCCCTCTGGGGCGCTTTCCCTGCACTAATTCTCCATACAGGAGATCTTTTGGAATCTGACCATCAGCCATTCTTACAACATGCCCAAGCCAATGTAGACATCGCTGTTTCAGTCATGTATACATGTTCAAAATTCCAGCTCATTCTAGGACTACTCTGTTTCAAACTTTTGTCCTGCCAGGTGACACAAAAAATGCGTCGGAGGCAACACATATGGAACGTGTTCAGCTTCCTCTCCTGCCGTGCACAAAGGGTCCAGAACTCACTGCAGTACAGGAGTGTGCTCAGGACACAGGCTCTATAGACCTGGATCTTGATTTAAAAAAACCCACTAGACCCATTGAATTAATTGGGATTTGGTGAATCAGCTTCTCTGCGAGCTCCATCAATTCAAATGAGACTGCTCTAACTGCAATAGACTGTGGTAAGATAAAGGCCAACTAGAGGAAACCCATTTGATCCAATGGAAGTTATAGAGAAATGAAACTCACCAAATCCCTGTTGATTCAGTGGGCCTACTCTAGTGGAATTTACCTTGCTAAACAACAAGATTTTGACCACGGAAATGACTGCAATTGTGGGTAATGCAGTTTTAAGAGATGGGAAAGAACCAGGTTCCTAAAGACCCGAACCCAATACACACACGTCTCTTTTCAGGGACACAAGGTAAATTTGGGTTTTTGGCAAGAAAAGACTTTGGATATCTAGCAAAAATCTTTTTGGAAACTACGACCATAATCTTTTCATGGTCTGAGGCGGTCTCCTTAAACTTCGATTAAGGTCAAAGTGGAGCATTGTGGACATTGAAATGGTTAAAATGAAAATGCTTTTGTCAACTGTACCAGATAAAGTTGAGCAGAGGCCAAACCACCTTGGAGTCCATCACATGTTTTTTTTTTTTTTTAAACTACTTCCAGTGCGTCCATGCCAAGATGTGGGCCTGCCCTAAACTTGCTACAGAGATTTGGGTTTAGAGGTCAGATTTCTCGATTTCTCTGCATTCTCTTCCTGCCGTTCGCAAGGCTGTGCTCTTCCTTCATAGCCATATTTTTATTGTGCTTGTGGGGGGTGGAGGAAGGGATGGGTGATTTGTTAAAGCCTTGGCCACCCGTGTTCTGGAAGGTATTTTGTGTCTTTAATTATAAGGAAGAGCTTAGCTGTGTAGAAAGTATGATTTCAAATCCAGAGTGTGAATTTTTCCGCTCCATAAAGGAACCATCATGTGCCAGTAAGTCAGTTCTGATTTATGGCAACCTTTTCCAGGGGTTTCCAGTGAGAGAATACTCAGAAGTGGTTTCCCGTTCCCTTCTGGGGGGGGGGGGGAGCAGGGCATCCTGGGATTGTGCAGCTTGCCCAAGGCCACACAGGCTGGCTCTTTTCCCTAGAGGCCCCGGGCGGATTTGAACTCTCAACCTCTGGCTCTGCAGCCAGGTAGCTAAACCTCTATCCATTCCATCCCCCACAATCACATAGTATGCACGTACAGTGGTGCCTCATACAACGAGCGCCCCGTAGAGCGATGATTTCGCTCTACGGTGACGCTTTTGCGATAGCTAATGCGATTGCAGAGCGATGCCCCCAGTGGGCGAAAATCGCAGAGCGAAGGTCGGTAAGCGGTTCGCTTACCGACCTTCGCTTTGCGACCCACCGATCAGCTGTTCCGCGGCTTCAAAATGGCCGCCGGAACAGCCGAAAGGGCCGGGCGCAGCGTTTTCGCCCCCTTGGTAAGCAAGGGGAGTGCGCGGAAAACGCTGCCGGAACAGCCGAAATGGCTGCGCGCAGTGTTTTCGCGCCCTCCCCTCGCTTACCAAGGGCACGAAAACGCTGCGGCCAGCCATTTCGGCTGTTCGGGCGGCCATTTTGGACCCGCCGGACAGCTGATCGCAGCCATTTTTGCGCCCTCGTTCAGCAAGGGGAGGGCGCGAAAATGGCTGCCGGCCATCGGAGAAACATCGCTGAACGGTGAGTACAGCAGCCGATTGGAACGCATTAAACACTGTTTAATGCGTTCCAATGGGCTTTTCAGCCCCGCTCAGCGATGTTTCACACAGCGAGGGTTAATCCGGGACAGATTAACCTTGCTGTGCGAGGCACCACTGTATTGGAATTTGACCTAAGTAAAAAACCCTAAAACCTAATCTCAATGAGGACTACAAACTCAAATTAGTACATCCCACCATCCCATAATAGGTACTTCTTTGGCTTTGTAGTCCTCATCAGGACAAGGTTCTTTCCCTTTTAGTTTTTTTTTAGACCTAGATCAAAGTCCAAAGGATGCCCCCTCTGTCTGTCTGGACACTATCTGTCTGGCATATCTTTTTATTAAACAAGCCACTCATTATTATTTTTTGTGTATGTGGGTCAGGCCACAGTGAAGATGTTTTGCACTCGATTTGGCCTTGCCTTTGGGTAGTCGCTGCCAAGAAAATAGTTTCTTTTCTTTTCCTGCACATGTTTTGGACAGCCAGAGGACTCCGAAGATTAGAAAACAGGCTGGAGGATGGAGACAAAGTCGTCACTATGGCACCTACTCCATGGGCAAGAAATTTCAGGGGCATTTTTTCCCAATGCAAAACAATACTAGAGCATGGGGGCCGTTATTTATTTATTTATTTATTTATTTATTTATTTATTTATTTATTTATTTATTTATTTATTTATTTATTTATTTATTTATTTATTTATAAAATCCTGCTTCTACTCGTAGGTTGCTAGGGTCTCTGAGAGTGGTATTCCACAAAAGGAACTTTTCCAAGCCATTGTGTTACCCACCGGTCGTGGTGGTTTGGCAACCGAAACAAAACAGGCGTTTTGCTTTGCTTGGTTTCGCATTGGCGATTCGCAGCTCTGCAATTTTATATGTCAGTTTGCCTGGCTTAATTGTTTATATTATATTAGAGCCGGTGTTCTGTGATTAATGTTCTCATGGTCATTGGCTATGAACAATGAAACTGGACAGACACGAACACATAAATGAAGCCCTTGTTCCTAAGGGCGGCTCATATTTCATACTTTTTGAAAATGCAGATGACATTTTCTAACAGGAAATCATGTGATGCATGGACACCCTGGTAACTGATAAGCACAGCAGGTAGTTTGGTGACTCTGAACTTTGACTTTATTATTCTTATTTTATTCATATGGGAGTGTTGCACATTTTAAAATCATGGATGTATTACAGGACAGAGCTTCTGGCCATGAAGGACTTTTGCGGGCTGCGCACCGCGGCTCGGGGGACGCCCAAGTGTTCTCGCAACACTTTCCCACTCTTCGGGGAGGTTCCTTTTATATCCCCCATGTTTTAATTCAGTTTTATCTTTTGAAAACCCAGCCCCTCCACAAAGTTCACAGAATCACAGAATCATGAAGTTGACAGGGACCTATAAGGCCATCGAGTCCAACCCTTTGCTCAGGGCAGGGATCCAAATCAAAGGATACTTGCCAGATGTTTCTCTGAATTTCTCTGGAGTGCCTCCAGTGTTGGAGCACTCACCACCTCTCCAGGTAATTGTATCCATTGCTCTACTGCTCTAACTTCTCTGAACAGCTTAGAAAGTGTTGTTCTTGCTGCTGCTCTCCTCCTCCTTCTCTTCCTCCTCCTCCTCCATCTTGTCCTCTTCCTTCTCCTTCTCCATGTCCTCCATGTCCTTCTTGTCCTCCTGCTCTTCCTTCTTCTCTTTCCCCTCCTCCTCCTCCCCCTTCTCCTCGTCCTCCTCCTCCTTCTCTTCCTCCTCCTCCTCCATCTTCTCCTCTTCCTTCTCCTTCTCCTTGTCTTCCTTCTTCTCCTTCCCCTCCTCCTCCTCCCCCTTCTCCTTCTTACTCCTCCACCTTCTCCTCCTCCTCCTCCTTCTCCTTGTCCTCCTTCTCTTCCTTCTTCTCCTTCTCCTTGTCCTCCTTGTCCTCCTTGTCCTCCTTCTCCTCCTCCTCCCCCTTCTCCTCGTCCTCCTTCTCCTCCTCCTCCACATTCTCCTCCTCCTCCTTCTCCTTGTCCTCCTTCTCTTCCTTCTTCTCCTTCTCCTTGTCCTCCTTGTCCTCCTTCTACTCCTTCTCCTCCTCCTCCTCCCCCTTCTCCTCGTCCTCCTTCTCCTCCTTCTCCTCCTCCTCCACATTCTCCTCTTCCTTCTCCTCCTTGTCCTCCTTCTCTTCCTCCTCCTCCTCCTTCTCCTCCTCCTCCACCTTCTCCTCCTCCTTCTCCTTGTCCTCCTTCTCCTCCTCTTCCTCCTTCTCCTCCTCCTCCTCCTCCTCCTCCTCCTTCTCCTCCTCCTTCTCTTCCTCCTCCTCCTTCTTTTTCTCCTCCTCCTCTCCTCCTCCTTCTCCTCCTCCTCCTTCTCCTCCTCCTCCTCCTCCTCCTCCTTCTCCTCCTCCTCCTCCACCTTCTCCTCTTCCTTCTCCTCCTTCTCCTTGTCCTCCTTCTCCTCCTCCTCCTCCCCTTCTCCTCGTCCTCCTTCTCCTCCTCCTTCTTACTCCTCCTCCTCCTCCTCCTCCTCCACCTTCTCCTCTTCCTTCTCCTCCTTCTCCTTGTCCTCCTTCTCTTCCTTCTTCTCCTTCTCCTTGTCCTCCTTGTCCTCCTTCTCTTCCTTCTCCTCCTCCTCCTCCCCTTCTCCTTGTCCTCCTTCTCCTCCTTCTCCTCCTCCTCCACATTCTCCTCTTCCTTCTCCTCCTTGTCCTCCTTCTCTTCCTTCTCCTCCTCCTTCTCCTTCTCCTCCTCCACCTTCTCCTCCTCCTTCTCCTTGTCCTCCTTCTCTTCTTTCTCCTCCTCCTCCTTCTCCTTGTCCTCCTTCTCCTCCTCCTCCTCCTTCTCCTCCTCCTTCTCTTCCTCCTCCTCCTTCTTTTTCTCCTCCTCCTCCTCCTTCTCCTTCCCCTCCTTCTCCTCCTTCTCCCCCTTCTCCTCGTCCTCCTTCTCCTCCTCCTTCTTACTCCTCCTCCTCCTCCTTCTCCTCCTCCTCCTCCACCTTCTCCTCTTCCTTCTCCTCCTCCTCCTCCTCCTTCTCCTCCTCCTCCTCCTCCTTCTCCTCCTCCTCCTCCTCCTCCTTCTCCTCCTCCTCCTCCTCCTCCACCTTCTCCTCTTCCTTCTCCTCCTTCTCCTTGTCCTCCTTCTCCTCCTCCTCCCCTTCTCCTCGTCCTCCTTCTCCTCCTCCTTCTTACTCCTCCTTCTCCTCCTCCTCCTCCTCCTCCTCCACCTTCTCCTCTTCCTTCTCCTCCTTCTCCTTGTCCTCCTTCTCTTCCTTCTTCTCCTTCTCCTTGTCCTCCTTGTCCTCCTTCTCTTCCTTCTCCTCCTCCCCCTTCTCCTTGTCCTCCTTCTCCTCCTTCTCCTCCTCCTCCACATTCTCCTCTTCCTTCTCCTCCTTGTCCTCCTTCTCTTCCTTCTCCTCCTCCTTCTCCTTCTCCTCCTCCACCTTCTCCTCCTCCTTCTCCTTGTCCTCCTTCTCTTCTTTCTCCTCCTCCTCCTCCTTCTCTTCCTCCTCCTCCTTCTCCTTCCCCTCCTCCTCCTCCTTCTCCTTCCCCTCCTCCTCCTCCTTCTCCTCCTCCTCCTCCTTCTCCTCCTCCTCCTCCTTCTCCTCCTCCTTCTCAAAGCAAAAGCAAAGCGTGCTGCTTATATACCGCCCCAAAGTGCTTCAAGCACTCTCTGGGTGGTTTACAAGTTAATTTTGCAGGCTATACAAGTTAATTATGCAGCTGGGTACTCGTTTTACCAACCTCGGAAGGATAGAAGGCTGACTCAACCTTGAGCCGGCTACCTGGGATTGAACCCCGGGTCGTGAGCACAGTTTTGGCTGCAGTACAGCGGTTTAACCACTGCGCCACGAAGCTTCTCCTTCTCTTCCTTCTCCTCCTCCTTCTTCTGTGCCATCAAGTTGCTTCCAGGAGACCCTGTGCGTTCAAGACCTCTAGAAGGTCCTGTCATTAACAGCCTTGCTCAGTTCTTGCAACCTCAATGCTGTGGCTTCATATACCGAGTCAACCCATCTCATATTTAGTCTTTCTCCTTTCCTGCTGTTTCCCACTCTTTACAGCATTATTTTCTTCTCCAGTGAGTCTTGTCTTCTCATGATGTGCTGACTCTCCTTCACGCGATACCTCTTTTAGCTTCTTGTAAGAGTTTCGGCTTGATTGGATCTAGCAATCAAGTCTCCTTATTTGTCTTTCTGGCATCCACAGCATCCATAAATTCTCCTCCAGCGCCACCTTCTGAAGGAATCCATTTTTGAATTGACAGGATAGATTAAGCTGTTGTTATTTTGTTTGATATTTTTGCATTCCTACCGTTCCTCCACTGAGGTCTACCTTGCTGGCCATAAATGAAAAAGCACCCAGGATGATCAAGGTTTTAGAGCAATTCTGTGAGTGAAAGCTAAAACAACGAATTGTTTCTCCTGTAATTTGTAACCAGTAGCAACGCAGCTGTTGGGGACAGGCCTAAAGGGAGGCATTCTGGTAAAGCTGGAGAGCACAAGGTGGTGGGAATTTAAGTTACAACATAGGTGGCTAGTTTAGAGAAGCTTCTCAGCTATCTGAGATGGGTCAGGTAGCAACATGGCCTACGGGCATATTCCTGTGGTGGGCCTTCACCCATGTCCCCTTTTGAGATTTAGCAGTACCTGAGCTGGACCATAAAGAAAGCTGACCGCGAAGAATTGATGCCTTTGAATTGTGGTGCTGGAGGAGACTCTTGAGAGTCCCCTCGACCGCAAGGAGAACAGATCTATCCGTTCTGAAGGAAATCAACCCTGAGTGCTGACTGGAAGGACAGATCCTGAAGCTGAGGCTCCAGTACTTTGGCCATCTCATGAGAAGAGAAGACTCCCTGGAAAAGACCTTGATGTTGGGAAAGTGTGAAGGCAAGAGGAGAAGAGGATGACAGAGGACGAGATGGCTGGACAGTGTCATCAAAGCGACCAAGATGAATTTGACACAACTCCAGGAGGCAGTGGAAGACAGGAGGGCCTGGCGTGCTCTGGTCCATGAGGTCATGAAGAGTCGGACACGACTAAATGACTAAACCACGACGATGACACTGTATGACTTCCAGATGTTTGGATGAAACTTATTTGTTCCAGCTAAGGTTTTGTTTTGCAGCTGAAAAACATCTCTCTTCTCTCCACGAGTTTCTTGAGCCTGAGTTCCTTCCTGCCTCTGCTTTGGGCTTCAAGATTTTATGACCTGCTGGGTTTTGTGACCTCAGCTTTCAATTTGTTTTTTTGCCACAGATTTCTGTTGTTCTTTAATGCATCCTATGGGTTTGCTTTTATCCAATATTGTATATTGTTCTGAGCTGCTTCTGAGTGTCTTTTGCGGGTGGGGTGTAGCAAGTAAAAAGCCGGATGCTTTTATTTTTTTAAAAAGGAACACCGGGAGAAAAAGTCTTGATGCGTCTCAGAGCGCTGAGTTAAAGTTAAAGCACTTTGATACCACTTTAAGTGCTAGGGTTAAAGAATCATGGGCTTTGTAGTCTGGGGTAAGTGGAATATTCCAAGTCCCTCACAACTAGACTACAAATCCCAGAATTCCACCCGGTGGAGCCATACTGGTTGAACTGGTATCAGACTCCTATAACTGAGTACAGATGATCGATTCATAGGCTTACGAGTTCTCATCTGGAGTAAAAACCTGGATTACTTCTAAATGTCAGTTATGGAGAGAGCATGACCACAAGATGATTATTACCTCCAAAGAATGCTCATAGGTTCCCAGAAAATATCTGTTTGCCCAATAGGTCAAGGTGAACAGCATTCACTGCTCCAGATGCCATTAGACCCTAGCGCTTATTAGCCCTGTCTTGCATAGCCAGTGGTGGGAAATGCTTTTAAACTGACCAGAATCCTACAGATGTTTCCGTAAGATTTGCATAACATGCCATGGCTAAGGGTAGTTGAGGGAGATGCCAGGGCATGTGTTGATGGCATGCCTGATAATCCATCCGGCTGTGCTGCTGAAATAAATGCCCTGGCATCTCAATTGACTGCTATTAGCCATAATGTGTTTTGCAAATCTTATTATGGGACTATCCGCAGGATTCTGGCCGGTGTGCTTTAAAAAATAAGGAATTGCTTGAGTGCTTAGCGAGCAGCTGAGAGAAATGGCTGCTTGTAGAGTTGTCTCCACATGAAAAAAAAAAGGCTAGATGTTTGAGTTTTTAATGAAGACTGGGAAATATAGAAGGATAAAATCTGGAACATTTCCAGAGGAGCCAGTTTATTGTGTGGCTATACAGTGGGGTCTTGACTTAAGAACGGCTTGAGTTAAGAACATTTTGACTTAAGAACCACTCTCATAGGAAAATATTGACTTGACTTACATACTTAGATTTGAGTTAAGAACTGAAAAAAAAACACGTGGGAGACAGGGAAAGTGCAAAAAGTGAACTTTCAGTTAACTGTTGGCCAGTGAAAAGGGTGCCTGTCTGCTTCCTCACTCCTCCCAGCGTTTAGAGAGTGGATTGGGAGACAGTCTTCGGACTGCCTGGTACTGGACTGCCTGGACTGTATTTTCCCTGCCTTCCCTGAACCTTTCTTGACCTAAGAAAAAAAGAAACAAAATATCCCCCTCTAGTGGTCGAAGGCGGAATAGCAGCTTCCCATTAGTTTCTATGGACGGAAAAGAGCAGATACGGATCAAATGGTTTTCAATGCATTCCTATGGGAAATGCAGATTTGACCTGAGAACTTTTTGACTTGAGAACCGCCTTCCAATACGGATTAAGTTCTCAAGTCAAGACCCCACTGTACTCTAGGGAAATATCAGAGCAAATGATATTAACAGGATGGGCTCCTGATCGTTTCTGAGATGAAAGGATATACAGTATATAGGTAGTTTAAACTTTTCCCTTCCTCTCTGCAGGGTGAATTTGACTGGAATTGATTTCAATCAAGATTTAAATGTTTTTAAAATGTTTTTTAAATGCAGTCAAATTCACGCTTAGCTAAATGAACCCAAAAGGGAGCTCAGCTTTTGCTTCTGAGGAAGAAGTTCAGGGTGAATATGACTGAAATTGATTTCAATCAAGATTTAAATGTTTTTAAAAACCGGATTTTTTTATGCTTTAAATTTTAAAAAATGATTTTAAAACTTAAATCACAATTTAACTTGTGATCTAAATCACTTTGATTCCAAAAATAATTGATTTTTTTAATCCACCATGCCGCCCTGAGGTAGACCTTACAGCTGGAATTTTTCTTGAGGAAATTCCAGTGCTTGGAAAGGTTGCTTCAAGTAACATTTTTCCTGTGAGGAGCGACTCTTTTTTTTCTTTTTGCAGGAAGGGTGCAATGACATTTTATTTTTGAAAGCAGTACTAAGAATGAAAATGAAGTGACTTCATGAAATTTGGAGTCTTAGTTCTTTTTGAAAAGTATGGTTAAAGTGCATTTGGCGTGATTTTAGAAGCATTTTAGGTAGGATCTTTCCCCCGTTATTTTTACGCCAATTCTCATTTCAGTCTTATTTTATTTATTTATTGGACTTATATACCGCCCCATAGCGCTACAAGCACTCTCCGGGCGGTTTACAATTTCATTATACAGGCTACACATTCCCCCCCACACCAAATGAGCTGGGTACTCATTTTACCGACCTCGGAAGGATGGAAGGCTGAGTCAACCTTGAGCCGGCTACCTGGGATTTGAACCCCAGGCCGTGAGCACAGTTTTAGCTGCAGTACAGCGTTTTAACCACTGCACCACGAGGCTCTTGTCTTGAGGTATGACAACATGCAAAATGTAACAACTGTAACTAAACCGTACAACTTTACATTGTTAAACATGGTGATGAACAATAGAGATAAATTACTTCTTAAATTTCGGTACCAAGATTTGGGGAGTGCTCCCAGTGATTCGAACTGGGGATTCACCTCCCTCCCTCCCAGACATCTCTAAATTGATTTCACATCCAATTTTAACCCTTAGCTAAATCAACTCAAGAGGGAGCTCAGCTGTAATGTTTCTGATGAAATGTGGACAACTCGTTTTCAGAATCAGGTTGTGCTTAACATTTAAGCATAAATGTAAATGTAGAGTGGCCCAGTGGTCCAGATAGGCAAGGTATAAATAAATAAATAAATAAATAAATAGATTGATTGATTGATTGATTGATTGATTAATTAATTAATTAATTAATTAATTAATTGAAGTATTTGTGGCCGAAATTCTATTACTGTAGTTACAGCTCCTGGCATAGCTGAATCTGCTGAAATCTTAGCAGCAAATTGCTACAAGTTAAAGAAAAGTCATGTGACTGAGCTCCCAAGAGCAGATTCCTATGGTGATGTTTTGAAAAATTACAACAATTTGTTGCTGAGATTTTCACAGATTGCAGAATGCTGGGATAAAAACATAGTGGGATTTTGGGCCAGTGTATATGACAATGTGTAATAAATGCTTCATAAACTTAATGTTGGAGTTATTGCAACCTCGCATGCTGCCTTTTGTAGCTGTGGCTGGGAGGGATCTTTCTGGGTGGAATGACTAGCAATCTGTCCAGTAGTAACCAATCATTCCCTTCTGCCTCTGAATTCTAAGAGAATCTCTCTTCTCTGCTCTTCCCTTTCTCTGTAAATCTGTTGGAAGCAGTTAGTCTGTTGAGGCCTGCTGCTGAAAGCAATCAGTCATGTTTCTTCAGTTTGTGTTTAATTGTAAGTAAATGAAACACCTTTTATTCTTTCTCTTACTAACGTCTTAGAGTAAGTTATTGAGACTGTACATGGCAGTTGTTGAGTTAAAGGGGGTGGACTGACTCTGGAGAACCTGAAACTATTCTGCTCTCTGAAAGCCCACACTTTTGCTGTGCAGCTGGTGGAATTAAACCAATTTTGTTACTGTTAATTCCCCCCCCCCCCCCCCCAAAATCTCAGTTTTGATAATGGAAGTATTCTGGTCATCCTCTGGTCAGATTTATCAGGTGGTGCTTGGGGCGATGAACTGTAAAGAGACTTTTAAAAAAGAGTTTGCTTACAGATTTCCATTCTTGTGGGTTGTAAGGTTTGAAAAAGTTACCTTTTTTGGGGGCGTTTCAGCTTCCAGTGTCCTTCAGCCAGGATAGGTATGGTGGCTGAGGGATTCTGGGAGTTGTAGGCCAGGACAGTAACTTTTCCAAGCTCTGGCCTTACTGCTGAGTGGTAGTCTTCTCACATGCTTAAGCTCTCCGGCTTTGGAGCATCTCCAAGCCGTGCGACTGTGGCCAGTTCTCTGATTATGGTGTTTAGCCTAAGGGCCAAAAAGAGAGAGAGAGAGAGAAGAGAAAAGCCACAAAACCTCCAGTTCAAAACTGGCTTGAGTGACAAACTTGTTGAGTGGCTTTAAGATAAGAAGACGTGGCCTCAGTCCACCCTCCACCCCCACTTCCCAGAACTTCGGCACAAACTGTGGAGGAAAACACATGGCTCTAAATATGTGCCAGAGGAAATTATAGACTGGTCCTTCCTCATTATGCTTAATTCTAGTCGGAGAGTGGCATTTGAAAGGCGCATGAGATGAATAACGTATATTATGAAATAAAGAAGCCACAAATAAAGGGGCCTTTGTAGGAAGGCTGAAGAAATGAACAGATTAATGGCCGTTTGTGGGGACTACAGAGAAGGACTGATCCAGCATCTCAGGGAATGAAGAGATGCTGGTGGCTTTCTCTCATTCTTTTCCTCCTTGGGACCAGTTTACAAGTTGGAGCCTAAGAAACGAGTGCATTCATTTAGAGTGAAACGCAGCCCCGCGTGGCTTCAGGCTACAAGCTGGAGGCAATTATTTGCCAGAATTCTGAAACAGCCCTCCTTTCATTGCCTGGGAGATGTTGGCCAGGGTGGATCAAGCGTTTGTTAGAAAGGGAGAAATCTGCGGTGGTGCTGAAGGAGGAAGAGGCCTGGCGGCTTCCTTCCTTTTTTTAAGTATCGAAGCTGTGAAGTGTAACAATCAGAGGTGCGCCAGCTGTGTTGGGAATTCTGAGAGCTGTTGCCCAAAACCACAACTATTTATTTATTTGTTTCCTTAATTTGTATATCACTTCCATTCGTGCGGAAGCACTACTCTGGGTAGTTTACAATAAAATACACAACAATCAAAATAAAGTAGTATAATACAAGCAATATAAGAATCTAAACACCTAGGCAATGGAACAGAGGGCGCCCGAGCAATGATGGAACTAAAAAATGAAAATAACAATAACTGGATGGAGATGCACAATGGAGATGCAGGGTTTCGCTTAACTGGGGCTTATTTTGGGGGTAGGGCTTATATTACGAGCATCCTGAAAAATCATACGAGGGCTTATTTTCAGGGAAATAGAATAGCAGGTGGGCTGAAAAGACTTCTTTAGTTTGGCATATGATATTGTTTAATATACTGTCTTGATTTTAGCTGTTTGTAGACATGACGGATTCTAATGGTTTTTAAAGCGATCTTAATTTCATTTCACTTTCATGGCCAGCATCCCGTTTGCTTAAGCAGTGGCATAAGGACGGTCATGCCATCAACATGTGTTGTTTACTCCTCTCTCCATCATGTGCTGTGTCATCAGTCCTGTGATGAATCATATGACATGCAGCCTGAAAAATTCCCAAAGCACTTCGAGGGGTGCCCTTGCATGCATGGAAAACTTCTGTTGGAGTTTGGCTAATGAGTCTGTGCTTGAATTTACTTCTACTGCTGTCTTTGTTATATATTTTTATTATGTTTATGTTGTTACATTTTGTGATGATTGTGAGTTGCCTTGAGTGCTACATAGTAGTGGAAAATAGGGTAGAAATGTCATAAACAACAACATCCAGGGGCGGGTGGGTTAGGCAGATAAATATCCCAAATATGGTTTCCCCTTCTTGTCGTTTCTAGATATTTATGGAGATTGATACTCTTAGGCTTCCATCTCTAGAGATCATTTCCTGCTCCTTCCTGATCTGCTATCTTACCTAAACAGAAAAGTGATCCTGCAAACAAGGAAGCCAGGGATTTGATCTTGAGGCTTAATTGTTTGGCTTACCTCTCACTGTATTTTTCCCTCCTATCCAGTATCCTATTTTTGAGAATTAGTTAACAGAGGTATATACCATAGCACTGGAATAGCACACCATATACCATAGCATACATTGGCAGAAGGATTCTTAGAACTTCCTAGAACAGGAGGAAATATGTGGTGGAGATAGGTGACTTCTTGATGGGGACAGAGGTCGCAGTTTAGGGAACTGAGAGAGCATCTTGAAACATACCGTGTCCTCCTGGTGCAAAGAGGCAGGACGTGGTAGATTGTTTCCTGAGACACATCAGGTCCACTAACCACCATCCCTTCCTTTTGATCCACATGGGAATAAATGATGCTACCAGACATGGCCTTCACCATATTACAAGTAGCAAGGAGGTTCTTGGTAGGAAGATGAAGGACCGTAGAAGACAGATGTTTTTTTTTTTCAATACCTCCTCCTCCTCCTCCTCCTCCTCCTCCTCCTCCTCCTTCTTCTTCTTCTCCTCCTCCTCCTTCTCCTCCTTCTCCTCCTCCTCCTCCTCCTCCTCCTCCTCCTCCTCCCTCCGTCCCCCCCCAAAAAAAGGCCATGGTTCAGGAAGAGAGACAAGAATATTGGATGTGAATGTCCACAATGCACCGAACACTCGAATAGTGGAACAAGAATCCATCGGTGGATGGTAGAAGACAATAAGGATGCAGCTGGAAAGAGTGATTCATAGTTTCAAGTGTCTCTAAGCCAGTGCACAAAGCAGGGGAAATGAACAAGATAAGCTTTATCTCTTGACTTTGGAAGACAAATGTGGTGCAATGGCCATTACAGCAAGTTGGTGGAATGAAACCCGTTGACTGAAAAGTAGTGATTGAAGGATATGACTCCTTCAAAAGGAATATATTAAACATGTTCAGAAGAGTAGCATTATGTCTTCAGGGTTATATACAAGTACCAGGAGATCCAAGAATTGGAACAGAAAGCACTGATGGAAAGAATATGGAGGATATTGCTGTGGGGATTGGCTATAAATCTCCTTGTCAGAGAAAAGGTTTGTATTATATCCTCCCACACCAGATTAGCAAGGATTCAGAAAAGATGAATATAGTGGTAAAAAGAAGCTTCACTCAGCTCCCTGAAAATCTAACTCGGGCAAAAATACGAGATACGACAAGTTTGTTGCTTACAGATAACTTCACTTTCCAGAAGGCAGGGAAATCACGTGGAGGGATAAACTATTCCAGATGTGGCTCTTACCCATATGGAAGAACTGGTCAGTGAAATAGAAACAGCGAGAAATGTTTGGTGGAAGTGACCAGGCCCTTTTGAGATTTTTTTTTTAATTCTGAGGAATAAAAAATCTGGACTTTTAAGAAAGCTGATCTGAGTAAGCCTAAGGGAATACTGGGTTGTGGTTCCATCGGTGGAAGTGAGCCAAGAGTTTAAAGGATTTGAGTTTCCCAAAGGTGGCCCAGTGAAGGCACCGCCGCAAACAAAAGCAAAATGGGAGACATTTAAAGAATCCAAGATGGCCGCCTAAAGAGCTTTCAGATGAGTTGAGATTTAAAAGGGATGTGGTTTAGGCCAGCTATTCTCAGCAGGGCCCATATGGCCCCCCTGGGGCCCCCTGGCACATTTATAAGGGAGCCACAGACTGGAAACAGTTCTTCTTACCCCACCTTATGAGGGTCATTATGCAATTTATACAATTCTCGTTCAAACTGTATTCCTTTCGTACTGTGTTCATGGCTGTGGCCAACACCAGCCTGAGAATGGCTGGCTCACGCATCTGGCTGCAGATCCAAAAGTTGGGAGTTCGATTCCCCACTGTGCCTCCCTGACAGAAGCTGGACCCGGATGTTTCCCTTCCAGCGGTGCAGTTCTAAGACTAAGATTCTTAGATTATATATAAGAAGTAGATGAAGAAGCAGCAGATCCTTGTAGGGAGAAGGTCAGGAAAGCTAAAGCTCAAAATGAGCTCAGTTTTGGCAGAGGTTAAATAACAGCAGCTGTGCTTGGATCGAGAGGAAAGCACAAGGAAATGTCACCACTACCCATTGCATGGAGAAGGTGGAGAAATATAAAGGAATGCGAGAGAGCAAATACAAGCCTGCAGAACAGCTTCTTTGCCTCTGTCTTCTCCTGAAATACGAGCAGTGCTCAAGCAAGGAGAATAAAGGGAGGCAGCCAGAGGATTGCTGCCTAAATTAGGGAGAAGTGTGGTACAGGAACTGAACTCAAGACTGCGGGTTCAGACGTTGTACCGACGTCTGTCTCTGAGAACTCTTGGAGAACAGGTGATGTGCTTGTAGACTAGAGGCAGTCAGGTGTGTTCCCCATCTTCAAAAAGAGCAGGGAGGGAGAGATGAAGGTCCAGGCGATTATCCATTGGTCAGTAATGGGAGCCAGATATAAGAAATCTGGGAGTGTTAAAACACTCTTGTAAAAGCAAGCATGAGGTTTGACCATACACAGACTCAAGAGAGAACGAGCGCTGTTTATTCCTCTGATGAAGCTGGTAAAACGGCTGGCTAGATGATGCAACTGTCTAGTGGACTTGTGGCTGATGGACAGGCTGTGCCCGGGGGATGCTCACTTTATCATCCTGGAGAAAAGAGACTGTCAGGGCAGGGCAGAGTTGTCTCCCAGGCTTCCACTTGTTCAGCCCTTTGATACAGGAGTTGAATGAGGGTGCGGAGTAGATGCTCCTCATATTTTCAGACGTCACTAAACTTGAAAGGGTAGCTAACAGCATAGAAGGCAGAATCAGAATTCAAATGGAACTTAAACATAAGGGAGGATGGGGCCAAAATAAAATGAGTTTCTACAGAGTAATATGTATTATCTACATAGGGGGAGCGGGCATAGAATCAGATGCATAAATATAGGGAGGTTGACTTCCTGATCATAAAAGCTTTATACAACTGGAACAGGTTCCCTCGGAAGATTATGGACTCCCTTCACTGCGGTTTTCTAAACATTGGCTGGTTGACCCTCTGCCAGGGATGCTTTGGCTGAAGATTTCCTGCTTCATTAAGGGGTTGTACAGAAGGATCCTTTAGATCAGTGGTTCTTAACCTTTTTACTCAGGTGTTTTTGAACTGCAAATCCCAGAAACCCCAGCCAGCAGAGCTGATGGTGAAGGCTTCTGGGATTTGCAGTCCGAAAACATCTGAGTAACAAAGGTTAAGAACCAGTGCTTTAGATGATATTAGAAAGTAAGGATATCCTGAATATGAAAAAGAGACATGAGCAAGAGTTGAACATACAGACTAGGATCTTGTTGGATTTTACTGTGCATGTAAGGTAAGGTCAATCTTACATGCAATTTCCTCTGTTTGCAGGCTCTCTGGAGCCTGACTGTGTGTGTGATTGGTTGTGTGTTCATTTGTGGAAACCAGAACACGACCAAGCATGTGATGGGTAGCCTTGCAAAAGAGCAGATACCTCTTAGGCAATGGCTCCTGCACATCCAGTGTCTGCAACAGGACACTGGCGATAAATTAACGAAGATGAATACTTTATTGCTTTGTATCTGATCAGGCTATAGGCAAGAACATAGATTAAACCAATCCTGAAATAGGATTTGGCATCTCATTCATGCAGGTACATACAAGCAAACACAAAAAGCATAAAATGATAAAATAATACTAGTAAAATGTAATAGCATTCTGAAAAAAGAAGAAAAAATCAAGGTGTGGGATTACTGTATTTTTCCATGTATAAGATTATACTTTTGTCTTAAATCTTTAGACTAAAAACTGAGGCGCATCTTATACACGGAAGTAAGTTGAGGAGAGAACAAAAACAAGTGGAGGGGAAAGCAGGGATCAAAGCGATCCTACAGCGCTTTGATCCCTTTCCTCCTACACTTGCTACGCCCCACTTATTTTTCTTAATTTTGGATTAGAAGAGTGGGGGGCATCTTATACATGGGGGTGTCTTATACATGGAAAAATGGTAACTTGAAGAATTCATGAAACAGGCAGTAAGTTCCACCTTTCCATGGCTCGTTTAACAAATTTAGCAGTCCTATAGGATATATAATAGTTTGTGCCAGCTAGCAGGAGTCAGACTGCACATAGAGGAGAAGTGTTCTTGATCCTGGCTGTTAAGGGCTTTAGATATGGGTCCCTCAGATCTACGTACAGAGGACATGCTGTTAGAAAGTGTACCATGTCCTAGATAAATTAACAATAAAGAAAGGAAAAACAAAATTGAGTTAAAAACAGGGAAGCTTAGAAAAGGGGAAGAGTCAATGTTGTATATATTTCTTTGCAGGCCCACACTGGGGTTGGTAGCACAGGAATGGGCAAATGGTCGGCCTCCCCAAAGTTGACGGACTCCAGGTCCCATCGCTCTTGGCCTGTAAAGCTGATTGTCAGGGATGATGGGATTTGTATACCCATAAGATTGAGAAGTCCATCAGTTGCCCAGCCTTATTACGGTATGTTTCGTGTTATTCCAAATACAGTCAAGAACAAGGTCCCCATATTAGTTGGATTTTTGTCTCTTTTTCCAGTCTGTAATCGTCGATATTCGCGGGCATCCAAAGTCAGCAGTTCTCGTTTTCTTTGTTTCCCAGTTTTGCAACATCGTACGTTTAAAAGTTAGTGTGGCCTTGTTAAAACAATGAGCCCGACTGCCATGTGGATTCCAGGAATTTATCCACTAAAACTTGTGATTGATTTGTTGGTTGACTCTGTCTGGTAATAAATGCCCTCTCGGTAGTGTAAAAAGCATGAAAAATAGAAGGCAGGAATCATAAACAATGTTGAAGGGGACAGCATGTAATGAAGTGAAGACAAAATGAGTAGGATAAATGGAAAAAAATGATGGCACAAAAAACCAGAAGTAAAACAGTAGACTAAGCTAAGACCTTGTGCCACAGAAACAAAACAAAATGGGACAGAAGTATTGTGGCAGCTTTAAGAGTAACAAATTTATTTTGCCGTCAAGCATTATAGTCCCCTTCTTAAGATATATCTGATGGAAGAAGGAGTGGAGTGTGGTCCATGAAAACTCTCTGTTTTGCTTCATTACTGAAACAGACTTAACACAACTACATCTCGGGGGACGGGGAGTTCTTAAAATGTATAGGACAGTGGTTCCTAACTGTTGGTCCTTCGATGTTCTTGGACTAAAATTCCCAGAAATCTCTTCAGCACTAGCTGGCCTGGTCAGGATTTCTGGGAGTTGTAGTTCAAGAACATCTGGGGCCCCAAGGTTGGGAACCACTGGTAGAGGAGAATAAAAGGCATGTTATTGCTGTGTTGAAAAGACCACGATATATAGGTGACAGGTGAGGTCAAGAGAGAAGGCTTTCTGCAGAATGGGGTGCCATCATGGAGCCAGGCGTTCTTGTAGACGGCGTCATTTGGTGAGGGCACCGAGAGGAGGGTCTTAGATGATGGGGGTGAAGTTCTGATAGGGCAAATATGAGAAGGCTCCATCTGAAGCAGGGGTTCTCAGTCTGCTTGGATCCTGTTGAGATAGCGTTCAAAATGTGCTGTGGTAGGTAAGGTATTTGGACTACAGGTAAGGTTGGAGCAGTGGGGTCGTAGTCCCCACACTGCAGAAAAAAACAGAGTTTGGATCTGGTGAGCAGTACTACACCATTGGTTAAGATAGGAGACAAGTACTCTCTCATAACCCATATTTTTTGTTGCACTTACCTGTTGTGATATGGAATTTTGTTGTTGTTGTTTAGTCATTAAGTCATGCCCAACTCTTCGTGACCCCATGGACCAGAGCACACCAGGCCCTCCTGTCTTCCACTGCCTCCTGGCGTCGGGTCAGAGGGATACGGAATAGCCTGAATAATTATCCACTAATGTGAAAATGGGCCAAATCGGTGATGATCCACCCTCACCTTTCAGAAACTTTTTTAAAAAGTTGTTTAATTCATTATTCAGGCTGCACTTTGCCCGAGGTCTGGTGTAGAATCATAGAATCATGAAGTTGGAAGAAGCCTATAAGGCCCTGGAGTCCAACCCCTTGCTCAATGCAGGAATACAGTGTAGTGGTTAGAGTGATGGATTAGGACTCAGGAGATCTGGGTTCAATTCCCCAGTTATCCCATAGGAGCTCACTGGGGATCTGGAAGCCCTCCTCAAATATCTCACTTACCTTAAAAACCCTATTAGGGTCACTGTAAGTCGGTTCTGACTTGACAGCACACAACGTAAGTGCAGCTGTCTTTAATCAGGCCTTTATTCAGGTGACTGCCAATCATTTTCTCTCTCATATTGTTGCCTGTACAATTAGGTCACTGTTTTAGGAAGTCCGCAGGCTGGGAATATTTAAGTCTCTTTGCAAGACTGAGTAAGCGATAGGTCTAGTGGAAAGGGTTTGCTTCTTTTCCGCTTTCTAAAGAAAAACACTGATGTGTATGAAAATAACACACACTGTCTAGATGCCCTTACATAAATAACTGGGATAAGATTGTGTGTTTTTTAAAAAGAGAATAGTATCAATAAAGAGCTTTTCTGATAGGCAGGTAGAGCTCTCAATCACAAAACTATATTATCCCCTTCCCCCCATTGTTCCCCCCCAGGGGACCCTGGGGAAATGGGACAGGTTTAAAGGGACAGATATGTCTAGTCTTGTGGAGTTCCCTGGGATCAGCATCTCCAGAAGCAGCTTCACCTGGGAAGTTTGTCTTACAGGCAAAATCAAGTAGCTTGTGCTGTTGAATGCATCTGTTAACAGGTGCAGCCGCAGTCCCTGCAGGATAGGGGAGATCAGCTCCAAGTCTGGGGCAATCAACTTTTGACCCTGTCAAGTCAGGACCCACTTAGTTGACTCAACTTTTAAACTCCTTTCTGGCCAAATAGGTGTTGGTGCTGGGAAAGGGATTCTGTGTCTGGTTGTAAAAATATCTGAAAAGATGTTTTAAATAAAGAAGAGAGACCAGCTATGGTGCTCACCACCATTCACACTTGTTGAGAAACAGCTCCGCCAATTGCTTTGGGTCTTGGTGAGAAGTGGTTGTATGATGGAAAAAAGGAGTCGGCCCCTGGGATTTTCCCTTGCTTGGTGTTACATTGTGAATGGTAATGAGCACAAGAGGGGATCCTGTAGCCCATCTTGACTGCTCCTATTGGTGTTGACAACATCCAAGCTGCCCTTAGCCATTTCTTTTCTTTTTGATTCCGGGGTACAGAAGCACAACATCCCACATTCATAAACTGTAGGTTTTTCAAATAATTGAATAGTCATGTTTTTCTCTATATAAAGATACGGCTGCACATTTGATAGAGAATGGCAGACGTACAGAGGCTTGCATTCCTTATATGTCTGCATGCTCACATATGTTCACAGATGCATACTTCTTGGCACCCATATATACCGTGTTATGCAAATAGATTTGTCTCTTTAAATCTTGCAGTACCAACGTCAGTGACAAGTCTGAGCCAGAGAGATTTCTGCAGCTCCATCTGTCAGTTTCTCTTTAGTCTGATGCCTTCCCTGGCAGTTATGTAATGGGGATTACTCTGGCAGCGCATTTGAAGGTAAATCTGCCGTTGGGCTTGCCAATTGCCGGAGTCACTCAGACCTAAAAGTGCTTTTGGTTTTCCACCAGACTTCCGGCTTGTGTTTCAGCTTCGGCGAAGGATGTTTTTAAGATGCTGAAGCAGACAACAGTGTTTCCGAGATGAAATTTGCTTAAGGGATTAACCCAATTTGCTTCATTTTATATAGTATCAGCATTTGGGACAGAGGTGATGACTCAAAGATAGAACGTATGTTTTGTATACAAAAGGTTCCAAGTCACCTCAGCACCATTTCAAGGTAGAACTGAGTGGAAATGTGAAATTTGAGAAGGCCTATGTTGAAAAGAACAGTTTAAGATTTTTTTTCTGATGTTTTGGGTACTTTCCACCCCATCAAGCTTGAATACTTCATTAGGTAGTATATCGAATTGTTCTGTTTGGCCTACTTAGGTAAAAGTTCACCTTGAAATTTAGTCCAGTCGTGTCTGACTCCAGGGGGCGGTGTTCATCCCCGTTTGCAAGCCATGGAGCCAGAGTTTGTCCGAGGACAGTTTCTGTGTTCATGTGGCCAGCGCGACTAGACACGGAATGCCGTTACCTTCCCACTGAGGTGGTACCTATTTATCTACTCGCATTTTTACGTGCTTTCGAACGGCTAGGTTGGCAAGAACTGGGACAAGCGACAGGAGCTTCCTCTGTTGCATGGATTCGATCTTACAATGGCTGGTCTTCTGACCTTGCAGCACAGAGGCTTCTGCAGTTTAACCTGCAGCGCCATCACGTCCCTTTGGCCTACTTATGATGTCTTATAAAGTGGTTAGATTCATACCCTATGCGATCTAAAAAACACAGAATTGCAGAATTGTGAATGCAGAGTGCCATACCCTATGCGATCTAAGCTTTTAACATCTGAGGGGGAGTGTATGTGAAAAAGGGCAAAATTCTGCTGCATGAATTTGCACCCAATGTAACCTGGATCAGGCTGAGGAAATATTTGATTTTAATTAATTAATATAGTTTTAAATATAGTTTTACCCCATCTTTCTAATTAATATAGTTTTACCCCCTAATTAATATAGTTTTACCCCACCTTTCTGCTCAAAAGGGCTCAAAGCAGCTTACATCATTAAAAAGACAATGTTTAAAGGCTAGAAACAGTAACTGTGCGGATATTTAAAAAGAACTAAACAAATATTCTATTAAAAATAGTGAGTAAAGTCAATACTGAAACCACATTTACAAGCAACACGGTTTTGAAAACTTCCTATCCTCCTGATTTAGGTTTCAAAGGTCCGTAGCGCCTCCTTTTGCCCTGGGAAGCCTTTGGGAGCCCCAGAAGGGGGGGAGGGGTTGCTTTAAAAGTTTTTTAAAAATCACCAATGGATTTGCATTGCTGCGATGGGGAGCAATGCTCCTAATTTGACAGTGAAGTCAAAGGCTTCGCCTCTCCATTCCTGAGGTTCCCAAAAGGGAGCCCTAAGGATTCTCAGAAAATGGGATGCAGGGGCAGGAAGCCGCCTAGAGTGGTCTTATAGGCCAGATGGGTGGGGTATAAATAAATAAATAAATAAATAAATAAATAAATAAATAAATAAATAAATAAATAAATAAATAAATAAATAAATAAATAAATTTAAATTAAGTGTTTCTGACACCTGATTCAGGTTACACGGGGTGCAAAGTTGTACAACAGGTTTTCCCCCCAAAATGTATTATCCAGCAGAAGCTTCAGTTGCCTCCACCAAAGGGGAACAAAGATCAGCAGAAGAAGGTCAGCAGCAATCCACAAGCAATGAAGCCGGCACCCCTTCCCCCCATGATCATGCTCCTCTCCTGAAGATGGGCATTGTCACTAGGTTCCTAAATGCTGCCCCCAACTGGGCATAAATGTAACAGCATGGACATTGCAGCATTGTCGTGGCCCATTGTGCAGCTACGGGTCCTGCTTGTCAAAGTGGATGGAAACTTATGGTTGTTGTGGGTTTTCCGGGCTCTTTGAAGGTTGTTCTTCCTAATGTTTCGCCAGTCTCTGTGGCCGACATCTTCAGAGGACAGGAGTAGCACTCTGTGCTCTGGTGCAGTTTGTTTGGGAGTTGAGTATTTATAGCTGTGGGATCAGCTTTTGTCCTTTTCAGGAGATGGGTGATTATGGTGATCAGTGTGTCACAGCAATACACCCACAACAGAAACACACTGATCACCATAATCACCCATCTCTTATGTGCCCTGATTTAAATTTTAGATTTTTTTTTTAGATTTTGCATGGCTGCCTCTGCCTCATGAGTTCATAAGTTCACCGTTGGGGAGGATCTAGCCTATGAGAGATGCTTTTTGTTTTAGAAATGTTCAGTTGAGAGATGGTAAAGATTAAGCAACAGGATGGGCAGTTAAGCAACTGATCACTTCATGGCCAAGATGATTAAAAACTATCGAATTCTAAGGGCTGAATTATTAACTGGAGATTGATTGGGTGATTAATTACATGATCAGATAAGCTCACTGGCAGTGGGCTTTTCCTGGAATCTTTTTGGTTATCTGATAACTGGTCATTCTTGGCTCAGCAAAGAATATGGCCTAGGTTTATAAAACCACAGCAGGGGCATTTGGTAGCTGATGCCTTTTTCAGGGCTTTTCCCCTGTTTTTTCTTTCTTTCCTTGCTGGGGAAGAACCAGAGGATGAGGAGGTGGGGCACTGCGTTATTTTTGTGCCCATTTGGGTGAAATCCAGTGTCCATTTACCTAACAGTAAGCCCTACTGCAGGTATACCCAGTGTGGTGTAGTGATTTGAGTGATGAACTAGGACTCAGCTGGCTTGGGTTCAAGTTTCTGCTCTGTGAGGGAAAGTCACTAGGGGTGTGGAACCAGTAAAGCCACTTTTTAAATATCTCATTTACCTCGAAAACTCTTTTAGGGTTGCTGTTAGTCAGTTTCAGCTTGATAACCCATAAGAACAGCAAGCCCTACTGTAGTCCGTGGGTCAAGTGTTTCGATAGACATGCATGGGATTCTGTAGATTCAGTATTGCATAATACTCAGCAGTAATTCTTTTCTGCACCATTACAATTAACTGCCATTTTGTATGAATGTCCTTCATTCCCGTAAGCAAATTGCTGAAAAGCACAACGTTTCTACTGTTGTGTTTTCCGCTGCGGTGTATCTTATATTCAGCTCCAGGTGCTTTGAAATGAAATCACATTTTACGAAATATTAAAAATGATTAGCTCGGCGGTAGGAAGCCTGCAAGCTAGAAGGGGAAGGGAAGAGAGACTCACTAATATTTGTTACAGGATGAAATAATTAATGTTGCTTGCAGGAGGGTTGTTTCAAAGGGCTAGGAATGAGATGGCAAAGGAAAAGTCCTGGAGAGAACTTCAGGAGAGGCTGAGTGGGGGACATCCTCCAGCGAACCCAGTAGCAGATGGCAGGAACGGAAAAAGTTCAGTGGCAGCTGAGCTTCTCAGCAAGGTGGCTCAGGGTTGCTAGCGTGTGGCCGTGAAAAAGCCAATTTAGTCTAAAGCAGAATGAACAAAAAAAGAGAGCCCTCTTTAGCTTTTGAAACAAAGCAGGCGACTCCAGTTTCACAGGAACAAATCAGCTCCAAGTCCTGAATGAACTTTTCAACTGCTGTCCATGGTGCTGAACCATAACTCCAAAATAGCTCCTTTAAACTCAAACTCATGCTGTAGCTGAGTTGTTGTTGTTCTTGTTTTTGATGGTGCTGTTTTCATGGGCTGTCAGGCTGCATCTGATACTCTAAGGCAACCCTAAAAGGGTTTTTGTGGCATTTGAGATATTTAAGGAGTGGTTCTACCAGTTTCACCTCCCTGTGAGTTTCCATGGCCAAGCGGGGATTTGAACCCGGGCCTCCTGAATCCTAGCCCGGCGCTCTGTTCACTCCACCACACCACACTGGCTCTTCAGGAAGCAGATTTATCCCATCAAAAGTTGGAGTCACCAGCCTCAATTGGGATGCAGTTGGGACTTATGGCGAGGGCCACTGCTGAGGACGCATGTAGAGTTGCAGAACTACTAACAGAACCCTCCTTCCTCCTTCTGCTCATGCGTGGTGCAAGCAGTTCAAGAATTAACAGAACTTGCATAAGGAACTATGTAGGGTGTCCTTATACAAGTGGAAGCACTGTTGGCACAAATGAGTATATCTGTGATGTCCTGTAAATCTCTCCCCAGGACTGACCATATCATCCTCATCAGCTCCCTGTTTTTTTGTTTTCTTCTGAACATGCAGCCAATATTCCATGGCCACTTATTAGCCCTCATTGGACCCTCTGGAATCCACTCTCTGCAACATTTTATTGCAAGCTCTCCTTCCTTCCTTCCTTCCTTCCTTCCTTCCTTCCTTCCTTCCTTCCTTCCTTCCTTCCTTCCTTCCTTCCTTCCTTCCTTCCTTCCTTCCTTCCTTCCTTCCTTCCTTCCTTCCTTCCTTCTTCTCTCTTATTTATCTTTTTTATGCACATTCCCTTCACAAAGTTTGCAATTGCTGCCTGTCAATGCATCCAACTCAGTTATCTTTCTTTTCCTGCCTCCTTTCTTTTAGAAAACTACTGAAAGATTGTTGTGACCCAAGCCAGCTCTTTGCCATGACCAAAGAGAACTCTCCGGTGGGAAAGAATCTCTGGTACGATGGCGAATTTCTGTACTCCTTCACGATCGACAATGAGACCTTCTCGCTTTTCCCGAAGGTTTGTAACAAAGTTGTTCTGCTCTAGTGTGAAATCCTCTAATTTCCTACATAACTAAATGTAGCATGTGTAAAGACTTTTCTAGTAAGGAACATGTCTTTAGATGTCTACATTAAAAGAACAGGGTTTAGCATTTGTATAGATCTGATACCTGGTTATCAATGGCTTCCAGAGCTTTGCTCTTTTCCCATGGGTAGCCACTTGATAGCCATGCAAGGAGACTCATCCTCCCTCCCACTGCCTGGAGTGGCCAGGCCAGCAGGAAGAGATCAGAGCCCTGGGAGCGATGGGAAGGATGAGTGAGGCTGCTGCCGGCAGGCATGTGAGTGAACGGGCCAGCCACAGGAGTCTGACCCCTCATTGTCCAGCTGCATGGGGATATTCGTATACAATTATGAATACCCCCATTTCTACCTCTGAAGAATTTTATTACTGTATATTGGGTCTGTCCTTCTGTAGGCATTGGTAACTTGTCATTTAAACCAGTGGCCCTCACCCTTGTGTCTCCAGATGTTCTTGGACTACAACTCCCAGAAATCCTGGCCACCTGGGGAGTTTTGGTCTAAGAACATCTGGGGACACAAAACTGGGAACCATGGGTTTAAGACAGCTGATTTGGCACTTGAACAGTGATTTCTTGTGAGCTGGTGAGTCTTTCAGTTCCAAGTCTTAATTAATTGCACTGCTGTTACAATCAATTTCACAGCTGGTCCTCTGTCTTGAAAAACAGCAACATTCCAGGAGACCAGTAAATCACAGTAGACGATAGTGCAGAGTTTCCATAGACTTTTGTTCCATGTAAAATGTGTGTGATAGCATTGGGCTCGTTTATAGGGCTGGCATGACCCATACTTTCCCAACCGCAGCCCCATTTTGGGGTACATATTAGGTCGAGGCAGAGTTTGGAAAAATTCCTGTTTTGCAGCTCCTAAAATCCCCGAATATGTGAGTGTGTTCTAGGCGTTGTAATCAAAAAACAACTTTGAGTACAAGAAAATTGTAGTGCAATGCAGTGGAATGTAAGAGTAAGGAGTAAATAGTGGGAGATGTGAATGGTGAAGGCAGTTGGTACTTGTGGTTAGAAAGAAATTAATATTAAGGAGGGGGAAAGAAGTTGGTCTTCCACCAGTACAAATACTGAGCTGCACATCTAAGAAACTGCTGGATAATTTCTCTTCCTGCTGTTGACCCCATCTCCTTCCACTTCTCTGTTATAAACAGGGTGGAAAATTCCAAGAGGCCTTTTTTTTGTACAATTGCATTTTACTTCTGGCTGTAACTCTCTCAGGGTCTTTCTCTGTGCCTCCAAAATATTCCTTGGTTGGGATAGGGACCTGAGTCGTGGTTAACTACTGACCAGTGGCAAACCACCCTTATTTGGACAAGGTGTTGGAGCAGGTTGTGGCCGGGCAACTCCAGGCACTGCTGGATGAAATGGATTTTCTGGATCCATTTCAATCGGGTTTCAGGCCAGGTTTTGGTACAGAGACTGCCTTGGTCGCCCTGTATGATGACCTTTGCTGGGAGAGAGTCTGAGGGAGGGTGACCCTGTTGATACTCCTGGACTTCTCAGTGGCTTTCAACACCATCGACCATGGTGTCCTTCTGGATAGGCTGGCTGGGTTGAGAGTCGGGGGCACCACTTTACGGTTGTTCTGCTCCTTCCTGGCTGACCGTGTTCAGAAGGTGATGCTGGGGGACAGTTGCTCTGTCCCATGGCATTCATGTCATGGGGTTCCTCGGGGCTCAAATCTGTCCGCCATGCTGTTTAACATCTACATGAAACCGCTGGGAGAGGTCATCAGGAGGTTTGGGCTGAGGGGTCAGCAAAATGCTGACGATACTCAGCTCTACCTCTTGTTTTCCACCAATCCAGGTGAGGCAGTTTCTGTGTTGAACTCGTGTCTGGACCTGATAATGGACTGGATGAGGGTTAATAAATTGAAACTCAATTAAGACAAGATGGAAGTGCTGTTAGTGGGTGCTTTTCCGGACAGGCTGGAGGGTGATTGGCTACCAGTCACTGCCTGGGCCCAATTCAGAGTGCTTGTTTTGATGTAGAAATCCCTAAACGGCTTGGACCCTGGATACCTGAAGGACCACCTCCTTCCATATAAACCTACCTGGCAGTTAAGATCTAGCCAGGGGGCCCTTTTGAAAGAGCCGTCCCTCAAGGAGGTAAGAGGGACGGCTTGTAGACAAAAGGCCTTTTCGACAGTTCCCCCCAGACTATGGAACGCCCTCCTGACTAAGATTTGTCTGGCGCCGACGCTGATGACCTTTCGGCATCCAGGTCAAAACTTTCCTGTTTCAGATTTTTAATTCAAATAATATCAACTGTGGGTCCTGATGGCAATTTTTAGAACATTGTATTTTAATTGTTTTATCTTTTTATTGCATTTATATTGTTGTAAGCAGCCCAGAGACCTTTGGGTAGTGTGGGTGGCATGTAAGTAAGTAAGTAAGTAAGTAAGTAAGTAAGTAAGTAAGTAAGTAAGTAAGTAAGTAAGTAAGTAAGTAAGTAAGTAAGTAAGTCACACCGATGCCTTGACTCAGATTCGATTAGGGTTTTATTCTTCTCAGTGACTTGGACTTGATAATCCGGACGTGGAACCTGCCCACCCCCTCCAGTTTTTCTGGGAGAAAAATCTCAATTTTAATAGGGCCCTCAGACTTGGGGCTTGGCACTTGGCACTTGGTACCAAAGGCTTGGACTCAGATGTGGAACTCGGACCAAAAGTTCCACCTCAAACTTTCGCAAGTCATCTCAGGCTGGCCGGCCTGCTCAGTGGAGGAAGTGTCTCTCTCTCTCTCTCTCTCTCTCTCTCTCTCTCTCTCTCTCTCTGTGTGTGTGTGTGTGTGTGTGTGTGTGTGTGTGTGTGTGTGTGTGTGTGAGTGAGAGTGAGAGAGAGAGAGAGAGAGAGAGAGAGAGAGAGAAAGGTGTGTGGTGCCTGGACACCTAAATTTACCCCTGGCCCCCACCCACCTTTGCTTTGCTTTTCAGCCCACTCCCCATAGTGTACACCCACTACCACTGCTTTTAGCTGTGGGGAAGGAGGTGAGCCACCTTCATGGAACTGCAGTCGACTGACATTCTGGATGCCATTACTGAAACAGATGCTACTCCATGGCCACAATGCCCACAGACATCTTTTCAACAACGGCTCCCCCTCTTTTGCATTGGAAGTCGATGCCTGCTCTTGCACGCCTCTTGTTGAGTATCTCTTATTTCCTGACTGAGAGAGAGGAGGAGGAGACACTCTCTGGAACAATTGCTTCAGTTTGCTGTTGTAGGTTCTGACGTGTTTTTCCGTTCATCGTTGTTTTCCGTAGTGTAAGCCCTATTCATTCAACCCAAAGCAGCTGGAGGAGTGAAAACAATAGCTTTGTGAAAGATAGCACATAACGAAAAAAGACGATGGCCTGAGTTAAGCAACTGAGGTTATTTTGGGCAAAATCCGAGTGTCATCTCAGTCACTTCCTTACAGTATCCCTGTAAGGAAAAGTATTATTATGCCAAGATTTCCCAATGGATAAACAGTTGGAAGAAGAAGGCAAACTTGTGCCATTCCCAAGACATATCACAAAATGAGTGTGTGGCGGAGGTGAGATTCAAACTAGAGATGTCCTGATTTTTCAGCTAAGATGATGGTGATGATGGACGACAATGGTAATGAAAACTAGAGTCCAATGGCCAATCCCAACTAGAGTAAGCAGAAGGAATCCATTGTAGGAAAGTGCATTATTTCAAGGGTAGGAAATAGGATTAACCACATTCGAGAGATTATTTTTCTGCTCAGCTCTCTCTCTGTCGTGTGGAAGAAGGATTTTGCAGCAGGAAGGATGGATGGACACCAGAGTTGGGTGCCATTGGCTGGGGATTCTGAGTATTGTTGTCCAAAAAAGTAACTTCTACAAGCACCTGTCTTGCATATGTCCCCCTTGTGATCAGCTAGGTCTTCTCTCAAGTTAAACTGGCGTAGGCTCCTAGCACTGGTGGCTAAGCCATGCCTTCTGTTATTTTCACTACGTGACGCCACTGGTGTTCAGCCAAAGCGGCTGGTTTTGGCTGAATGAATGAAGCTCCCAGTAGTGGCAAATGCCCAGAGGAGAAGGAACGTGACAAAACCCAACATGGCAAAATGAGATAAACCCATTTCCACTGCCTTCTTTCCTGAGCAGCTGAATAGCACCTGCTGAGAAAGGGAGGGGGGAGCCTTTTATGAATATGAGGCTTGTTATCAACAAATGTTGTTGCCTTTAATGCGTGTCAAGTGACACTGTTCAGGCAGGGGAGGGAATCTGTGGCCCCCCCAGGGGTTGTGAGATTAAATCCCGTAATCCCTAACTATTGGCCCTGTTAACTGTGGCTGTTTTCTTTGTTTGTTTGTTTATTACACTTTTATACCACACCATCTGGCCGGTGGCCACGCTGGGTGGTGTAGAGCAAGAGGAAAACACAATGATCATCATCACAATAAATTGATATAATAACATCATAAAGTAAATAAAATAAAATATCAGCAAATAATAGATAAAGTGTGGGTGAAAAGTTGGAGCCGTTCACTGCCCGTTTGAAATTGGAATCACCAGAATCCACTGGCCAACTGGCTCAATGGGTTGCGAGTAGGTCCCTGTAGGTATGTGGATCCTGGCCATTGGTGATGACTGTCAGTCCCTTTGGATAAGTGTGAGAAGTATGTTTCAATTTGGGATGGTTATTGGAGAAATTGGATGTCGGAAGGGACTGTCGTGCTAACGAGATCATACCAAAAAGTGACAGAAGATTGCCCTTTTCTATATGATGCACCATCAACTTACAGAATATGCTTTAAGGGGGTGTCATGGTGGATATCAGCTTAGAGGACTTTTGGGATAAAAAAGAATTACAGAAATTCGTGGAGGTTGACTGGTCATCATGATCATGACCTCCATCTGATTTCTGTATCGAGTACTATTGCAGTTTTTAATGGTCTTAAATTTCACATCTTTGGCTCATTGCTCTTCTACTGGAATTGGGATAGCATCATGGACAGACTGACTGTAAAAACATTAAAAGCTTTCTGTGCATGGTAAACATAATAGAATGCCTAGAAAGCATATAAATATCCATGTTAGACCATAACAGGCTTTCCGTTTCCATCATGGGTGGGACTTGGTTCTTTGACAGGTTGATCGGTGGGATGTAAGATGTAAAAAAAGTTGTAAATCCCAGTTTTACAGAAATCTACAGAGGCTTTGCACTTATTAAGGAATAGGACTATTGAACTCAGAGCGGCTTTAACCTAAAGAGCTGTGGTGTTTCCCAGTGGAAGGTTTTTGTCTAGAGATAAATAACCATGAACTCAAGATGGGTACAGATTTTGGAAGACTTCAGAATTGGCTGTTTCATGTGGTGCCGCCACTCCAAGAGAAGACGACTCAAAAATGTGTCCCAAAATTACATGACCAGTGCAAAAGAACTGGATAGAAGTTATTGTGCTCATGATTTAGTCATTTGAAATATTTTTTACCCCATCTTTCTCCCTAAAAGTACCCAAGGCAGCTCATTCTCATACCTGTCACATTCAACTTGCAGACCAAACTTATTAAAACGAAACATATAAAGGAAAAATATGGGAACAAAAGGGATATTGGAGAAAAGGGGGGGGGGAACCTCCAAAGCATAAAGGTGGATACAGATTATTTATTTATTTATTTATTTTATATCCCGCCTATCTAGTCAATTAAGACCAATTAAGATCAATTAAGTTGTTGTTGTTGTTTAGTCGTTAAGTCGTGTCCGACTCTTTGTGACCCCTTGGACCAGAGCACGCCAGGCCCTCCCGTCTTCCACTGCCTCCCTGAGTTCAGTCAAATTCATGTTGGTAGCTTCAGTGACCCTGTCCATCCATCTCGTCCTCTGGCGTCCCCTTCTCCTCCTGCCTTCACACTTTCCCAACATCAGGGTCTTTTCCAGGGAATCTTCTCTTCTCATGAGATGGCCAAAGTATTGGAGCCTCAGCTTCAGGATCTATCCTTCCAAACTCAGGGTTGATTTCCTTTAGAATGGATAGGTTTGTTCTCCTTGTAGTCCAGGGGACTCTCAAGAGTCTCCTCCAGCACCACAATTCAAAAGCATCAATTCTTTGGCCGTCAGACTTCTTTATGGTAAAAAAAAAAGACTGTAGGTGAACACAAAATAAAAGTAAAAAGTAAAAAAAAGACAAAAGACAAAAATGTGATGGCACTTTAGAGTCTTAATTTTTTTTAATGCGAGCTTTTGTGAATTTGTCCGCCTCCTCTGGCATAAGAGAAGGAGATATAACATGGCATATATTTATATGTGGCAACAAGGTATAGATATCAAAATACGGAGATCATGGTTGGTTGGTAAGAAGGTACATGGGTGTTAAACACTGTGATAACAGTGTCTTCGATATACAGGTATTTCATAGATATGAAAAATAGATTTCTCCATATCTCTTACTGAGTTACTCTAACCTCATTCTTCACCCAAAGTCCCGTCTCTTCCCTGGAGAGAAGATGGACTCAATCCCCTTGCTTTTCCTTTAGAGAGACAAAGTAAGACAAATCATAGCCCTCATAGCTCCTAACACTCCTTTGAAGTCCACAGGGACTAAAGAAGCAAGGGTAACAATAGCCAGCCTCCAGAGCTCTAAGCACCTCACTTAGCATAACCTGAGGGCAGCCCTTTTGACACAAGGTGCCTGAACCAGGAACAAACAAGTATAGCAACTTTAGATCACACACGATAGTGTGATCTTGCTTTGAAATAACAAACTGCAGGGTGAGAAGGCAAAACACAACTGCTAAGTTAGATTCTATCTTACTTAGGTTGCAGTCACATTGGCCATAAGAACCACATTTAAGTGTCATTTGAATCAGTTTGGATGTTGTCATTGACACAACACAAAGGTGCAATCAGTTTATATGGGCTACATAGCCAGGTATGTTTTTTCACCTGGCCAACAAGGTTTTTTTAAAAAATGCTTCTAGAATCGATTCAGTTCAATGTGGATCTATGGAAATTAGCAGATTTCAGCAGTGTAGAAGCCAAAACCTGTTTTAAGTCGCCAAAAATAAACTGATTTCCATTCAGGGCATGTGAATGCAGCCACCAGTTTGAATACCACGTAACTTGGACCTTATTTTTAAAATGGCTGAACAGAAATCAATTCGAATTGCCTTAGAAGTCCTGGGGAAGTCCCAATGAAACCTTCCCTCTTTCGATCTGTTTCAGGGGAATTATCAGTCCATTTTCCCACTTTGCTTAGAAAGTGCAAATAATATCTGAAAGCCTAAGTAATCTCTTCACAGAAGCCATGTGTCTTACTTTATGAAGATTGTCTTCTGTTGGAAAGGGTTGTCTAGTTTAAAGACAAAATCTGGGGTAAATGTATTTTAATATTGATCTCACTGCAAATGGGATTTGAAGGCCCTAGGAATGGACCTCAACAGATGGGAAACCTTGACATCTCAGCGGTGCAGCATGGTCTCTCCCAATTTGAAGAGACCCTTGTTCAGCAGGCCGAGGCAAAGGGGCAGTCCCGAAACCAGCCATATCAGGAAGCTGGACAGGGGACAGATTGTACTCAAATTAGCCTCCTCAGCCACACTAGATACTGTTCCAAGACCTCTATTCAAAGCACGTTACCATAGTCCCTTGAGACTGAAGGATGGCTACTAGTATTGATCTTGCTTTCCATTTTAATATAATGCTTGCTTAATTATTTTTTAATATTTGTATATTTACTGTTTTTAGCTTTTAAATGCTGTTTTAATGATGTAAGCCACCTTGAGTTGTCTCAGAGAGAAAGGCAAGGAAGGAAGGAAGGAAGGAAGGAAGGAAGGAAGGAAGGAAGGAAGGAAGGAAGGAAGGAAGGAAGGAAGGAAGGAAGGAAGGAAGGGAGGGAGGGAGGGAGGGAGGGAGGGAGGGAAAAGTCAGCATCCTATTGAGTTTCCACTGAGTGGAAAATCCCGCCAGCCTCATAATGTGAAATATCCTTGCTTACACAACTATTGTTTGTGAGACAAACAAACAAACAAACAAATAGCTTCCACATGGAGAAAGGTCAAGTTTTTCACCATAGAGATCATGCTTTGCATAATAGGTACCATATTTTTCCATGTATAACATGATACTTTCCCCTAAAATAATTAAAGGAAAAAGCTGAGGGTCATTTTATACATGGAAGTAAGGAGAGGGGGAGGGATCAAAGCGCTTTGATCCCTGCTATACTCCTCCACGTTTTTGCAAAGAATATGGAGGGGGAAAGCGATTCCTCCTTTCCCCCTACGAGTACATTTTGGTTGCAAAAAGCAACTTTCACCCTCCACGTTTTGCATGCTGTTCTTATTAATACTCTATTTTTCTTTTCTTGTTTTCTCTTTTCCCTTTTAATTGTTGTACTGTTATATGTATTGCCAGGTGAGGTCTTTGAGATCTGTGCACTCATAGGGTGGCTTAAAAAAATAAACACGTCTTTTTAAAAAGATCCACCTGTGTTTTACTGCAGCAGAATTTCATAACATTTGTATCAGATGCAACCCCGCTGATCCTAAAATGCCTTCACAGTTTTATCTGCTGTAAATCCATGGTTCTCTTCTGATTTCATAATTTTTTCAAATATTAAGCACTTCAAAACTCTGCACCAAAGAATGATACATGTTATGGCCACACACCCCAACAGTGGGTGAGGATTTGAGAAGACAAAACACCCCTTTTTCAGAATATATTCAAAAGCTTTGTAACTATTTCTGAAAATAAGATGTACTTTGAAATGCTTGGCAGATTTATGGCAAGACTTAAAAACCAAAGATTGTGTCTCAGTTGATCTAATCAGAGCAATATTTTCTTCTGGGTGAATAGTTCTCTTTTTCTCCCTGATATATGGATGCATTTGTAGTTTGTGAAATCCTCAAGCTTTCCTAGTTGTAAAGGGGATGATTCCCCCCCCCCGGTTTATTGTGTATTTACTTATGTGTCTTATTTATAGGCGACATTTCTTCTAGGGATTCAAGGCAGCTTTAGGGAACTCAATTGTACTTATCTATTTATTGTATTTATGTGTCACTTTTTCTCCCATAAGATTATGGTGACTTAATTAAATAGCTGCTTCCTGCTTTATCATAACATCAGCCTTGTGAGGTAGGTAAGGCTGAATGAAAATGTCCCTCCCAACAATATTTGGGAGAACTGGGGTTTGCTCACTCTTGTCCTAGAAGAATCCTGCAGTCAACGACAGCATAGCTGAACTTCATGGGCAGAAATCAGTCAATCTTATATTAATTTTATAAATATAAAAAGCGTATCCTGTTTTCTAGCCCTAAAAATAGTCCTTCTCCCAAGCTGTTCACAATGTGACAGACCTTCCCATGCCTGCAACAGAGACGAAAGACTAGTTTAAGTAGCCTAAAACCAATTTCAGAATGATGTTAACCAGCATACAAACAGCAAGAAGAAAGCTAAAAAATAAAATAATTTTTTAAAAAATCCAACTCGGACAACATATTTAAGAATAACCCCAAATCTTGTCGGCTTATCTAAGCCATAAAACAGTAAGAACCAAGAAATAGACACTTCCCCTGTGTCTCTGTGGGTCTCATTTCAAGAGACCGTCCAGCATATAGCAGACGTTTCTGAATAATCATTAAGGGCACCCCTCAATGATACAATTACAGTAATCTCTCTTTGAGGCCACAAAGACAGAAATGACTCTTGCTGGCTCAAACTCTTAACATAAATATATCAAAAATCCTTTTCAGCCATTTTGTTTGGAGCGTTACCTTTCCACAGATGTTTCCTACGACACAGTGCAAGCTGGGTATGGAAATACTTAAGTCAAGTAATGGGGACAGGAAAAATCTAACAATAGCTTTTATCTGCACTGGCAACATAACATCCTGTTTTGGGGCTAATGACGCATATAGGGCATGGGATGTTTCTGTTTCTGTAGAAGTAGCTTAAAAAAGATACGTGTTCCTAAGTAGGGGAAGGGGTGAAGGGTGGTTGGAAAGTTACAAAATAGATGTGTCCCATTGCCCCCAAACAATGTATGTCATGCCAGGGAATTTCTTTGGTAATGTGAGGTGCAGAAAGAAGTCACTTTTATTGCTGTAAATTTTTTAAAGTCTGTGGAATGAGGAATGCTTTAGGAAGAGGAAGATGTTCATAATCCTTAAGCAGGCTCAATTTACTTGGAAAATGTTGAATTTAATGAAGAAAAGTGGGTGGGAAGAAAACTTCCACATGCCAAAGGAGAGAGAGAGAGAGAGAGAGAAAGAGATGATGGTGGTGGTTGTTATTGTTGTTGTTATTGTTGTTGTTGTTGTTGTTGTTGTTGTGCAAAATACCTTAAATATCTTACCTCGAAAGCTCTATTATGGTTGCTGTAAGTTGGTTCCAACTTGACGGCACAGAACATATCCAATATTAATAATCCTGTAAAGTCAAGTCACAGGAAAACTTATCAGGGTTTTCTAGTTAGGCTGGACTTAGAAGAAGTGATTAACCATTTCCTTCTTCTGAAGGCACTTTGTGACTGTGCAGCTTGCCCAGGGCCACACAGGCTGGCTGTACCTTCAGGAGGACCAGTTGGGGAATTGAACTCCCAACCTCTGGCTCCACAGCCAGGGCTATAAACCACTGAGCTATAGTAGCCCAAAAACCAGAGACCCCTCCAAGGTGCGCTGAAACCTTTTGCAAACTTTTCTATGGTCAGTTGTTTCAGAAGCTCCACAGATGCTTTTTCCTTCTTTGTTTGGCACGGTTTTCCAAGTTGTGGGTTGGATTTCGTATCATCTCACGCCTGGAGAGAGTGCTTTTGATTCTTGAGCTGCAGCTGGCAGGGGCTTAGATCTAGCAAGAACAAAGGACAAGGAGGTCACGAAGGTTCCTTAACGGCAGACTCTCTAGCTTCAGGTGTCCAGCAGTGATTGGCAGGTGACAGGTCGGGGTCTAACTCACGCTGCCTGGAGGCAGATCTTGTTCCATCTGTGCATATGTATGTACCATTTTTCTCCCCTTGCCAGTTGCACTGTGCTTAAAAGAAATGGGGACACTGTTACTATTATGTTATGCACTGTTAGAATCAGTTGGTAGTGCAGCGATCACATCCTGAACTCGCGACCAATAAAGCAGGTTGAGCACTTTTAGAGGCCAGTGCATAGACCACTGCAATGTAACACCTATCAGGCAGCACCTGTAGCCGGCTGACAGATTTCTAGCTCCTGTCCTCTGAAGATGCCGGCCACACAGACTGACGAAACATTATGAAGAAAAGCCTCCAGGACACGGCCAAACAGCCCGAAAAACCCACAACAACCATCAGATCCCAGCCGTTAAAGCTTTCAAGAACTCATTTCATCAAAACATTTTTAAATGGCAGAGAGGGGTAGGAGGGTGTTCATGTCCTTCCTCAAATTAATAAGGGAGTGTTGATCCTAAGAGAGCACGTTAAATAAAAGATAAGGAAGAAGTTGTTTTAGTAATTTCAAACTTTTATGGATTGCCATTTAGGGTGGAATCCAGTCAAGAAAACTTCAGCATAACTTCTCATGCACAATAAAGTTAATACTCTGTCTGTTTTCTGGAGTTCTAACTCCTGTCCTCTGAAGATGCTGGCCACAGAGACTGACAAAATGTTAGGATGAAAAACCTACAACAACCATCCGATTTAGAATAGATAGACCAGAGGACTCTCGGTGTACCTTCAAGCTTTATAAATGTATGATTCTGTAGAGTTATCTCTCAAACCTTTCCCTTGTGCATGGATGGTGATGTGTGAATTCATCATTAGCATGTAAGATGAGGCTTAGCAACTAGCCTGAATTCAAAGAGAGGCCTGCCTCTCTGCTGAGTGCCTTTTCCCTCTCTTTGGTCTGTTGGTAACAGTTGTTGTTTTTTTGCTGTTGATCTGTTCAGTTGGTTGCTAAGTCTATGTGCAGTCAAGAAAGAAGTATACACAAGCTTGTAATTTCAAGCAGCTGCAGGTAAAGAAACATTATTACTCTTTTCTACTACAAATGTCTCAGAACGAGTTATTGAGACCTTCATCGTTTAGTCGTTTAGTCGTGTCCAGCTCTTCGTGACCCCATGGACCAGAGCACGCCAGGCCCTCCTGTCTTCCACTGCCTCCTGGAGTTGGGTCAGATTCATGTTGGTAGCTTCGATGACACTGTCCAACCATCTCATCCTCTGTTGTCCCCTTCTCCTCTTGCCCTCACACTTTCCTAACATCAAGGTCTTTTCCAAGGAGTCTTCTCTTCTCATGAGAGGAGTCTTCCCTTGAGACCGTAAGTGCCCGTTAATGAGAAAGGGGGTGGACTATCTGGGGAACTTGCAGCTACTCTCCTCTGTGCATCTCTGTACTTCCGATGCATGGTGAAAGGGAATTTTACCAGGAATCCAGCACTCTGCAACATTGCCAACAGTGACTGCCCAAGTAAATCCAGATGTTCACAGTCTGGTTATGAAATGGAGTGAAATAGCGTGGAAGCAGGGTATGGTTTGCTTATTGGAATTCTGTTGCTTTCCCTCACAAGTCCCACTTGTTTGGATGAATAGCAGTGAATAACCTCTGTCTGAGAGCTGATGTGCGGCGCATCAGCAAGGCCGCAGCTGTTTCTTGGAGCTTCCTTTTTTACTGTCATCATGTGTAAATAAGCTCTCATTTTAGAGGCCACAAATCTCTTATCACAACGCAAAGCGTATGCTGGACCAGTTTCAGAATTGTTAAACAGGGAGAATCAGAGAATCGATATATTCTGCCACCACACAAATACTCTTCAGGCATTTAGCTACAGCATGCTTCAGTGCTGTAAAATCATTTTATTTTTGCAGTGCGTGCATCATGGTAGGGAACCCGTTTCTCCTTTTCATGATAATGAAATAGTAACCACGATTTCTTCCATCATTATTTCACTTAGTTGCAGACTACAAGGTTTTATGGCCATTAACACTCATTTGTCCGGTGCAAAACGACTTTGAAAACCCGTGCTCTGTGAATTGTGTACTTGGAGTCAAGGAAATTAAAAAAGTGGTTTGGCTGGATAACTCATGGGTTTAGGCATCTGTGGAGCCAGAGTTTGGGAGTTTAATTCCTTCAGGGAGAAGAGCCAGCCTGTGTAGCCGTGGGAAAGCTACATCGTCCCTGGGAACCTCCAGAAGAAGGGAACCGGAAACCACTTCTGCATGTTTGCTACCTAGCAAACCCCTTGGAAGGCTTGCCATAGGTCAGAATCAACTTGATAGCACACAGTTATTAATTATTATTTTTATCTGCAAATATAAATCCTTTTATTGTGACTGCGTCCTTCTTGCAAGTCTTAATGAGGCAGCCCCCCCGTTAAACATCTGGTCCTCATTATATAATTGTAGTGGGACCCAATAAAGTTAATCACAGTTGCAACCAACAGTACCACTAACACTGCAACAAATTTTCATCTAAGTGCAAGCCGAATCTGGATCTGGTGACTGGGAAATGTAGGAAGTTGTCTTATACTGATTTAGACCATTGCTCGCCCAGCGTTATGAACCTCTGACTGCCATCAATGGGTCTCCAAAGTTGCAAGTTGGAATCTTCCTTAACACTCCCTGGAGATGCTGGGGTTCCATGTAAAGCTGTGAAAATGAGGTCCTTTATCTGCCCCATTGAATAAAAGGTGTCACCAGAGATGATCTGAAGCTATTCACAGGTGTAATTAATTTGAAGATGTATTTACATCACAGCAGATAAAGAGGGAATAAGATCCATGGAATGAAAGTGCAATAGTAAAGAAACCAAAGGAAAATCAATGCATTTTTTGGCACAGTACAAGGTGGTGCTGAAATGAAATGTGTAAAGCAGAACAATTTGGATTTAAGTATTGTAGGAAACTTCTGCCTAAAGGTTGTAGCTGCGTTCTGTTCCAGCGATGTGCGCACACTCCTGGCAGGAAGTGGCAGCTGCCAGCGGGCAGGGTAACCCCTCATTCTGCCCTTTCGCTTAGAGGTAGACATAAGATCAAAGAGTTATTTCAGCCAATCCTAGTTGCGATTAGGTAACTAGTATCCTGTCTGAATTCTCACAACATTCTGTGTAACTCCTGCTAAGTCAATAAAGGGAGCGCTCAGGGCATTGCCTTTAGGCTCCGCTGGCTCGGACATCCATGTTGTCGACTCCTTTGTACTTTCTCTAAGGCAATTAGCCTTCCTTTGTTCCGTGATCACCCACAAAGTATCAGATGAAATTATAGTTATGCAAAATCAGCCACAGTTAACCCTTTACGAAACAATATAGTTGCCCCTCATCTTCCACCCGCCCTCTTGTTGAAGCTCTCGGGGTGCGTGGGTGTGGGTGTAAAAGGAATAAATAAAGAAGGTATTAAGAGAGGTGTAGAATCTCTCAGAAGAAGGAGCAATCTAACCCATTGCAAACCCTGAAGCTTCTCTCAGAATCAAGACAAAGAGAGGCCCAAAGGCCTCAGGGCAGTAAAAATCTGCAAAAGCAAAAACTACCTGAGAAAAAGTGGACCCAAAGCCTATGTGTGTGTGTGTGTGTGAATGAGTGTGACTCTTGAGTCATCTTCTGCCAGGCAGCGCTTGCTTTCTGTTCGCCTGACATCTCTAATGTTCCTGCCTTCCAAGTGGCTTCTTTACCTCCACCCTGAAATCCAGTTCTGTGTTGGTAGAAGACACGTTGGGTAGAAAAGTGCATTGTACCACCTTTCTTTCTTCCCAGAGACTAAGTCCTCCCTTTGTCCCGTGGCACTTAATGTGACTGTAGCATCCCTTTGTCCCGTGGCACTTAATGTGACTTATCAGGCCTAGTGCCATTGAAAGTATCCAACTTTGTAGCCTGTCCCTGCTGGTGCATTGTCTTCCAGCTTGTTGCCACGAAAATTCTATGTCTGTCTCCCCCCCACCCTCACTCCATCATGCCAAAGTCCAGGCTGTAAGGAATCCTCAGCCCTTTTTGCCAACAGGAAGCCATTGACGGTGATATTTATGAAACAAACCAGATTTCTATGGGTGCCATTCCACTGGTCAGTAAACCATTCCGTAGGCCATATATCTGTAGGCTAGTTCAGTCCATATGTCCACAGGCCTTTTGTCCAGTTTCCCCTTGTACACTAGAAGTAGGACCTGACTGACAAGCAACTTCTCTACTCACTGTGGTCCATCCTCTCCTCTTTGTGGAACACCGTGTTATGTTGGCCATCTCAGTTTTGTCATTGACATAGGTATTGGTCCATCCTTATAATGTATGAGGTATGGGTGGAGGGTAGATGCAGAAAAAGACTTGGTGGTAATAGCCAGCCTCCTTGGGACCCGTATCCATTTTGGATACCAGTTTGAAGTTCCTTTTACTGAGCTTTAATAAAGTGTGGATGAAAACTATCGGCTCTCCCGATTTTGAGGCCTACAACTTCCACTAGTCCTAGCCATTTTGGACAGAGGCAAGCTACAGTAGGGGCTGTGCTCCAACGTCCCTGGTTTAAAGCCCCAGCTGGTCTGACTGGCAACCGTTTGCCAAGATTTCTGACAGAGAATGTTCTGTGGTCTGGCTACCTGATTCTTTAAGCAGCTTTGTATTTGACAATGTCAAACTCGGATTTATATGACCCAGGTTCAGATCCCCACTTGGATATAAAACACGATCGGATGATTATGTGCTCCTTATGTCAACCTCAGCCGAACCTATTGGTCAGGGTTTTCGTAGTGCAAAAACTGGAAAATGTGTCTCTTGGGAGAAGAACCAGCCTGTGTTGCCTTGGGCAAATTGTACCATTCCAGGGCATGGTTAACCACTTCTGAGTACTCTCTACCTAGAAAACCCTGAAAATAGTGGTCATAATTGACTTGACAGCACAGTGTTGTTGTTGTTGTTGTTAAACATATTTTGGGATAGGGTCCAGCACCTTGGAGAGCTCCTGAAGGGTTCAAACTGAACCCCACCTTCCGAAAATGAGTCTCACTAAGCCTCAATGCTTCATTCACCTTCTTGAGCTTCTTGGAACTGGTGGACGTATAGATTCTTTTTGACACCAGCTCTCATTTTCCTTCACCATTGGCTTTCCCATAGAGATCATGGGAGTGTGCATTTCCCTCTACTCTTAAGGAGGCACAGTCTGGAATTGAACTCTCAACCTCTGGCTCCGTAGCCAGAAACCTCATAAACCACCAGGCAGGAGATAAATCTAATGAACCAATAGTGGGGATGAGACTTGGTGATAGGAGTTGGGGATTAATGTCCCTGCCCTTCCAAGCTGCTTCCTCTGCTGTAGCAACCTCTGAAACCTGGCAACCTCGGAAAAATGAGTGCGCTAGAATAATGTTCTGTGCACAGGAATTGGTGTTGTGACATGCCATGCTGTCACCATGGGTTTCCTTCTGAGCAGCTGCATTTACCAATGATTTACTGCAGGGACGGGCTATAGAACCTTAAAATGAACTCTGTAGGCTTTCAAATGAAGAATGCTATGCGCCGCAGAGGTGCTGAACTGCAGCGACTTCAGGCTGTTACAGAGAAAGCTGGCCCCCTGCCTACTGTGCGGGTGTGTGTTTTATGATTCCTCACTTAATGTCCACGGCTTTACCTGCCTGCATACAGAAAAGGTTGCTGCATGCATATGTTTTATATATAACACTGCAGCAGGAAGGTGAAGTTGGGTCATTTCGTCAGGTTATGGTAAAAACACACACAAACAGCTATTGAATTTTCTGGGACCGTGGACAAGCCAATGGGGGTGGGTGGGTTATAAAGGAGAGGTAGGAAATCTCTCTCTCCCTGCTAAGAAGCTGTCTCCAAGGCAAGCAAACAAAACAAAAAACAGTGGCTTCTCGATTAGTTAGTTGACTTGTCTAGAATTATTTAAAAATTCATTTCTTTAAAAAAAAACACCCTCTGGTTTATGAATGTGGGCTATTTTGTTTCTGTACTCATGATTCAAAAAACCAGGATGTAGCCCAGTATTGCTGCACAATATTGTCCATTGTCCAATATATGTCCATTGCCAGCAGGAAAAAGGGTGCCAAGCTTGCATAGCAGAGGGCAGCCTGAATGTTGACACCAGTGACAGCAGTCAAGATGGGATGCTCACTACTGTTCACAGCATTACACCACAAGGGAAAATCCCAGAAGCTAACTCCTTTTCTCACCACTTCTCACCCAAAGAGAAAGCAATTGTCAAGGCTGTGTTTCAACAAGTGTGAATGGTAGTGAGCAAGATTTTAAGGTATGCAGGTTTGTTCTTATAATTGTATTTGATCTCTTTTAAATTGGCGGGAGCTAAAGATCACGCTGCATCGGGGGTAAAACAGTGTTACCTTTTTTAAAAATCATAACTCAAAAACACTTTGCCCAAACATCTTCAAATTTGACACAGAGCAAAAGCAGACTTTCTGATACATGCATCCATATTTTGTGCTGATCTGAGGTCCAGCTTCATAGTTATAAAATTTTGCTTGGGGGACCCCTATTTTTTTAGTTGGTTTACGGAATGCTGACTTGTGCTGTCAGTGCAATATATTGCTGTTCTCCCGTGCGCCAATAGTGATAGGGGGAAGTAAAGTTTAAAATGAAGCTATCTTCTATCACATTTTTGATGGGATTTTGCCCAATGGGGTAGTTATAGTGCTCCTTCCCAGGGGGTGTTTAGTATAAGGTATTTGGAAATAGTTTCCCGTTGCCTTCTTCTAGTGGCACTCTGGAACCATACAGCTTGCCCATGGTGGTACTGATGGCAAGGTAGGTAGAGCAGGACAGGTGTGCCCACCAGGTATCCCCAACATGGGGCACAGTGGGGATTCAAACTTCTAGCCCCTGACTTTGCAGCTAGGTGGTCCAGCCCTCTGAGTTGTACCCGATAGCTCCCAAGGGAAGGCAGTTTAATGAGTGACTGTTATGTCACCATGTAGTGACCAAGGCTGAGTGATGGATTGGGCATAAGCTGCGTATGCTGACATTCCCTGGTTCAATCCACCTTGCAGCTTCAAAGAGGGTTAGGAAAATTTTGGCTTTTAGATTACAGTTCCATAATCCCCGAGCAGCAAGGCTAAGGTTATGGGAATTATGGTCCAAAACAAGTTTTCCAAGATGTAGGAGGAGTCATGTCTTTGCATGCAGAAGTAAGAACTGTGCCAGTCAGAAGGGATAATGCTAGGACAGATGGACCTGAGATCTTACAGATGGGGTCGAAGCCAGATATTGCCTTGATACGTAGTATGCAGGTAAAAATGTTGTTTGCCCTCTTAATTCCTTTAATCTTTCATTATGAGCCTGCTCGGCTGTTAAGATGATAGAAGAGGCCTTTCTCTCCCACCACCTTCATTGGCACGTCTGGTGGGTACACAGGAGAGAGCCTTCTCTGTTGCTGCTCTCCAGACTCTGGAACTCCCTCCTACTAGAGGCCAGACTGGCCCCATCTTTGCTGTCCTTCTACAAGCAGGAAAATACCTCTTTCTTCAGACAGGCCTTCCCGCAATCAACTTGCTACCTGCCTGTGATTTTTTAGATAGATGGTTACGCATTATTGCTTTGACTAGATTGTTAGTCCTACAGTGGTGCCTCGCTTAACGAGCGCACCGTATAACGACGAAATCGCATAGCGATGTGGTTTCCGCAATCGCTAATGCGATTGCTTACTGATGGCTCCAATGGGCGAAACTCGCATAACGAAGGTCGGTAAGCGTTTCGCTTACCGACCTTCGCTTTGCGACCCGTGGATCAGCTGTTTGGCAGGTCCAAAATGGCTGCCGGAACAGCCGAAATGGCCGCGCGCAGCGTTTTCGCGCCCTCCCCTCGCTTACCGAGGGCGCGAAAATGGCTGCCGGCTATGGGAAGACTTCGCTAAACAGTGAGTTTTCAGCTGATTTGGAACGCATTAAACTTCAGAAATATTCTCTGTCTGGAAAACCCAGAAAAAAAGGGTCACCATAAGTTAAATTAACAACACATGGATATTATTACTCATTATCCTGATTATTGCATAGATGTAGATGTGTTCTGATGATCATTTACCAGCCGAGAAAGAATAGGTTAGCATCTTAGTCACTGTCGTAACATTTTCTAAAGGAAGCTGCTTGCTAAATAACTCAGAGCATATTTATATTCTCTGATGCCAGATAGAATTTTAAACCATCCAAGGCAAGGAAGCATCTCGGATGTTAAACAGACTTTGTTGTAAAAGCATAAACATTTTTTTCCATTTTCCATACAATATTGTCTAGTTCCAAAGGAAACATTTGTTAAGTGAAAATGCAGGTTTGCTACAGGCTGTTAAATGGTGTGTCACTGTTAAGCTTGAGTGCAAATTAAGGAAACTTCCATTCCCATCATAGCTACATATGAATGAGGTGAATTTCGATGAAGCCTTTCTTCTCGAAGCCACACTCCCCACTTGCGGTATGGAAATAATAACGTTTTTGTAACCTTCCCCCCTTCAATAAAGTTGTCAGGGGAAGCTCTGAATTTACAGGGGCAGGGAATCCACTCTGGGTTTTAGTGTGAACTTTACAGAAACCATCCCCATCTCCCAAATAAGTTCAGCTCCTTAGGTAGGTCCTTTCAGGTTCGGACTGAAACTCACATCAAATTTGTTGACACTCCTCTATACACAGAGAGAGAGAGAGAGAGAGAGAGAGAGAGAAAGAGAGAGAGAGGGAGAGATTCACTAGCCGCATCCTTATAGGGAATTTGAATTTTAGACTTCATTGGTCAATGTAGTGTCTCCTATATCGAACAAAATACAGTGACAGTGGGTCATGGTAAGTCTTATTGAGATAATGTGTTCAAACATAAATGCTATTAAGGAATATCATTGGGGTGGGTGAGTTTCCAGGTGAGCTATTATTTTCTCCCAACACAATTTACTGGAATGGAATTAAACAGAGAATTCAAATCATGGACAGACAAAATACTATTTGCAGTAGAAAAGTAACCGTGAATTATTCTGGTGGTGGTGGTGATGTTGCCTTCTGGCAAAAGAAACAGAGCGATTAAAACTTGGATGACACGCTTTTTGAACAGTTTTAATCTTAGAGCAAGATTAGGCATCCTTCAGTCTCGAGAGACTATGACAACGTGCTCTGTATGGAGGGCTTGGAACAGCATCTAGTGTGGCTGAGAAGACCAATTCAAGAGTGACAATCTCTTCCACACTGAAGACCAATACAATCTGTACCCCGTCTAGCTCCCTGATTTTGTTGCTTTCGGGAGTGCCTCTTTGCCTCAGCCTGCTGGACAAGTGTCTCTTCAAATTGGGAGAGGCCGTGATGCAATACCTGCCTCCAGGCTGAACGCTCAGATGTCAGGGTTTCCCAATCTGTTGAGGTCCATTCCTAAGGCCTTCAGATCCTGCTTGCAGATGTCCTTGTATCGCAGCTGTGATCTCCCTCTGGGGTGATTTCCCTGCACTAATTCTTCATACAGGAGATCTTTTGGAATCCAACCATCACGACATGCCCAAGCCAACGTAGACGTCACTGTTTCAGTAATGTACATGCTAAAAATCTAGTCCAGAGATAGACACCTTCTGTTGCAGTTCCAAAGGTGCGCTTCAGCATGACAGCAAAAAAGATCCCAAACAGGGTTGGCGCGAAGACACATCATCACTATAGAGCTTATTGCTATAATCTTAGAGCTGTAATTGCACTTAATAAGGAACTTAAGAATCATCAGCAGTGAGTTGTTGGACTGTATTACTATTACTTGGTCTGTTGTGTTGTATGTTGTGTGGATAATATGAGTTCTTGGGTGGGGTTTTGGGACTTAGGGTTTGTTACGAGGGTGTGTGTGTGTCTTTTTTGGTCTGGCCTCTGAGTGTTCTTTGAGAATTTCATTGTATGTGTATACAGTGTATATACGTTCAATGACAATAAATTGAAATTGAATTGAAACAATGATGGTGATCTGGATGCCACCTGATTTTTAGATAGGAAAATATAAACAAGCTAACTGATTTTATTGTTGTGTCAAGTTAGAACTGACTTATAGTGACCCTAACGGCTTTCAAGGTAAGTGAGATATTTAAGGAGTGGTTTTTACCAGTTCTGCTCCCCCAGTGAGTTTCCATGGCTGAGCGGGGATTCGAACCCTATTCTCCAGAGTCTTAGTCGATCATCTTCATTGTACCACCTGACTTTATAGAGAACAGAAAGGACTTAAGTCTTTTAGTCCTAGGTAGTAGCCCAACTCTCTCCCCAACCCACCCCCATCCGCTTGCTCCGTTGCGCTATCTGAGCATTTCACCCCAAATTCCAAAGGGCAGCCGTTCTCCTAGTGATGCTCCCTCGTGACTCATGTTCAAAGCGATCCTTCTTTTCTGTTCCCAGGCAACCCCATTCCAGCTGCCGTTGAGGAAATGCTCTGTGGTAGGAAACGGTGGGATTCTGAAGAAGAGCCACTGTGGGAGACAAATAGACCAAGCCGACTTTGTCATGCGGTAAGAGGAGACTTTTTGAGACATGTGGCTTTTCAAGGCATCTTAGTGGTTTTTTTTTCTTGTTTGTGATTAACCAAGTGTAGCTATTTCTCTTTTCTTTTTCACAATGATTTATAGGTGTAGAGAAAAACAGTGAAGGTCCTGTCTCCTATTTTCTCATTATATATCTCTTTAGAAGGAGCAGGAGACAGTCGAGACTAAATGCGACGAGGTCTGTTCAGGCATCAGGACTCCCTGCTTTATGCATTATTGGTAGACCAGAGTGCTCTAGTCCTGCTCCCTTTGATTTCTGGTTTCATCACCCTCCTTACACATAGAGCATGATGAATCTGGGTTATCCATAGGTGCCCTTTTGTGTGACTTGGGATCCTGGGAAATCAGTCCTTTGAACTGAGTCAATGGACAGCGGGTGGAGGCCAGTCACTCAGGTTTCAAAGGGAGGCAAAGCTAGGTTTTAGTCTGCTTTTTGCAGAAGGTGTCCAAGGTGCTGAATCTGTGGGACACACAACATATAGTCAAGTCTGAACAAAAAGCCACAGCGAATTCCTATGAAACTGGAACCACTAGGCCCTGCTGTTCCTGAGCTTTCCAGGACAGCAGCCCACCTCTGTTTGCTTCTTTGCCTCTCCTGAGCAGAGCTTGTGGGTTGGACAGATAGAAAAGGTGTATTATTTGTGTGTCTACGTACATACATATAGGGGCTGCTGGTTGGCACCTTGTGACTGCAAATGATAGACATGGGGACGTCCTGTTTCCCCTGCTTCCAAATCTGATTTCTCCGTCTTCAGAGACCAACAGAAGGGCTTCTTGTGTTCAGTGCTATACATATGGGCGCTGCATGTCACCATGTTGTTCCTGCTTCCTTGTCTCGAAGCCAAGGGTCTTGGCTGAGCAACTGGTTTCTTGCCGAGCTGCCATCTGTTTGCTGAGTCAATTTCTTCTCACTCTGCTTTTGTTGCACGGAGAGGCTTCTTAGGGAGAAAAACAAAACACAACTCCTCCTTAAGTGGGAGGAAATAATACTTGCATTCCTTGAAAAACTATATTTCAAGACCAGTAATTAAATGTTTCAAAGGGAGGAAAGACCTTCGTTCAGATAAGGGGATGGGGAATACGTTGACTGTCAGATTGGTAGATTTGAAGTCCCCCTCAATGACAGATGGTAGCGAGGGTTGCTAGCAGTTGTGGTCCATCAATACTGACATGGCTACATGCCTCCTGAAAAGGCAGGTCATTTATTTACTTTATTTGAAGCATTTTATTATCACAGTTCTGTCCCCTCCTGGCCTTTCTCGCTCGTGTCTGGAAAGTGCCAGGAAACTTCAGCAGGCCCAAAATGCTACAGCCAGATTGCTGACCGGGACTGGTCACAGGGATAACCCCCCCACCATTACAACAGCCCCACTGGTTGCCAATCTGTTTATGGCACAATTCAGAGTGCTAGCTCTAATCCCTAAAGCCCTAAATGAGTTGGGTTCAAGTAATCTCAAGGAACACCTCTCCCTTTCTGAGCCTGCTCAGTTTTTTAAATCTTCAGGAGAGGCCTTTCTCTGGATCCCAGCAATGAGATTCTGGGAGTTGTTAGTCCAAAACAACTGTTCCCAAGGTCTGAGAATGGCCCATTGGATCCTTGTTGTTGTTGTTTAGTCATTAAGTTGTGTCCGACTCTTCGTGACCCCATGGACCAGAGCACAACAGGCCTTCCTGTCTTCCACTGCCTCCCGGAGTTTGGTCAAATTCATGTTGGTCACTTCGATGACACTGTCCAACCATCTTCTCCTCTGTCATCCCCTTCTCCTCTTGCCTTCACACTTTCCCAACATCAGGGTCTTTTCCTGGGAGTTTTCCCTTCTTGTGAGATGGCCCAAGTATTGGAGCCTCAGCTTCAGGATCTGTCCTTCCAATGAGCACTCAGGCTTGATTTCCTTGCAGTCCAGGGGACCCTCAAGAGTCTCCTCCAGCACCACAATTCAAAAGCATCAATTCTTTGGTGGTCAGCCTTCTTTATGATCCATTGGATCCTATCTGTTGTTATTTGTGAGGTTTTGTGTTGTTGCTATGTATAGTCAAGTCATCTCCAGCTTCATAGATGACCCTATCAATGAGCAACCTCCAGAATTTCCTGTCATTACCAGTGCTGCTTAGCTCTTGTAAACTCAAGGCAGTGGCTTCCTTTGTGGAATCAGTCAATCTCATATTTTACAATCTTTTACTGCTGCCTTCAACTTTTCCTACCATTATTGTCCCTTCCAATATTTCCCACAAGTTGTGGTACTTGGGAAAAAACCTTGATGTTAGGAAAGTGTGAGGGCAAGAGGAGAAGGGGACGACCGAGGATGAGATGGCTGGACAGTGTCTGCGAAGCAACCAACATGAATTTGACACAACTCTGGGAGGCAGTGGAAGATAGGAGGGCCTGGCGTGCTCTGGTCCATGGGTCACGAAGAGTCGGACATGACTAAACGACTAAACGAACGAACGTGGTACTTGGGAAATACATCACACTGGACCACTACACGAGTGAACCAAATGATAATTTATTTCTATAGGATCACACCCTAAGTTGGCATCTTCTAGTAACTATTTGGCTGCCTTGGTCTTTGTTGCTGGCCAGGGACGTTGAATGTATGAACTGTGATTTGGTTTTCTTTTAAAAATGATGCAAAAGTGAACAAAATGCATACAGACAAAGAAGTTAAAATGTCTTGCATTGGTTGTGTTCCTTTCAGGTGCAACCTGCCTCCTCTCACCAGCGAATACAGCAAGGATGTCGGGGCCAAAACTCAGCTGGTAACAGCAAATCCTAGCATAATTAAGAAAAGGTAAGCAGCAGGGTGTTTATTTATTTGCTTATTTATTTATTGTCTGTAAGGGACTGATTTATGGGTCATTCATAGAGGGAAGAGTTCGATGACATGTCATATTTTTTCCTGCAGCTTATGTTTGAACTTACAAGTGGGTTCGACATGTTTAGGAGTAATCAGCTGAGAAAGGCCAGATGACTCATAAACATGTTTCAACTTGCTTGTGGAGAAGCTGTCCAAATTTTGTTCTGGGGAAAGACTTCTATGACACTTCACACTTTCTCTGCAAATATCGTTTGCAGAGAAAGTGTGAAGTGTCATAGAAGTCTTTCCCCAGAACAAAAAAAAAATTTTTTTTTAAAAAAGATCCAAAGTTAATAAAAGCATAATAGTGGGGTTGGGATGGGGGTAGAATCTAAGCCTAAACCTCAGTGAAATATAGCTAAAAAGAAGTTGCCTTTTCTCAGCCAGCAGAAATGCACACAATCTGTGGATTTTTAATGTAGTTTTTCTGCGGGTTTTTTGTTTTTTTAAAAAAAATTGCACTTTGAGATTCTCATCCTGCTGGATAGGTGGCTGTGGAGCCAGAGGTTGGGAGTTTGGATTCTCCACCGTGCCTCTTGCAAGAAGAGCCAACCTGTGTAGCCTTGGGCAAAGTGCACCATCCTAGGGTGCTCTCCGAAGAAGGGAAGGGAAAACCACTTCTGTCTACTCTCTACCTGGAAAACCCTGGAAAGGGTTGTCATCAGTCAGAATTGACTTGATGGCACATGATGATGATGATGATGATGATGATGATGATGATGATGATGATGATGATGAAGAAGAAGAAGAAGAAGAAGAAGAATGGGGGGAGGGGATGCATAGTTAAATTAAAAAAAAACACCTGCAGGTTAGCTCAGTGATTTAGGTCTCTGTCTGTGGAACCAGAGTTTGAGAGTTCAATTCCCCACTGGGCCTCCCTGAGAGGGACTGGGTTTGATGATCCATAGCCTCTCTTCCAGCTCTGAAGTTCTAAGGTGATGATGATCAACCAGTTGAGTGTGGTTCTCTGTGGGAGGAGGCATCTCATATTTTCAGGACAAGAGGGTGTAGCAGTTTGGAACAGCTCTTTGGGCAAGGCGACCCTCTGTGACCCCTGAATTTTATAAACCTGCGTGTTTATAGAATTTTAGCAGATGCAAATAATGATTCCAAAGGTGTGGAAGAGAGAGTTCTCTCCCTGTGCAAAAGCAGCTGCCCCCACTTCAATTATGAATCGGGGCTTAGGATTCCCTCCTTCCCATGCCTTGATCCTGCACCACCTCCCCTACCCTCAAGTACATTCAGGAAAGAAAAACGGGGTTCTCAGGAGCAAAAAACTGTGTGTGTAATATGTTGTTTGCCGCTTAGCTAGTATGGTAAAATGGCTTCTTTCTTTATTGCAATGCATCCATATGAGTAAAATGGTTTTAAGTTGTGATCCCACACCCACTGACCTGGGAGTAAGTCTGCTAAACTGAGAGGAACACACTTTTGAGTGGACATGTGCAAGACTGCCTCATTTGTGCAAGCAGAGAGAGAGAGAGAGAGAGAGAGAGAGAGAGAGAGAGAGAGAGAGAGAGAGAGAGAGAGAGAGAGAGAATTAGAAGTTGGTTGTTGTGGGTTTTTTGGGCTCTTTGACCATGTTCTGAAGGTTGTTCTTCCTAACGTTTCGCCAGTCTCTGTGGCCGGGATCTTCAGAGGACAGGAGTCAGAATTCTGTGCTCTGCTGCTGTTTATTGGATAGTTGAGTATTTAAAGCTGTGGGAACAGCTTTTGTCTTTTTTCAGAAGACATCTTGTCCCTCCAGATGTTACAGACTTCAGTTCTAGACAACATGGCCACCACGGATAAAGACCTGTGGAAGGTGTTGTCCAAAATACATAGCGAAGCATAGATTTTTTCACATCTGTGCTATAACTATGTGAATTTGTCTCTCGCCCCTGCTTTGTCACATGGCATATAGTGTAACTGCAAAATCTTGACAAATGTTTTCCATCAGAAATTAGGGGAAGAAATAATAGGAAATCTGTGTGCTCTTTCTGTTTCTCAAAATGATAGTGATATTAAAACCGAGAACAGGTTTTGCCCTTATTCCACAAAGCCTTTAGAGAATGAAAATGCTTAAGTAACACACTCAGTTTGAAGCATGAGTCTTAGGCAGGTGGGGACTATTTAATTTTTCTGTTTGCTAAAAATCCAGAAAACTGCACAAATCAAGCTCCTTTGAACCAAATGGAGGTGAATTTCAATTCTCTTTCGATTTAGACATCTGGCTACAGAGTTGGAGGAGGGAGTTCCATTCCCCACCATGCCTCCTGTAAGTAGAGCCAGCCTGGGTGGCCTTGGGCATGCTGCACAGTCCCAGGGCACCCACCCCCCCCCAGAAGAAGGGAAGGGTAAACTATTTCTGAGTATTCTATACCTGGAAAACCCTGAAAAGTCAGAATTGATTGGATGGCATACAGTTGTTGTCATTCCTTCCTTTGTTCGTTCATTCATTTGTTCGTTCAAGTGAAGTCTTGTAACATCAGTTGAAAAACAACAACCACCTTTTGGCTGAATCTGACCTTAAACACATGACACACACAAACTCCATGCAATTATTTGATTTGACCAAAGATAGCTGGGTTTCAATAAATCTCAATTGCAGTGTTAAATTTCTCCCTTGGGCTCACAATGAATTGAATTCGCCCATTCCCGTCTCACAATCTCGCCAGGTTGCTTTCCAATTAATCTATTTAGTGGCCTTTCCCCATCAAGGAACAAATACCCCATTCCATTGTCTCTTGGCTTTGATGCTTGTCCTTGAACAAGGTATTTTAGTCCAAATGAAGAGCCTCTTGGATTTCTTTTGTACTGCTTTTAAATGGCTAAATTTAGCACTCCTGCGAACATTTCCGTGCTCGTGTAACCAGCCGCATGTGATCGACCTGTCCGCAGAAAGGGTGCTCAATTTACACAGCACCAGATTCATTCGGAGGAAAGCGGTTAAGGAAGAGACGACCACGCTTCTAAAATATATTAAGCCGTCTATCAAGAGATTTTATTCAGGATAGGTGAAAGGAGGTACTTATTCCCACAACACATAGCAAGGCTGTGGAATTCACTGCCACAAGATGCAGTGATTACTGTCAAGATGGGTATCTTTAAAAGTGGATTGGATAGATCCATGGAGGTTAAGGTCATCAATAGCTACTAATCTTTTTCCAAGGAAAAGTCCACTATTCCACAGGGCTTGTTGCTGTTATAAGCTGTCAAATTGTCTCTGATGTATGGTGACCCTATAAACGAGTCACCTCCCAAACATGCTGTGCTCCACAGCCTTGCTCAGCTCTTGTAAACTCTTGTAAACTCAAGGCGGTGGAGCCAATCCATCTCATATTTGGTCTTCCTCTTCTCCTGCTGTCTTCAACATTTCCTAACATTATTGCCTTTTCCACTGGGTCTTGCCTTCTCATGATGTACCCAAAATACAACAGCTTCAGTTTTGTCCTTTTGGTTTCCTGAGAGAGGATTCAGGCTCGATTTCATCTAGGGCCCTCTCGTTTGTCTTTCTGGCAATCCACGGTGTCCACAAAACTTTCCTCCAGTACCATATTTCAAAGTATTTTCCCTCCGTCAGCTTTCTTTACAATCCAGCTTTCACACTCATACATGGTGATCAGGAATACAAAGTTATGGGCAGTCTTGGTCTCTAGTCACACATCTTTACATTTGACGATCTTTTATAGTTCCTTCATTGATGACCTTCCAAGTTTTGGTCTCCTGCTGATTTCTTAGCTGCGGTCTCCATTCGGATGGATCACTGAAAGCAAAAAGTTATACAACATCTTTGGCAATTTCAGTTTATTCATTGCCAAGATGGAGGCTTACTCCTACAAGAATTTGTGTAGGTTTTCATTGGCTGCAAGTTGTCATGGCCATAGGCAACCTAAAGAACTCTGGGAACAAGAGCGTTCCCTTGACGTCAATCCCAATGGCTACCTAGAGGCATCTGGTGGGCCGCTGTGGACAGAATTCCTTTTGCACTTTACTCGAGGAAACCCTCTTCTGACCAACTCCAGCATCCTTTTCTGCTAATATCCGCAATGTCCTTCCTTTCCCCTCTTGCCTGTTTTCCATTACATTTCTAAACTTCAGATTGTAACCTGAAAAAGAGAAAAGAAAGCTTAGACCCCTCTTGATAACCTGCAGTCCATTTTCTTTGCTTCTGTTTTATTTTGAGCTGCAGCTAAATCTGATGATGGTGGTGGTGATGATTCCCTCCCTCCCCCCAAAAAACCCTTACTTGTCACTTGTCCTCAGAATTCTAGTATATTTTTCCATCTGGTGATGAGTCATCGTCTGTGTCGCAGGATCGCATGCTAGTAGTGTTCAAGACAGATAAGCCAGCACAGATGTTTAGAATCCAGACATTAAACTTTCATCACAAACAAAGCAAAAAAAGCAATAGAACTTCGTTTTTATGTGTGTCTGTGCACGTGTGTGCCTTGAAAGTGAAAGACAAGCCAGTAATTCGTTCTCCTTGCTGTAAAATCCTTCCTATCATTTCTGAGCATCACCCTTACCATTTTCTGACTAATGCACTGTTAATTATATTTCCACCCAACAACAAGAAACAAAAAAGCCATATGGTCCATGTACACAATCCAAAGTCAAGCGGTGATCTGATTAAAGGTAACCTTGCTTTTGGTTTATAATTTTTGTGTATCTCTTTCTCTAAGATTGCTGCTGAGAATTATGTGCAAAACTGAAGATTTATCTACAACCAGAGCTTACAAAAGTTACTTTTTTAGACCACAGCCTCTTGCCCCATTCAATCTAAGCTTTAGAAACAGCTTCTGTCAATAAATCTAACATCAGCCCACTGCCCTGGTGCAATTACTATCCTTCTTAGTGTTTTGCTACAACTAACTCTCCATTTTCTGATGGATTGAAGCCATGGCCTTGATTTTCCGCAACCTAAGCAGGGCTGTTAATGACAGGAGCATTTGGGAGTGATCGGTTCACAGGCTTGTTGTAATTTGGAAGTGACTTGACAGCACACAGCAACAGTGACAGCCATTTTGTAAATTACTCTGATAGTAACAGCATGCTCAGGCTCTCTGTGTATATTTCGGAAGCCCAGGGTGCAAACCAAATGCCTGGTTGAATGAGGAGGAAGTGTGAGGCAGACAAATAAGAGAATTTAATTAATTTACAGGCATTTCACTTAATTAGTGGAGGCTAATTTAGACTGGTCATAATTTTAATCACTCAGAGTGCTGGTTTCCTGCTGTGAATTATTGCTGGCGGTGAGATTCTGAACAAATTCATTCTCCCTCTCTCCCTCCCTCCCTCTCTCTCCCTCTCTCTCTCTCTCTCCCCCCCCTCTCTCTCTCACACACACACACACAGAGAGAGAGAGACTCCTCTCTCAGTTTCTCTGACCCAGCGCTTCAAGAAACTTCTGAGATGTTCTATCTAGTGCCCACCATACACACAGGAGTACTAGCAATCCCTCAGTCCTCTTTTTAACCACAGAGATGGGTGCAAGCATAGACTATCCAGCTGAGTTCTGAGTTAAATGAAAATAAGCTACCCCTTCCTTCCTTCCTTCCTTCCTTCCTTTGAAAAGATTGATAAACATCTAGTTGCAAAGGTATGCTGCTGGAAAGGCAGTGGTGATGATTTGCTGCTTGGATTCCTAGTCACATACCAAGTCACCCCGGGGATGTGTCATGAGTAATTCAAGTGAGGACTTGTTAATTACTTGCAATTTACCCCTCTGCACTGTACCACTGCCCTTCTATTGGCATAAATATGCAACATTATTTTGGTCATTTCTTTCCAAACTTTTCCAATATGTAATTAAAGGCAATGTGACCATATACACAGTAGTGGCTTTGTCAGGACATTCATATTAATATTGCATCAATAAAGAGAATCAGGGTGATGTAGTGGTTAGAATGATGGATGGAGCTTGAGGGATTTCAGCTCAAGTACCCACTGAGCTATAGAACTCGCTGAGTGATTTTGGACCTGTCAGGCATTCTCTACACCTGATTTGCCTTGCCGAATTGTTATAGATTCGGGAGGGGGAGCAGAGCTGAGCAAACCATCTTGAAGTCATTGGAAGGAAGGTCAATAACATGCAATGCAATATAATGCTGGCCTGTAGCTTTGTGGTGTTCTCTAGTACTTTATTGCTACCCAGGTGGTTTCCCTACATTTATCATGACTGGAATCTGTTGGTGTTCATATACGGCTTGTGCAGCTTGGTTCAGCCAGTTAAAGCTAATTGAGAGATGTTAGGGCACATCTCAGTTGCCCAGTTGGGTGTTCATAAGACCAAGCAGAGAGCAAAGGCATGCCTCAGGATCTTGTCAATTACCCACAGTTAGTTGTGGCAAGTGATCTAAACACCAGTAAGATTCTGGCCTATATAGTTTACAGTACAGAGAGGGATTGTGGGTGAAAGGACCCAGGCAGTGCTGGCTTAATGTTTTGGAGGACTTTGAGGTAAAACACTCTCCACAGGCCTTCCACATTCCACTTACCCTCTTACAGCTACAATTGTCAGAGGCTAATACTCCTTTTTATTATTTCTGCTTCCTTGCCAGCAAATGAGCAGGCAGACTGCCACTAGGGATGTGCCATTTGGATATTTTGCACTACATGTCCTGCAATTCTCTATCCTGAGAGTTTTACCTGACAGACCCACACCTACAGGCACCTCAATTTCACTCACCTAGTGAAAGGCCTAGCCGGCATGCCATGGCATAGGCCTAACTTTCTGTTGAAAAGGGAAGTTGCTCCAGTGCAACTTCCATTTTTGAATTAATAAATTGACAGTCAATTAAGGTTAAACTAATGTTGTTCCTTTAATTTGGTTTTAACTGGCTTCTTGTACCTGGTAAATTAAAAAACATCAAAAAAAAAAACCCCACTAAGATCATGGCCAGTGGTCTCATAACCTCCTGGCAAATAGAAGGGGAAGATAAGGAGGCTGTGACAAACCCAGACCTACTGTGATCTGCCACACAGTTACACTAAGCTGCCACCAACCATTCCCTTTAAGAAGTCACACAGACCAGGGATGGATTTTTAAACAAATAAAAGAATAAGGTTTATTTTAAATACACACAGGGAAAAATAAACAATCAGGTGAATAGGATAAAGTAACGTGGCTTATTCTCACTCATACAAGCATACAGTTTGGTTCACCCAGAACCCTTAACTTGAAGCACAGACCCTGAACCTATCAGTTCTGGCTAACCAACAGACACCTGAACCTATCAGGTTGGTACTCTGACACACAGAAGTACCCTGTCTGACACACAGACTTCCACAACAGCTTCTTCTTCCCAGCTGCTGCTTCGTCACATCCCAGTGTCACTCAGTCTCTCAGCATCTTCTAAACTTCACCACACAGGCATCACATATTTATACAGTACAGCCCCTCCTCCTGATGTCCCGCCTTCCACTCCCCATAGGATGGAACTTTCCCTCCAAACCCATGACAGACAGGTAACATCAGTGCTGTATGTAACACCTCCCCTCTTTAAAAGTTGTTTTGTAGGGGGAAAGCTAACGTGCTTTTCACCAAAAAACAACCTAGGTAAAATACACAACAACAGTTATACATACCATATTATACTTACTCATACTTACATTCTAAGTTAAACCATAGCAATTAGGCATTTTAAACATTTACCATATACATTACATCCATTTACCTTTATTCATACAACCCAAGTTCAAAACCAGGTACATTTTACTTTTTGTCATCATTATATACACATAGTCCATGTTCTTTCGCCGTCTTCATTCTTCAGGTCTTCTTGATAAGGCGTCAGCAACACAGTTCACTGACCCTCTGACCACCTTCACTTCAAAGTCATAGTCCTGTAGGTTTAAAGCCCACCTCATAAGTTTGCTATTGTGGGTTTTCATTGTCTTTAACCATTGCAATGGTGAATGGTCAGTACACAGAATAAAATGTCTTCCCCAGATGTAAGGCTTGGCCTTCTGGATCGCGTAGACTATGGCCAAACACTCCTTCTCCACGGTTGCCAAATGTCTCTCACCTTTTTGAAGTTTCCTACTCAGGTAGGACACTGGATGCGGGTCACCATTCTCATCCTCCTGGCACAGAACTGCTCCTACCCCGCTGTTAGACGCATCGGTGTAGATGATGAACTCCCGGTCGAAGTCTGGAGCACGCAGGACAGGATAGTTGATTAACGCCTCCTTCAACCTCTGGAACGCCGCCTCACAGTCGCTGGTCCACGGGATGCGGTCATCAGCCTTCTTCCTCGTCAGATCGGTCAGCGGAGCCGCAATCTCGCTAAACCTCGGGATGAACTTTCTGTAGTAGCCCACCAACCCAAGAAATGATTTGACTTTTTTCTTGGTGTTGGGTCTAGGCCAATCACGAACAGCTTCTATTTTGGCCTCCAGGGGTTTTATCATTCCTCCCCCTACCATGTGACCCAAGTATTTTATTTCTGGGCTACCCAGCTGACACTTGCTGGCCTTTACTGTTAGCCCTGCTGCACTTAACCTCTGCAGCACTAACTCCAGGTGTATCAGGTGATCTTCCCAGGTATTACTGAAGATCCCTATGTCGTCAATGTAGGCCACTGTAAAGTCACTGAGCCCTGCCAAGGTCTGGTCCATCAGCCTTTGGAATGTGGCTGGTGCATTTCTGAGACCAAAGCTCAGGACTCGAAACTCATAGAGACCAAAAGGGCTGCAAAAGGCAGTCTTTTCTTGATCCCTGGGATCAATTCTTAATTGCCAATATCCCTTTACCAGGTCCAATGATGAGATGAACCGACAACCCCCTATGGTTTCAATCAGGTTGTCTAGCCTGGGCATTGGGTAGGCATCAGGAGTGGTTACACGGTTTAATTTCCTGTAATCGACACAAAACCTAATGCTCCCATCAGGCTTGTCCACAAGGACTATCGGAGAGGACCAAGGACTAGAAGAGGGGACGATTATGTTCTCCCTAAGCATCTCGTCCAGCTCCTTCCGCACCTTGTCCCTATAGGGTCCCGTTACTCGGTATGGGGATACTGCCTGCGGGGGTGCATCCCCTGTGTGGATCCGATGCATCACTCCCTTCACTATCCCCGGCTTGTTGGAAAACACCTGTTGATATTTACTAAGCAGCATTTTTAGTTCTTGCTGCTGGTCTTGGGTGAGTGCAGGACTGATCTTTACCTCCTCTGGGTTGTATCTTACTTCCCCTCTACCCTCCCAGAAGGGTAATTCAGCTTCCTCACTCTCAGCTGCTTTTATCGCGAATAAAACCCTCTGTTCCCCTCTGTAGTAGGGTTTTAGGGCATTCACATGAACCACCCTCCTTGCTTGGTTCTCCTCCTGCTCTATTAGGTAGTTCAGGTCTGACATCTTGGAAATGACCCTATATGGTCCTGCCCATTTGAGCTGCAGTTTGTTCTCTCTGCAGGGCCTAAGCCAAAGCACTTCCTCCCCTGGGTCAAAGTGCCTCTCTCTAGCTTTGTGGTCATACCATGTTTTCTGTTTGACCTTCTGAGCTTGCAGGTTTTCTGCTGCCAGCTCTAGATTTCTCTTTAGGTCATTCATCAAGGTGTCTATGTATGTCACAACATCTTGTGGGTCATCCTGGGTGATCTGCTCCCAATTTTGTTTGATCAAATCAAGGGGCCCTTTCACCCTTCTCCCAAATAAAAGTTCAAATGGACTGAACCCGGTGCTGGCTTGTGGCACTGATCGATAAGCAAACAAAAGGGATTGCAGCTTCTGGTCCCAATTGTTTGGATTCTCTGCCAAGTAAGCCCTAATCATGCGCATTAGAGTCCCATTGAACTTCTCAGTTAACCCATTACTTTCCGGATGATAGGCAGTGGTTTCCTTGTGCTTAATTCCACAGATTTGCCATAAGCGTTTCATGAGCTTTGATGTGAACGATGCGCCCAAATCTGTGATTATCTCTGAGGCAAATCCCATCCTGGACATATACCCTACCAAAGCATCGGCCACTGTGTTAGTTTCAATGTTAGTCAAGGGTATGGCTTCAGGATACCTTGTGGCATGGTCCACAATTGTTAGAATGAACCTGTTCCCCCTCTTTGTGGCCTTGGGCAAAGGTCCCACAATATCCACCCCTATGCATTTGAACGGAGTGTCAATCACAGGCAAAGGGCACAACTTTGCTTTGGTCCTGTCGCGGTTATTCCCCTGCCTTTGACACACATCACATTGTTTACAGAACTCCCTGATCTGCTTCCCTATGTCAGGCCAGTAGAAATTCTGTGTGATTCTCTGCTGTGTTTTGTTCACTCCTAAGTGCGCAGCAAACATGTCAGAGTGCCCCCTTTGTAAGATCATGGGGCGATACTTTTCAGGTACCACTAGCTGACTCCTGATCCCATCTCCCCCTTTTGAGATATTCCTCAGGGTTTCTCTATATAAAATCCCCTTTTTCTCCAGAAATCTCACTGGGGTTTCAGGTGTTAGCTGGGCGTCAGTCACCTGTTCAAAACACTTTTGGAGAGTGGCGTCTGCCTTTTGCTCCTCTCCAAATCTGCTGTCTGTGGTTAAGGTTTCCACCACAGCTTCTGAATTCCCCTCTGCTTCCGTCTCTGGCTCATCATTACCCCCCTGAACTGTCCCCGTGGTGGCTTGTGAGCGTGTAATCACTAGCACCCTTTTCACATGTTCAGCCAGGTCATTTCCCACGAGTACGGCTGCTGGCAGAGTCGATGAAATCGCTAGCCGCCAAACGCCCCTCCAGCCTTGAAAGTTGACAGGTACCTCTGCTACTGGCAGAGAGATTACCTGCCCCTCAATCCCTGCCACCTTCATGCTCTCATTTGGGATTATAAACTCCCTAGGAATAATATCTGGATGGCACAGGGTTACCTGGGAACAAGTGTCCCGCAGCCCCCTATACTGACGGTCAAGTATTCCTACGTCCACCCCTGCTGTCTCAAACAACTGAGAATCTGTTTTTATCAGCAAGCAGCGCTTTACCTCCACAAGAGGACCATTCTCCTCAGCCTGATCAGCAGAGGTAGCTGTCCCAGACTGAGTAGCCATGGCAACAGGCTCCCTCAGTGACACTGAGCCTTGCTCTTTCTGGACACAGAACACAGCTTTTGGCTTGGTCCCACTAGAATTCTGAGGCACCATTCCTTTTAGCTGCTTTAATTTCTCACACTCTGAGATTAGATGACCCTTTCCCTGACAGAAATAACATTTTCTGGTGTATTTTGATTCTCTCTCATCTTGTTTTGGTTTTCCCTCCAAAATCTGAGGTCTTTGTTTCATGTCTGAGGGCTTCCCTTCACCATGGGCCCCTCCCCCTTGCTGGCTTTTCCCTGGTCCCTGAGAGTACTTGCTGTAGGTTTCTTTGGGTTTACCTACAGATTTCCCCTCACCCAAGGGCTTTCTTATTTGGGAAATAAAATCTGCGATCTCTGCGGCTGCTGCCACAGATTTCGGTTTCCTTTCCCTCACCTGGAATTTCAATTCCCCATGCAGGACTGAATAGAACTGTTCCAGCGCTATCAAATCTTTAAGCTGCTCATAGGTCTCTGTCCCTTCCTGCGATAGCCATTTCTCAAGCAGCCTCACCAATTGGGCCCCCACTTGGGTAAAAGTCTGTTCTGGTTTCTTGGTGAGGGACCTGAATCTCTGTCTCAGCTGCTCCGCATTTATCCCATGTCTGGCAAACACCAGTTTTTTAAACTCTGCAAAATCTTTCATCAGTTCCTCAGGCATCTCGGCATAGACCTCAGCCAGGCTACCACTGATTAAAGACCGCATGATGGTCATCTTCTCAGTTTCCCTCACTGAGAAGTCCACAAACGCTCTTTCCACTAAGGAAAAGAACACCTCAGGACAATCTCCCTTGTGGTACACAGGGAATTTCTTCAGGTCAGCTTTAGACAATTGGCCTCCCTCAGAATCCCTATTATTATTATTGTTCTGATTCATCAGTTCCAATTTTTTTAATTCAAACGCCATTTTCTCTCTCTCCAATCTTTCCTCCCTCTCCATTCTCTCTCTCTCTCTCTCTAATTCAAATTGCCGCTGTTTCTCTCTTTCCCTTTCCTCCATTTCCCTCACCCTCAGTTCATGCTGTTGGGCTATGAGTATTTTTCTAAGTTCTGGGTTCTGCTCTCCTGTGCTGTCACCTTGCACTGAGCCAAATTCATCCTCAGAACCTTGGTCAATCTGGGGGTCTTTCACTTCACTCATTTCTGCCATCTGGCTTCGAGTCAAGGGCATAATCCCCCCTCAGAACAGGCTGTTTTAAAAGTCAAGCCTCAAAATAAAACGACCACTTTTTTCCTTTTTGCCTCAGAACCAGCTCTCCCTAGAGATTGCTGCTGTTCTTCAGCACTAACTTGCAACAGTAGCGAGTCAGGGCCTACCCCCCTCTGCTGGGCCTCTCAGCTGGCAAGCTAGCTCACTGTTACTACGCAGTTTTGCCTCAGCTTTTTCCCGCCAAAACTAGGCTGCCTCAGAGCACCTTAATCTAAGTCTCCCCAGTTGGCACGTTCTTCTACTAGCGCACCTCCCCGTGAGGTACACCTAGAAGATTACCTACGCGCCTCAGACTGTCCCTGACTAGACCCCCCTTGCTCTGGGTACACTTGCCAAGGCTTTGCTGGACCACTGGACAACTGGACCAGTCGTATCCCACACGCTGGACACCAATCAATGTGACAAACCCAGACCTACTGTGATCTGCCACACAGTTACACTAAGCTGCCACCAACCATTCCCTTTAAGAAGTCACACAGACCAGGGATGGATTTTTAAACAAATAAAAGAATAAGGTTTATTTTAAATACACACAGGGAAAAATAAACAATCAGGTGAATAGGATAAAGTAACGTGGCTTATTCTCACTCATACAAGCATACAGTTTGGTTCACCCAGAACCCTTAACTTGAAGCACAGACCCTGAACCTATCAGTTCTGGCTAACCAACAGACACCTGAACCTATCAGGTTGGTACTCTGACACACAGAAGTACCCTGTCTGACACACAGACTTCCACAACAGCTTCTTCTTCCCAGCTGCTGCTTCGTCACATCCCAGTGTCACTCAGTCTCTCAGCATCTTCTAAACTTCACCACACAGGCATCACATATTTATACAGTACAGCCCCTCCTCCTGATGTCCCGCCTTCCACTCCCCATAGGATGGAACTTTCCCTCCAAACCCATGACAGACAGGTAACATCAGTGCTGTATGTAACAGAGGCAATGACTCATTTTACTTTCTTGGGCTCCATGATCACTGCAAATGGTGACAGCAGCCACAAAATTAAAAGACGCCTGCTTCTTGGGAAGAAAGCGATGACAAACCTAGACAGCATCTTAAAAAGCAGAGACATCACTTTGCTGACAAAAGTCAGCATAGTCAAAGCAATGGTTTTTCCACTAGCGATGTATGGAAGTGAGAGATGGACCATAAAGAAGGCTGATTGCCAAAGAATTGATACTTTTGTATTGCGGTGCTGGAGGAGACCCTTGAGAGTCCCCTGGACTGCAAGGAGAACAAACCTATCAATTCTGAAGTAAATCAACTCTGAGTGCTCACTGGAAGGACAGATCCTGAAGCTGAGGCTCCAATACTTTGGCCATTTCATGAGAAGAAAAGAGTCCTTGAAAAAAACCTTGATGTTAGGAAGGTGTGACAGCAAGAGGAGAAGGGGATGACTGAGGATGAGATGGCTGGACAGTGTCTGCGAAGCAACCAACATGAATTTGACCCAACTCTGGGAGGCAGTGGAAGATAGGAGGGCCTGGTGTGCTCTGGTCTATGGGGTCACAAAGAGCCGGACACAACTTATCGACTAAACAAGAACAACAACCTGGGAAATAAACCATATTATAGCCCCAGCCTTGTGCTAGAGAGGCTGCTATGTCTTTGTGTTGCTTATTCCGCAGCCAAAAAGGAAAACTTTGTGTTTCAGAAGCAGGCAAAGTGGATGGGGGGGGGGAAGAGAAGGGGCAATCACAGAGTAAATTAGCAGATCTTGCTGTCTTCAGAGCATAGTGTAAAATTCCAGCCATGCTGTAGGAAATGGTCCTTGAGATCACACACTCCAGATGATGTTGGCAACCTGAATCTAAAATCATATCTCAAAACAGACTTGGCACAGACATGTTCCATGGAATCTCCTCTACAATTTTTTGCTCTATCCATGAAGTGGTGGAGCTTAGCCTGATGAAGTGGAATCTTCTGCACGAAAGCTTGCGATTTGTTTGCTTTTTAAAAGTCTTCCAGTTAAAGGTATTATCAACCACTCTCCCATTTGCGTCTCCACCATATGCAAATTCACTCACAGTGTTAAGAGATCTAAGCTTTTCAAAGCCCTGGCCCATTGTCCGTGAGGTTATCTGACTCATTTAATGAACGCCTTGAGAAGGGATACTTGGAGCAGCAGGCAGACAGGAGAAATTAGCCCTAAAAAGACACTTTTCCAGTGCTACCTTGTATTTACCTTCAGACTACAGAGAATGAGTCATCTGGATTGACAGGATAAGCAGGGGGTTTGTTCCCGCTGCCACCAGCTCAAACCCATAATCACAAAAATAAAATGTTATTGTGGCCAGGGGAACCAAGTTTGTTTGTTTCTTTATTTTACTTGAATATTTTCACCCCACCTTTCCCCTTAGACGGGACCTGGCATCTTACATCATTAAAAGAGCATCTGAAAGCTCAAACAGTAAGTATACAAATACTTTAAAAAGAATTAAACCAATATTAGATTGAAAATGATAAATAAAAACAATACTAACAATACAATCAATCCATTAAAAAAAACCAGGCAGTCACTAAGGGAAGGCCTATGAGTCTGGTTGGGGAAGGACAGCAAAGATGGGGCCAGCTTGGCCTCCCATGGGAGGGAGTTCCTGAATTTGGGAGCAGCCACAGAGAAGGGACGTGGTGGCGCTGCAGGCTAAACCGCAGAAGCCTGTGCTGCAGGGTCAGAAGACCAAGCAGTCGTAAGATCGAATCCACGCGATGGAGTGAGCTCCCGTCGCTTGTCCCAGCTCCCGCCAACCTAGCGGTTCGAAAGCATGCAAAATGCAAGTAGATAAATAGGGACCACCTCGGTGGGAAGGTAACAGCGTTCCGTGTCTAAGTCGCACTGGCCACGTGACCATGGAAGATTGTCTTCGGACAAACGCTGGCTCTATGGCTTGGAAACGGGGATGAGCACCGCCCCCTAGAGTCGAACACGACTGGACAAAAATTGTCAAGGGGAACCTTTACCTTTACCTTTTTACCACAGAGAAGGCTGTTTCCTTTTCCCCTACCAAGTCAACTGTAAGGGAAGTGAGACCGAGAGAAAGGCCTCTCCTGATGATAACAACACCCAGGCAGGCTCATAAAGGGAGATGCTCATAAAGCGGGTGCTATATAATCCCTGTAACCAAGCCCAGTTAACAGTCTGACTGCAACGTTTTGGACCCTTTGAAGTTTCTGAACACTTTCCCAAGGCAGCCCCTCGTATAGCGCATTACAGTAATCCAGCTGGGCCATAACTAAGGCATGTGTCACCGTGGCCAGATCAAACCTTTGCAGGAATGGGCCCAGCTGGCACACTTGGTTTAACTGTGCAAATGTACTTCTGGCCACCACTGAGACCTGGGCAACCTGGCTCAGAGATGAATCCAAAAGCACACCCAGGCAGTGCCTGTAAAGCAGACCTGTCTTTCTTCTTCTACGTTGCTGCTTCTGAATTCATTGTACACAAAAATGGAGTTTCACGCACTTTACCCTATGAAAACAAGATTAAATCAATCCTAAACTGTCATATGTGATAGGGAGTTGGAGCAGTTCCTTAATGAGAAACATCCCTCTGCTTAGCTACCTGCCTATGGTGGTTGTTTGCCTAATGCTTAGAAGTTCTTACACTGCAAATTATGACAGACAGACAGACTGACTGACTGATTGATAGAATGATAGATAGATAGATAGATAGATAGATAGATAGATAGATAGATAGATAGATAGATAGATAGATAGATAGATAGATAGATAGATAGATAGATAGATAGATAGATAGATAGATAGATAGATAGATAGATAGATAGATAATCAGTCATTGAGGAGTTGGCACCTGCTCCCTACTATGCTGACTGGACAGCTCCATAAGTTGGAGCACCTGGCTTTTAGAGCCAGGTGTCAGTTCCCAACAGTGTCTCCTAAAACAAGAGCTAGCTTGTGTAGCCTTGAGTGAGCTGCAGCGTCCCGGAGCAACCCTGGAAGAATGGTGAATATTTTGCACCTAGAAAACCATGAGAAGGGTTGCCGCAAATGAATCAATGAATAAATTCGTGCTTTGTTGGTTCTTGTGGGGCAGCTTTGTGCTTTGTGCTTCATCAGCTTTGATGGATCACAAAGCAGGGATCTATTGCATAGAAATAACCCCAAATTACCTTGCCGTTTCCTTTATGTTCTCAATGAGCAACCTTTTCCCCATTACTTGGATGTGGCCTGAAAGGTTCCCCACTTAGGCCATTAACTTTTTTCCACATATTGTCTCTAATCAGTTATCAAAGATAAGAGAGTATTTAAAAGGCTTGCAACTGTTAAATATCCTGGACTTGATTATCCTACGTGGAACTGGGCTATCCTGGGAGGCTGGAAAGCTGACGCATAGAAGTTCATACTGCAGTAAATCTGTTGCCATGAAACTTTCTGGATCCTTGTTTATGTGTTGGTTATACAGCCTAATTTGTTAAAAATGGAATTGATATATACTTTGCAAGATGAAAAGCTGTTGTATCAAAAGTTTGGAGGCGGGGAAGTGGAAGTGTGGAAATAGTCTATGCTTTGCACAACAGAAAAAAGTTAAGCTGGGGTTCCTTCTGAATAGACCTGCCTGGAATTGAACTGTGCTTTGTATTCCCTACCCACCCACCCCCAACCCCGAACATTTTGTCCTCTTAAGACAACTTGTCCTCTGGTCCTTGTCTGCTGTCTTCTTTTAATTGTTTTCCTATATTGAAAGAGAGTGTCTCATCATTGTTGTTAGTTGCTTTGCATTCTTATCTCTAGGAAAAAATGTAGAGGTCAGGCCTATTTTGAATGAAATGGTATCTGAAGTCGCAAATATCTGTGCTCTGCCTGATTGGTAAATATGATGTTGACTTTTTGCTAACCTTATCAACTGTTCTAGAAGGGACTTTGCTCCGTAGCCCACAAGGCAATCAACCAAGCCAGATCTTTATCAGATTCAGATTACGCGTCCTTCATTCTTGAGGGACTATGGCAGTGATGGCGAACTTATGGCATGCGAAGCCCTTTCTTCTGGCACGTGAGTGAGTGATCCACCCACCCACCCTTGTGGAAAGAAACATTTTGAAGTGGCTGCAGCTGGATTCCCCCTTCCTCTTCCTCTTCTGGGTCTGTCGCCATGTTTTCCCCACTTCCACTTCCTGTTCTGGGTCCGTCGCCATGTTTTCCCCTCTTCCACTTCCTGTTCTGGGTCCGTCGCCATGTTTTCCCCCTCTTTCACTTCCTGTTCTGGGTCCGTCGCCATGAATTCCCCCTGAAACTGCCACTTCCGGTTCTGGTGCTGGTCTTCCGGGCAGCACGGCAGCCACTGGTTTCTTCCCCCCCCCCCCATTTTGGGCACTCGAGCTGAAAAAGGTTTGCCACCACTGGACGATGGTATTGTGCTCTGTATGGAGGACTTGGAACAGCATCTAGTGTGGTTGAGAAGGCCAATTCGAGAGTGACAATCCCTTTCACACTGAAGACAAATACAATTTGTCCCCTGTACAGCTCCCTGATTTTGCTGCTTTCATGGCTGCCTCTTTGCCTCGGCCTGCTGGACAAGGGTCTCTTCAAATTGGGAGAGGCCGTGATGCAACGCCTGCCTCCAGGCTGAATACTCAGAGGTCATGGTTTCCCATCTGTTGAGGTCCATTCCTAAGGCCTTCAGATCCCGCTTGCAGATATCCTTGCAGAGATCTTCATAAGTCTCCTTAAAAACCCTGCTGGAGATCAAGATCACACCTCTGCCCCACCTACAAGAAGTCAGTCCTGAACAGTGGTAATAATAGCACAATATCCTCTGCAACTTCTGAGGGCACCATATTAAGGGACATAGGGCAGGTTGCACAATTCACAACTTTTACCCCTTTTAACCTCCTGTGGTCTCATATTAACCTAATGTTAGGACTGGCTATGCTTCAAGGGGGTGGGGTGGGGAGGAATGGACTCCTTCTTTCCTTCCCCCCCAGAAAATAAATTGTTCTCTTTCCCTTCTCAGGAAAATAAATAGCTTACACAATATTCCAGCAGATTGTTTTGCCTTTGTTAATAAATTGCTCTCTGTGAAAGAATGGAGGTATAACTGTAGTAACTATTAGCAAGGCCATAGAGACAGATTTTCTCCATAACCATTCATGACTGCTCAGCATTGATTAGATTTTCTGTGGTAATTTCAGACGCCAAGGAAAGCCAAATTCAATCTCACATTGAGGGGGGAATTTTATTTGTTTATAGTATTTATTTATTGCTTTCATTCCGTGAGAATCTGGAATGCATGAAAAATGCATGAAAAAAATCCCTTAAAAACAGATAAACATTGCAACCTGAGTGATATTTTAAAATATGCAGATTTTTTTTAAAAAATCAAAAGTCAGCGTGCTTTAAAAACTAAGCAATGACTCTAAAAGCCAGCTAGGTGGCTGTTTATTAGAAATATGAGGGACAGTTTTTTCCAGCTGGTTTGTGTTAGGACTTCTCAAAGAAAACTGAAGGTCTCTGTGTTCCTCTTAGCAGCTGTTGGAAAAAATTAGGACGTTCATTGTTTTACCAAATCTGTTAGGAAATTGAAGACTCTAAAACAAATAAGAGTAGCACAGTGCAACAGGATCCCAACAAGACCGTATCAAACGCCCTCCCCCAATACATATAGAAATACTCTTTCTATAGGCTTGATGCAGACTTATTTGTGCGTTCGGTAGTTCTATAGTTCCTCATTTTTCTGCTGACTTATTATGAGACCAGCATCAAGTATCTAAAAATACCTTTAAGCACAAAACATTTTTTTCCTGCTTGTCAACTCTCTTCCTTCCTAAATCACTTTTTCAACATCAGCAAAAACCAACTTTCTGGATGGTGCTGTTGACAAGTGTCTGCTTTATTGTGAACCAAAGTTTAGTCTTCTGCTCTGGCTAAGCCTATGGTTTTCCTTATACATCCCAGAATATTCTCACACAGCTCAGAGATTATTGTGGTTTTTGTTTCAATTCATTCTGGAGGGTATCTGGCAACTGTGCTCCAGTTGCAAAAATGCATTTCTATGGCCTCTGGGGCCTGCCCAGTTATATCCTGACACCAGAGGGTTTGAGGATCAAAGACTGTGGGACGTTCCCAAAGGGGCTATTGCCAAAGATATGTGTCTCTCCTCCATCCAGGGAAAAGCCCTCTTTTTAAACACACACCAGTTTGACTCAGTTTGTCACTTGATTTTAAAACCACTCAACTGTGATAGAAACTGTGATGCGGCAAGACTGAGGAAGCATGGACTTAAGGTTCCACTTGGTTCTCTTCAGGTAAGTCATGTACCTTGAAAGCTGCTTAGAGTTTGAAGAAAGAGTTCGACACACATGAGGAAGACATAACCTGGCTCATGTTATTCCCTGTTGTTGTTGTTTAGTCGTTTAGTCATGTCCGACTCTTCGTGACCTCATGGACCAGAGCACGCCAGGCGCTCCTGTCCTCCACTGCCTCCCGGAGTTGGGTCAAATTCCTGTTGGTCGCTTCAGTGACAGTGTCCAACCATCTCATCCTCTGTCATCTTCTTCTCCTCTTGCCTTCACATTTTCCCAACATCAGGGTCTTTTCCAGGGAGATTTCTCTTCTCATGAGATGGCCAAAGTATTAGAGCCTCAGCTTCAGGATCTGTCCTTCCAGGGAGCACTCGGGGTTGATTTCCTTCAGAACGGATAGGTTTGTTCTCCTTGCAGTCCAGGGGACTTTCAAGAGTCTCCTCCAGCACCACAATTCAAAAGCATCAATTCTTCGGCGGTCAGCCTTCTTTATGGTCCAGCTCTCACTTCCATACATCGCTACTGGAAAGACCATGGCTTTGATTATGCGGACCTTTGTCAGTAAAATGATGTCTCTGCTTTTTAAGATGCTGTCTAGGTTTCTCCCCTAGTTCTCATGAAATTATATCTCACATAAGTGCCAAGATCTTTTTACCATAAGGAACTACATTCATGATATTTTTCTACACAATGAGGGACCCTGTCCTTTCCCCAAACTGAAAATCAGAAATTTCCCCTTTTAGATGTCATTTGTCTTTTTCAGGGCAGGACCATCTGAGGATCCTGATCATTATTCTTCTGTGCCAGCTAAAAATACAAAGTGATGTATTCTCTTCCCATATAATCAACCTTAATTAACAGAGCTGCTGGATAGCTTGGTGGTTTAGGTAGCTGGTTGTGGCGCCAGACGTTCGGAGGTTGATTCTACAGTTCCTCTCCACTGGTGATACACATCTAGTGCTCCTACATAGTGGTTTTCCTACAGGAATATTTTCTGCATAGTGGAGCAGAACTCAAAAGGATTTTTAGCTGTAAAAATTAACCAGCCTTGTTGGACTGGGGTAGAGTCTGAGCATTTGAACAGGGTCATACAGGATGAAGCACTAAATATGTGGAGCACTCTTACATACTGGCTTGTGACATGGGTTAAACTGTCTAACCCAATATTACCCTTATTTTATATGCTGCCTTTCTCTACATTAGGGGAATCTAGGCGGTTCTCAATCATTTAAAAAACAATATTCACTTTTCAGAACAAAACAAAACATTTTAAAAAACCGAACACATAACAGTCTTGAAACCCACCATTAAAAACACTTTTAAAAGCATTTTAAAAGTCCCTAACTTAAGTCATTTTGAAGGCAGTGAGAGAGTTTACTTTCTTGGGCTCCATGATCACTGCAGATGGTGACAGCAGCCACAAAATTAAAAGACGCCTGCTTCTTGGGAGGAGAGCGATGACAAACCTAGACAGCATCTTAAAAAGCAGAGACATCACCTTGCCGACAAAGGTCCGCATAGTCAAAGCTATGGTTTTTCCAGTAGCAACATATGGATGTGAAAGCTGGAACATAAAGAAGGCTGACTGCCAAAGAATTGACGCTTTTGAATTGTGGTGCTGGAGGAGACTCTTGAGGGTCCCCTGGACTGCAAGGAGAACAAACCTATCCATTTTGAAGGAAATCATCCCCGGGTGTTCACTGGAAGGACAGATCCTGAAGCTGAGGCTCCAATACTTTGGCCATCTCATGAGAAGACTCCTTGGATAAGATCCTGATGTTGGGAAAGAGTGAAGGCAAGAGGAGAAGGGGACGACAGAGGACGAGATGATAGGACAGTGTCATCGAAGCAACCAACATGAATTTGAAACAACTCCATGAGGCAGTGGAGGACACGAACGCCTGGCGTGCTCTGGTCCATGAGGTCACAAAAAGTCGGACACGACTAAATGACTAAACAACAAAACTTCAATTAATGTCAAACCCCCACACACACTTTTGTAACTTTGAGATTCTGGAAACATGTCTTTTCAGTTCCTGGAAAAGTAATATGTGGACCACAGCTCCCAGAATCCCCTAGCAAACAGCATCATGGTCGCTGAGAATGGAAACTGGGGGGGAGAGGGTGACAACTTACTAAATATGTGGACCCTGTTGACTGGAGAATTTTGGGAACGGCAGCCTGAAAAAGCAAGTTTTCTGCCCTTGTGGTGTAATGCACAACTGGGTGGACTACAATTCTGGAGGTCTGAGTTCAAATCCCCACTCAGCCATGGAAATTCACTGGGTGAAGTAGCATGGGTAAAACCACTTCTTAAAATATTTTGTTTACCATGAGAGCCCTATTAGGGTCACAATAAGTCAGATCCAACTTGATGACAGATAACACACATTGTCATTCCAGCAGTACTAGAACTGTTTCAGCAAGCGAATGATCCTGAGTTCAGATAAGCCGATGCTCCACTACTGATCTATTATTTCTCCCAGGTTTTTTTAAAATAATAGTTTCTTTAAAGTTACCTGGAGAAATATACACATTTTGGAATTTCAAATTCAGTATCTCCATTGTATCACTGTGATAGAGTGTTATTTTCCGTGCAGGATAATTATTGTTTCTACTGTGGCTGACAAGCGCTCTCTATGAATAAAATTATGCGTCTCAGCAGGAGCCGCGTTTCAAATTAACAAGAGAGATGAAATATGTTTAGCTTATTCTGTGTGAAAACATGCCAGCTCTCTTTCATGAGGACAGTATACTGGATATACATATTTAGAAGGCAGTGCAACTGGAGAGATTGAATCAACCTCCCCCTTTTAAAAAACGAAAGAAAACTATATGGTGTAGTTTCTTGCATAGATCCTGATTACTGGGAGAAGACAGATATGACTCAAGCATATCTGTAATATGTTTATTTATTATTTTATTTTATTATAACTAAATTATAATACATAATACACTTAAAATTTATTATTCAAACTATTATTTTATAATGCATATAGTTAAAGGTTCCCCTTGACATTTAGTCCAGTCGTGTCCGACCCTAGGGCACGGTGTTCATCCTCATTTCCAAGCCATAGAGCCAGCGTTTGTCCGAAGACTGTTTCTGTGGTCACGTGGCCGGCACAACTAGACATGGAACGCTGTTACCTTCCCACCGAGGTGGTACTTATTTATCTACTCGCATTTATAAGCTTTCGAACTGCTAGGTTGGCAGGAGCTGGGACAAGCGACAGGAGCTCACTCCGTCGCATGGATTCGATCTTACGATGGCTGGTCTTCTGACCTTGCAGCACAGAGGCTTCTGCGGTTTAACCTGCAGCGCCACCACGTCCCTAATGAATATACCTTAAAACAATCAAACTACGAGACTGATTAAAAGACTGTTGAATAATTAAAAACTGATACAACTTTGAGAACTAATTTGATTTTAAAATTTAATTTAATTTAAAAATTGACGTTCAGGGACTCAGTCACGGTTGTTTAAAGTCTGCTCGGAACAGTGGGTCTTCACTGTTGGCGGAAGGATAAAAGGAAAGGAGCCGATCCGAGGGAGAGAATTTCATCACCTGGGAGCAGCCACAGAGAAGGCCCTACCTTGTGTCCCCATCAACCATGCCCACAAGAGCAAAGGGACCAAGAGGAGGGCCTCCTCAGATGTGTTTGATACCTCTTCAACTGTCATGGCCTCCTCCTCAGGAATCTGGGATTTCTAGTTAGTGATGACTTTTTCATTCTCTGTTAGAAATAGAGCAGTCCTTGGAACCGAAGCCAAGAATTCTAAGCATCTCCGCGAACTACACATCCCAGGGTGCCTTAGGATGGAAGCATCACACTTTAGAGTGGTATCAAACTGCTACCTCTGTGCTGTGTGGATATGCCTTTTTGCCTAGCATGGCAAAGGCTCTTGACTGGAGTTCCTCATTTAAGGCTTCAAGGAAGTCCCATTTATAAAGTGGTGATGCTGCGGGTTAAATTGCAGAAGCCTCTGTGCTGCAAGGTCAGAAGACCAGCCATCGTAAGATCGAATCCACGTGACGGAGTGAGCTCCGGGCACTTGTCCCAGCTCCTACAGACAAACGCTGGCTCTATGGCTTGGAGACGGACACAACTGGACTAAATATCAAGGGGAACCTTTACCTAAGTCCCATTTATACCTTGCTAGCTGCTTATTTTTAATTAATTAGAAACAGGGATGGCTCCTAATGGGAGGATACCTCAATCCCAGGTTTGAGAAAGGTACTCTCCTTCCCTGGTGGCAGGCCACCTCTTCTCAGAAATGTGGTTACCCATTAGCCATCTTCCTTGGCTGGCTGAATTTCTAGCCTGCACATACAAACCACTTTTAATGCAGCCATTAAATGTCTACATGTACGGCTAATTAGATTAATGTTGACCTTGTTTCTCAGCCAGCTCGATCCTTGGGCTTTTAGATCAGCTCTCTATGACCTCGTGTCATCTTCTCACTGCATGTCTTTAACTCATTTAATGATGGCTTTAATCTTACTGAAGTGTTTTCTTTTTCCTAACTTTTAAAATTCTCCAATAAGCCTCACTGTGAAATTTGTCACAGTTTATTTTTCTCTCTGGGCACTCCACAATTTTCTGCTTAGTGCTCATCATTTAAATGAAGAAGCCTCATGAAATTATGTGTCAGTTGGCATAGATAATACCCTGGAGGACGTAAATAAATTTCAAAAAGATCTTTATCATACAGGCATGGAATCATAGAATAATGAAGTTGGAAGGGGCCTATAAGGCCATTGAGTCCAACCTTCTACTCAACGCAGGAATACAAATCAAAACCAGGTGGTTGTCTGAATTTCTCTTGAATGCGTCCAGTGTTGCACTACTCACCACCTCTCAAAGTAATTGGTTCCACTGATAAGCTTGAGCACTGGGCTGAAAACAACAGAATGAAATTTAACAAATTCTACACCTGGGGGGAAACCCAATGTACAGTTATAAGGTGGGGATACTTGGCTCCTTGATTCTACATGTAAGAACAAGGAAAAGGTCATGTGGTCCCCAAGATTACACAGATGCTGAGTGATAGCTTTTATTGGACCACTAATAAACAAATTGCAAACTTTCAGGGAGCAAATTCCACCACATGTAAGAAGGATCTTGGAATTATTGTAAGCCCTGAGCTGAATATGAGCCAACAGTGTGATGCAGCTGCAAAATAGGCAAATGCTATCTCAGGTTGCAATAATGAATATATAGTCCCCAAATCCCATAAAGTATTCATTCCTCTCTATTCGGCAGTGCTTAGGCCTCATCATGAGTCCTATGTCCAATTCTGGACACCACACTTGAAGAAGGATGCCGACAAACTGGAACAAGTTCCGAGGAAGGCAACAAGGATGAAGAGGGGACTAGAAACCAAACCCTGTGAAGAAATACTGAAAGAACTGGGCATGTTTAGCCTTGAGAGAAGAAGACTTGGGGGGGAGATAGGATAGCACTTTTCAAGTCCTTGAAAGGTGTTGAGAATTTTGATTATAATGTGTATTCTCATAACATCTGCAGAGTAATGAGATATTGGTTAGCAGAGATACTTATGACATTATGACACTAAAACCAACAACTTAGTCTATTTACATATATACATAGAGAATAGACATTTCTCTGGCAGCATAACATGGCATGAAGCAACATACGGCATAGGAAAAAGTGATCTGACTTTCAGCAGATAGACGTTCATTTTACACATGACTTTTGTACAGTTCTGTGACCCATCAGAAAATACATTACACCATTTTCTGTTACACAAAGTTTCATCATGTACACAACTGTACAACATTAAGTCTTAATCCTGGATACCCACACCTGAATACAATCAGTACAGTGACTCAGGTAAAATCGGCCATTTCACATTTAACTGTACAACATTAATATTTAATACATTTTCATATCAAAATCTCAGCACCCCTCCTTAAATTTAATTGTTGCATAGACTAAGCCTACTGCATAGATAAACATGCTTCTGCACTGGCAATGGCTTCGTGAAAATGTCTGCAATACTATTTTCACTTGGACAATATTGTAAATCTATCAGCTTCTGATCCACAGCACTCTTTACATTGCAATACTTTATGGAAATATGCTTGCTTCTATTCTTCATTTGACTCTCGGTTGCCAACTGAATGCACGTGGTGCTGTCACTATGCAATTTGATTTACCTGTAAATCAATTTGCATATTTACATCTTTCAGTAACTGCACAAACCATGTGACTTCTCCACATAAATCACTTAATGAAGCATACTCAGCTTCCGCTATGCTTGTGGCAACTAAACCTTGCTTTCTAGACTTCCAGCCTATTAAAGCTTCACCTAGACTGATAGCCATTCCAGAAATTGACTTTCTATCAGTTTCACATGAATCCCAATCTGAATCTGCATAGCACTCTAATTTCAGATTGCTAGATGCATTCAACTTCAACTTGCAATCTATGGTTCCCTTTAAATATCTCAGCACTCTTTTGACACAATTCCCGTGCTTTTGCAAGGGTTTTGCAGCACTATGACTTAAAATGTTTACTGTTGCTGCAATATTAGATCTAGTCCAGGATGACAAATACAGCAGAGATCCTATTCTAGACTGATACAATTCTTTGTCTAAGAATTCCTCATTTTCATGTTCTTTATGAAAGTTTGTTAGCATGGGTGTTTTTACAGAATTAAAATTTTCCATTCCACTTTCTTTTAGCAAATTTCTTATCTTGCTACTTTGACTAAACAAGAAATTTCCTTCACTATCTTCTTCTATTTCTACGCCAAGATAGTTTTTAATTTCACCCAAATGCTTCAATTTAAACTCTTTTCCAGTCTTAGACATGATTCATCTGGAACCATTAAACATAAGTCATTAACAAAAATTAACAACATTAATTACACACCCTTTTTAAACTTATAGACATGGGCCAGCCAGGTTCTTTTTAAAACCCAATTGTTCTACTTTCTCGTTTAAACAAAAGTTCCGATTTTTTGCACTTTGTTTCAGCCCGTACAAAGACGTATGTAACTTTAGTACAAGTCTTGAGTCTTTTAATTCAAATCCTGGTATTTGCCTCATAAAGATCTGTTCTTGAAGATCTGCATGCAAATAAGCTGTTGTAATGTCTATGTGATACACTACGTATTTGAGTGTTGATGCAACAGTTAAAGCTAATCTAAATTTTTCACTTTTAGCGGTTGGAGCAAATACTTGATCATAGTGTTAGAATCTCCTTTGTGTAAAACCTTGAGCCACCAGATGTGCCTTGTATTGCAGAGTATTATCAGGCAATTTTTTGAACTTGTATACCCATCTGCAACCAACTGTATTTTCATTTTCAGGCAACTTTACTGGTGAAAATACTTTATGTTCCTGCAAAGACTCATATTCCATTAACATTACTTCTTTCCATTTTTCTTGTTGGGCATCAGGCAATTTTAACATCTGTTCATAACTTTCAGGTTCAGACATTACCTTATTTACATATGATGCTGTAAACCTTTCAGGTGAAACCCAAAATTAGACCTCTGTGAGAATCTTGGAACAATTTCCTCAGCCTCACTACATGTCTCATGTTTCCCTCCTACAGCTTAACTTCCTTCTTCATATGCCTTACTTTGTTCTTCCTCATTTTCATACCTCTCTTGTCTATCTTTAGACCAGTGGTTCTTAACCTTGGGTTACTCAGGTGTTTTTGAACTGCAACTCCCAGAAACCCCAGCCAGCACAGCTGGAGGTGAAGGCTTCTGGGTGTTGCAGTCCAAAAACACTTGAGTAACCCAAGGTTAAGAACCACTGCTTTAGACAATGGCAAAAGTATTTCACTATTTGCATGAATTTGTGACCAATTCTCATTTTCACAAAAATTAGCTGACCTGCTAATTATTACATTTCCATACTGATCACAAAATCTATAACTTTTGCTTCCTGTTTGATAGCCTAAGAAAACCAACTTTCTTGCCTTAGGGCTACCTTTTTTTTTTCCTGCATGTTTTGGGTATATGAACCCAAGCATGACAACCAAAAATATTCATATGTTTCACACAAGGTTGTCTCCCATGTAATAGAAAACAGGGTGTATTTTCTACTGCAGAGTTTCACACACTGTTCAAAATATAATTAGCATATTTTATGGCTTTATCCCAAAAACTTCTGGGTAACTTGGCATCAGCAAGTAATGAGTCTAACACTGTTTGCAAAACTTAATTTCTTCTTTCTGCAACTCCATTCTCACAGGTGTGACTACATTTGTACACCTGTGATGAATGCCGTTTTTCTTAAGCTAATCTACAAAATAATGTGCTAAAACTCTCCTCCTCGATCTGTCTGAGCAGACATTATGGGAGTACTAAATCTTTTTTCTACCATGGCACCAAAATCTTTAAATCTTTGCAAAGTTTCACTCTTATGTTTCATTACATAGACATACCTATAATGTGAGTAATTGTCTGTTATAGTTAAACAGAAGCTATTACCACCTTTGTGGGCTGCAGTGGTCCCACAAAATCAAGATGAACCAATTGAAAAATCTTGTCACTGACTCTTGCTTTTCTTGCTCACAGGAAAAGCCTTTGACTTGGTTAATTTATATATGTTACAATCTAAATATTTCTCACAGTTTTTAATATTTAGATCAGACACAACTTCTTTAGTTTTGTTTAAAACTCCAAAACTTACATAACCTAACTTTCTATGTAGGCTATGTATACACTTTTCATGTGATTCTAAGTTATTAACCACATTTATGGCTTCATACATTTGGCTCTGATTCATCACATATAGATGATCCTTTAAATAACCATTTGCCATCTGTATACCATTTTTCATTACTTTACGTTTGCATTTCTCAAATTTTATTGTGTAGCCATCTTTATCTAGACTTGATACACTTAATAAATTATTCTCTAAGCTTGGCACACAGAAGACATTTTAAAGAGTTTGCTTTAAACAGTTTACGTAAGAACCTGTTCCAATTACAGATGCTGACTTTCCATCTGCTAGCTTCACTATCTTTTGAGCTGAAGGGTTTAAGTTTGTGAACAACTGTTTTCTCTGGCACACATGCTGAGAAACTCGGCTATCTAAAGCCATAAGTTACTTTGCTTGTTTTCACAAGATTTTTGTTGTTGTTGTTGTTGTTTAGTCCTTAAATCGTGTCCAACTCTTCGTGTCCCCATGGGCCAGAGCATGCCAGACCTTCTTGTCTTCCACTGCCTCTCGGAGTTTGGTCAAATTCATGTTGATAGCTTCAATGACACTGTCCAACCATCTCATCCTCTGTCATCTCTTTCTCCTCTTGCCTTAATTCTTTCCCAACATCAGGGTCTTCCCAACAGGGAGTCTTCTCTTCTCATGAGATGGCCAAAGTATTGGAGCCTCAGCTTCAGGATCTGTCCTTCCAGTGAGCACTCCGGGTTGATTTCCTTCAGAATGGATAGGTTTGTTCTCCTTGCAGTCCAGGGGACTCTCAAGAGTCTTCTCCAGCAGGGGCTGGACTTGAATATCTACATTCTACAGGATCCCTTCAAAGTCTTCAGCAGTGGGATAGGCAGAGGGAAGAAAACCAGGAGAATGGAAATGAAGTGGAGTTGAATGACTTGGAACACTCAGTGGGGTGAATTTCACACAAAAGTTGCAATTTGTACACATCTGCTGTTATTTCTTTTTTTTTAAATGCATTTTCCTAAGAAGTGGTTAGCAAGGATAAGTATAGGTTTTGTCTAGGCAGTGAACTCATAGTTTACCTTTAGTATGCGAGTAGCTTTGCTTTTTGACAGTTTTTGCTTTGGTTGGCGTCTGCCCCAGCTAAGATGAAAGCGTTTTGTCTCACTTTCATTATGACTGTGGGATATTTTGTGTTGATATCTTAAAAGATTATATAAACTGCTTGGATGTGATTTTCCACAGCTGGCACATCCCAATTTTTGTTTTCCACTATGACAGGCAAAGAAGGGAACAGTTTTAAATTTTCTTACACTCAAAGCCCACCTTTCCGCCAGCGGGCTGGTGGTGTGCATGGCTCTGGTTTATCCCACTTGATCCTCGCAACAAACATATGAGGTGGCTGAAGCTGAGAGACAGAGAGAGATAATGCAACTGGCCCAAAGTCACCAGTGAGTTTCATCAAGGACTTGAACGTTGCACGCCTATAGCTACAGTGGAGCAATTGAGGCTTTCCCCCAAAGGATCAAAATCTAGAGGTGAATTTACTGCTGAGTAGAGATGTGCACAAATTGCTTTGTGTCAGGTCATCTAAAGTCTTTGGTGCGGCACCACAGGTGTCACAAGTTCCCTGCCTCCACCCCCCAGCCGGCTCCCCCACTCCTGGCAGGATCACAGACTTCCCTCCTCTGCCTCCTCCAGTAGCCACCCACTCAAGGGCTGAGCTGCAGGAATTCCTGCCCTGCCTCCTTATCTGAGTGGGCGGCTGCTGGAGGAGGCAGAGGAGGGAAGTCTGTGTTCCTGCTGGAACTGGAAGATCGCACGAAGAGAAGGAAAAGAGCAGCACACACTGGGTAGTAAGTGGGGGAGCCCACCAAGGATGGGGACAGTGAATGTGTGGCACCTGTGGTGCCGCATCAATTTTTATTTATTATTATTTTTATTTATTCCTTTTATACCCCACCTATCTAGTCATTGCGACCACTCTAGGCAGATCAACAACTTTAGATGACGTGGCAGGAAGCAACTCATGCCCATCTCTGCTGCAGGAACTTTTCTTTTTCACTTCCATAGAATTAATTGCTAAATAGTAAATCAGAGTGTATGGAAATCTGACTGGGTTGGGGAGTCTGCTCTAGTTGAGACTAGATACACATATTTCCCTCTTATTTGGGAATCTAAGCTGAAAGTCATGTGTTCAAATATGCAATCTTTTCGCTTTACTTAGATACTTTACAGTGAAAAACTCTTTACCACTGAGTGCTGCACAGAGGTATAATTTAGTAATTTGAGAGAGGCTCTTATTGAAGTTGTCTACATGTCTGTTTCTCTTCGAGGATCTGCGTTTGGTTCAGATAAACTCCAGGGAGAATCTATTAGTACCTATTTTTACTGGAGCATATTTAGTGAGAAAGAGTTCTTAGCAAGAGAATAACTGTGCCACTTGCATTTTCAGGTTTCTGAAGGTTGAAAATTGCCCTTTTGACATGTTACCACATTTTTCAAAATCTATAATTAAAGCCTCTGAATAAGCCATTAAAAAGAGCTCATTTTCCAGGAGAACAAATGCTTTATATTTATTCAGTGATCCTCGTTTGCTTCTATAAAAACTCTGTTCCATTTCTTATCCACTTTCAACCATGCTGATGGAAAGGGGGAAGAAAGCATCACCGAAGGAGCCACCCACGACACAATTTATGGCTGGTTGTAGATTTTCTCCCCCAGCAGCAGTTTGAACAGCCAGCTTCCAGTTCCATTGTGGGAGAACTACTGCTGGGAAGAGTTGCTTTGTTTTAAATTAATGCTCCTAGCATCTCCCAGAGGCCACACTGGCTGGCAAATTCTGGCAGCTGTAACCTGGAAAGGACTTTTTAATGCCCCAGGAAGTTCTCATCCAAAAATGAAATTTTGGATGGAAACCAGAGAAGTAATTTTCTGAATGCATGAAAGAATGAGGAAAGGAGGTTACATAGCAAATCTCAAGATGGGGGGCACAGCTGTGCTTGTGTTAATTCCACACTAGCTAGGTTCACATCTGGTGAATGGAATGCAGTGCCCAGCCGGAGCTACTGATGTTTTCGCCAGTGGTAGAATGGCAAATTTTGTAGCATGGGTACTCGCCATGATAGCCCACCAAACAACCATCACCAAAATGAGAGTCCAAAATGGAGACAAGCTGTGGTGATTCATTCCATTTCTAGCAAGTCTGTTTAAATATCCATCAGGGGTAGGTCTTCTGTAGAGCTTACAGCTCTTATTTGCCTAGTTGAGAGTAATAAGCAATTAAGAGCTGTAAGAACTGTTAGACCTACCCAAAGCACATATAAAAGGGGCAGCTCAGGAACAGATGGATCCTCATAACGATACGTTATTCCTGAAGAGTCCATATCTCTAACCTTAGCTACTGTCTGGATTACAGCTAAACCAGAAAGATTGTGAAATTGGAAGGAAATGCTGCATAATGTCACTGACCCTGTTAATGAGAACATCTCGGTGCTTAGACCCTTCACGCCCCAGCTCCACTACATCACCATCATTGTAGGCCTGTGTCAAACTGCTGTCCTTCTAGAAGCCATGTGCATAGGAGTCCTCATGCCTTCATTACCCTTTGTAAGTCCTTGTGAGGGACTTGCAGGAAGCCCCCTGGACAGCTGACACTTTAGAATGGGTTCTCCCCATGCATCACCAAACCATGACACATTTTTTCTTCCACTTACGTTGTTGGTTTTTTGCTAGACATGCAGGAAATAATCACTGCTGTACTGGGGAACATAGCAGCTTGTGCCAGCTAGTATTTGGCCAAACCAGGAACATGGAGAAACAAGAAGTGAGCAGGGGAATATCAGCATGCTCCAGGGAATGCTAAGCTATGCAGAGGTACTCTCCCCCCCCAAAAAAACAATATCTGGCTCCGCAGACAAAGACCTAACCCACTAAGCTAGGCAACAGTTCATCTTGGCTAAATTAACAGAAACGCCTGACTGTGTTTACTGGTCTCAAAACACCGAAGGCCGTGTCCTCCTCGTATAGATTATTAATAATTTATGTTGTTGCAGATGCTACTGTTAGGGAAGGCTAGCCCCAGATTGCTCACGGAGGGGGGGGATGTAAGAAAACAGAACACAGCAGTATAACAATTACTGCTTTTGAAAGGGTGGGAATGACTAACACATGCAGTATATATGTATAGCAGGTCTCTCCAAATAACAAAACAGATTACTCTTTTATAGCTCCAAGTGGAAAGTTCCAAAGTAACAACTAAGAATGTGCAGGAATGCATTTTAAAAACCCTACTTAAAAGCAACTACAGCAAAGCTTTATCTGTTAGACTGTTTTGACTATGTGATCAGGAAATGTTTTATCTATTATAACACCTTTCTACGACCTGACCCAGTGAATATAAACTTACTGGATCCGCTCTGATGCCTAATTATGGACACTTCCATATTCCACATTCTCTCTCTTCCTCTCCACTTGCTCTCTTTTCTCCCTCACTACTTCCTTTTCACCTAATTTCCTCAGCTGCCTAGAATCATCTCTAAAAGTCTTGGTTCACCCAAGGACGCTCCTGTAGCGGCTTCCTTTTCTAAGGACCTTGGGCTAGAACCAAAGTGACTTGAAAACCAATAGGGCTGGCTCAGCCTATAGACTAAGCAGAACCTTTGCTTCAGGCAGCATATTCCGTGGGACAGCCATGGCAGGCTCTTGGTTGTCCTTTTCTGTGGGAGGAACGGTTGTTCCTTTCTATGGCTTGGTGCTCCAAGTGTCATAGAAAACATCATCCTCCTGCCAGCACAGCTGGTTTCTCCACAGGAGATAGTTGCCATTTCTTACACTGCCTTAGGCATAAATATTTCTTAGGCTGGCTCTCATTTTCACAGCACCACCTACTGTGCAAGAAATGTGAAATGGTAATAATAAGATTTCTTTTGGAGATCACCTGCGTATTCATAGTCAAGAGTTAAGAGTAACACTTGATTTACAATAGCAGACTTCTACTTCTCATTGGTAATTTATTTTGCCAGACATTTCAAGGCTCATATAAAGATGTAATTCACAAAGATGTTGGTTTTCTCTCCCCAGAGGCTCATATAAAGATGCAATTCACAAAGATGTTGGTTTTCTCTCCCCAGAGGGCTATATAAAGGTCGAAATCAATCAGGGGCTAAACTCTCCTGGCTATATTTTGTGAAAGCATAAATAATGCTCTGTATTCCATGTTTCTTTAACAGACTGTTTCAGAATTTAGAAAGTTGTCACTATGAGATTTTGAATAGTGCCCCTTTTGATAACAAAGAGCCAATCTGAATGAGGCAAGCCATTCTTCTTTCCCTTTGTTCGAATCCAGACAGCTTATTGGCTCCTTGTAAACTAGGCTTGGCCAATCAGGAAGCAACCTCAAATCATATGAGTTCTCTTTGTCTTAATCCTCCGATGCCTGGTGCATCACCCCCTCCTCTTCTCTCGATTACCTTATTTATGGTTTCGGATTACAGCTGCACAAAACAGTAGCCGTGGTGAAATTATATTATCCCAAGGTTTTTTTTTAAATTGATGGCCGAGTTTGAAAAGGGGTTGAAGACCTGTTTAAAGAGGAATCTGAATAATTTTGACCTGAAATTAGTATCTCTGTAGCATTAGGATGGCCATTTAAGGAGAAAGGCTGGGTAAAAATATTTTAAATAAAAATGTTGGCATAGTTAAATAAAATTAAGGAAAGGATGAAGAAAGAAGAAACAGAATTGAAACTGTGGCCTCCAGGGAGTTCAGTCTTACCTCTGCACTAAATCACAGTTAGGAGATTGTTTGAACATTACATTCTATTGTCATTTATAGTTTCAAAAAGATGATTATTATATTACTTCCCAGCTTTTTAATTTCTCCACTCCCATTTCACTGCAAAAGCTTGTATTCTCTTCCACCTCCCTTATTTATCATTTGAGCAGTTTTGTCTCCAGTTTTTCCAACATGGCCAGGGTGTTTTAGTATTTTTTCAGGGTAAAGGGAATTATTATATTATTGTTAATAACTGTTGCTACTTTCTGCCAACCCTATGACTTAGAGACTTCCAGAAACCTCTTGCATTGACTGCTGTGCTCAGGACTTACAAACTAAGGATTGTGGCTTCCTTATAAGCTAAATACATTTCTTACTTATTACAAAATGTTATTTGGGGAAAGTCTGTTTAGAGCCTTTTCATAGAATCATAGCATCATTGAGCTGGAAGGGATCCTATAAGGCCACCGAGTTCAACCCTCTGCTCAAGGCAAGAATCCATATCAAAGCCGATCTGACAAAGGGTTATCCAGTTTTCTCTTGAATGCCACTAGCGTTGATGTGCTTTTGCAATTTCCCTGTCATTTTGATAGCCTTATACAGTATTTCTTTCTTTCAGGAAGAACAAAACTTCTTGGCTTTCTGGGATTTTGCAATAAATTTCCTGTAGTACATTTGTGACCAATTTCTTCCAGTCAATGAGTTTCCTTTTGTTTCTTGTGGGTTACAAAAAATATGTGTGTCTTTTCAATTGTTTAAGACCTGAAATCATTAGTGTTTAATCATTCTTGATTAATAATCCATACGGCATTGTAACAGGTGCATGATTAGGTTTAATTGATTCATTATGCCTCTGACTGTTTTTTGAAAAAAGAGAGATTATCTTGTACATGTATTGTTCATAAAACAAAGGCATGGGTACTCATTAATTAATCTCCAGTCAATATGTGCCTGGAAGAAGTTACGAATTTTGAAACAGAAAAAAACATCAGCATTCTGCCTGATAGTTGCTATCTTGTTGGGGGCTGGGGTCATTTTAGCTTGATTATGAGTATAATTTATTTTGGATTGTTTTGCCTGTGAATACCTGTGTCAGACTAAATTGTGTCTGTAGCGTTTGTCCATATTGGACAGCATGATATCCTGCAGTCCAAACTTGTCCTTTCCCCAGCTTTCTTTCTGTTTTACTGCTGCATCGATCTATCACTATGCCACTTCAAAACTGCCAGTGAGAATCACGTCCTCAGGCCAAGCAATGGAGAGGGAAAGGGGTGAGGAAACCTCTACAAGGCTCAAAGCCAGCTAAATGCAATCTGCAGAAGGTGGGACAAGCCCACAGAGAGTTTGCTTCTGTGTATAATTGTGAGCAGGGAGAATGGGTAGATGGATGGATGGATGGATGGATGGATGGATGGATGGATGGATGGATGGATGGATGGATGGATGGATGGATGGATGGATGGATGGATGGATGGATGGATGGGTGGGTGGGTGGGTGGGTGGATGGATGGATGGATGGATTTGTTTCAGCTTCAGCCCCTTTGCATATTTTCCACATCCATTCCTTTCCTCCATGCGCTGGCAAACAAAATGTTTCCCCACGAGCCATAATGAGAACAATGAGAGTGTAGCCTAAGCTGAATGCTAGCCCTTGCTCCTCTCCTTTGCCCATTTGCAGTACTTCCTCTTCTTGGCACTGTAGCTAGTCAGACTGGTGCATCGCATTGATGTTAATTGATTGGTGATGAAGTAGCCAGTTTTTGTGCAGGGGAGTACCTGTGGTATTGTAGAACCAGCTCTCCAAATAATCATGACCCATTCGTGCTCCCACTCTGAAGTAAACCAAACAACCAGGAAACTCTGTGCTGATCAATGCAGAGAACATTTTCCTGGGGGTGCTTTATGTGCTTTGCTGGCTTGTTGATATTCCAGGGACATGCCTGAGTTGGTTGCTGCTGCTTCTGCGGAGGGTCTTCCACAGCCTCCCGCATTTGGGTCAAATTCATGTTGGTAGCTTCGATGACACTGTCCAACCATCTCATCCTCTGTCGTCCCCTTCTCCTCTTGCCTTCACGCTTTCCCAACATCAGGATCTTTTCCAGGGAGTCTCCTCTTCTCATGAGATGGCCAAAATGACTGGAGCCTCAGCTTCAGGATCTGTCTTTCCAGTGAGCACTCAGGGTTGATTTCCTTCAAAATGGATCGGTTTGTTCTCCTTGCAGTCCTTGCTCTAGAGTAAGAAAAAAAAGAAAAGACAAGGCTCCTTAGAAAGCTGTATGACATCTTTCTAAAGTGCCATAGCTTACATCTTTGCAGGTGATATTCTGAAAAGAGTGACATATAACAAGGTAATGAAGTGTTGTGGAGACGCCCACACACAGTGTGAAAAATAATCTGCCTTCTCTTCTATGATTCCTTCAGCACATGTTGAACATTTGTGCCTTGCGCTCCCTTACCCCCTACACATAATAACAGCAGTCAAAGGTAGCTTGCCTCATCATGACAAATTCAAGCTTTCCTCTGTGAGAGCGCCTCGCTTCTATTATGACTCGGCTCATCAAATAACGAGATGATGTTCCATGAGCTAAGCACAAAAGGGTTTTCATACAACAAGGAGGATTTGTAGAAAACCCTGAAACGGGTTGCTATAAGTCAGAATTGACTTGACGGTGCAGAACAGCAACTGAAAAGCAGACTGTGTATGTGTTAAAAACCCTGTGGAATCATAGTTATTGCTCAAGAGCACCTGCATCAGTAAACAAAATACTTGTGATGCACACTAACTTCAGTCTCTTCCCTGGGAGTTCTTGGGACTCTGAGCACCAACTAACTAGCCAAGATGTGTCAGTTGCGCTGACATTAGGCGGATGACACTTGGCAGAATGCAGCCTGGGGACACTGAAAGTTTCTTAGGGCCACCCTCACCTTTGTCTAACCGATAGCTATGTCCTTGGGCTGGTTCAGGTTGTGGTTCAGATTGTGCATTTATTAATTTAAAATATCTCTATGCCACCTTTCTCCCCAAAAGGACCCAAGGTGGCTTACATAATTAAAACACTACCTGAAAGCTAAAACAGGAAGTATACAAACTTTTTTAAAAAAAAAATTAAACAACTATTATAGTAAAATGGATCAATACTAAAAGACAATAGAATGCATAAAACTGGTAACAGTGGTTTCGGCATCCGGCTGTGGAGCCAGAGATTGAGAGTTTGATTCCCCACTATGCCTTCTTGACAGGGGCTGGACTTGATGACCTCTAGGTCCCTAGAGGGGACATGGTGGCACTGCGGGCTAAACCGAGAAGCCTGTGCTGCAGGGTCAGAAGACCAAGCAGTCGTAAGATTGAATCCACGCAACGGAGTGAGCTCCCGTCGCTTGTCCCAGCTCCCGACAACCTAGTGGTTCGAAAGCATGCAAATGCAAGTAGATACGTAAATAGGGACCACTTCGGTGGGAAGGTAACAGCATTCCGTGTCTAAGTCGCACTGGCCATGTGACCACGGAAGATTGTCTTCGGACAAAACGTTGGCTCTATGGCTTGGAAACGGGGATGAGCACCGCCCCCTAGAGTCGGACATGACTGGACAAAAATTGTCAAGGGGAACCCTTACCTTTACCTTAGGTTCCTTGTAGCTCTGCAGTTCTATAAAAGAAAAACTGAGCAAGGATACAGGTTTTAGGAAGGAGTGGGAATGGCAGCCCAAAACACCATCACAAAATCACACAGTGGTGGAAGGAAGCTTCATGTCATGGGGTACTGCAACATTAATGCAGGGTTCTCCCCTGTGAAGAGAGGCAAGGGGGGTAGAAACAGGACTCTGCATGCTAAAACACAGATCGGGGAGAGGTGGTTTGTGTGGAAGAGTTTTTCCTGTTAAATTAAACAAGCAGAAATCAACATGCATAGCAGGGTGTCACCTGCTTCTGAAATAAAGGAATGTTCCATGATAATAGCCTTAGGCAGAGCAGCTGGGGGAGCCTGAAGTGGAGAAGTGGGTGGATTAAACAGATTAAATCGTGTTTGTGTTTACTTACATGCTTTAGTTTAACCACAAAGAAAAACAAACACTGAACAGCCCTGCCACATTTTCTGATACAAAGAATTTCTGAGCGCTTTGGACATTATATTTTAATAGGAACATTTGGAGCTACGTATTACTTCGTGGTTACTGCTCTCTGATGGCAAAAGTAAAGCATCGTGTTAATCGTTATCACCTCTATGTTGCCAATAAGGTGGAAAAAATATAAGTAAATCTTTTTGATTTACACTGGCTGATAATGATATTGTTATGTTTGAAGATTTTATAAAAAGGCAAAACCGAAGAATATTTCCCTTGCCATTACAGAGGGGTATGGAAATGGCACTAACTAGAGATGGGCACAGATTAATTCGTGCCACTTCATATGAAGTGGACCCTTCACCATCCATTGCATGCCGCCAAGATCCTCCTTCTCCGGCGGCACTCCAGTCCGGGCAGGAGCTCGAACTGACCTTCCCCACCTCCTCTGGCAGCCGACCACTCATTGGCTGCACAGAGAGAATCTCTGTCCCACCTCCTTGTCGGAGTTGTCAGCTGCCAGAGGAGGCAGGGATGGGCCGTCTGAGCTTCGACTGCCTGGACTGGAGCACCGCCAGAGAACGGGAACCCTGGGGAATGCGATGGTTGTTGAATGGGCCAGACTTTGTACAAAGTGGCACAGATTTGTACAAAGTGGCACAAATTAAGTTGTGCTCATCTCTAGCACAAACCCTGAAAAATCTCTGTACGAATAACAAAATATCCGACAGGATCCCATTAAAAAGTAACATTTGAAAGTAACTGGGTTACTCATTATAGCTGAATGTAGATTTGTAATTATTAGAGATATACCTCTGTAAACCGCAAGTTATTAATTTTAAATTGTGCAACACTGTGATATAAAGAAAGAAAGAACTAATTGCAGGTAACTACATTACTTTTACTTAATTTACTTTTACCTACCTAATTTTGAGCTCTTTTTTTTGTTTGCTTAGCATTTTTTTGTTTGCTTAGCATTTTTTTGTTTGCTTAGCATTTAAAATTCACTAGTCTGTTCTACTGCATTTTAAACTTTACTTTTCACTCATGGCTTTACTCTTTCGAACATTTATGAATTGGTTTCCAAAAATCTCTCAGCCACTGATTATGCAGTGAGGCTCTTGCTTCTTGTGAAATTATTGGTTTTATCCCAATTAGTTTTTGATTGGTCAGCATTTATGCTTCGCGTTGCTTAAGTGTGTTTCTTAATTTATTTACATAAACAGCTGTGAGAGTATTCACTCGAAAGGCACTGAATAAATGGTACAGAGGGACACATGGAATCGCTATTCAGATGTTTTGAAAATGGAAGAATGTAGGTATATAAGCAGGAGGTGTGTGTCATAGTACCATCGCCCTCTGTTCCCTGTCCCATCATCCCCTACATATGGAGAGCCCCCTGTGTTGTTAGAGGTTCTCTGTGTGCTTAAGAATGCTGGAAAGTCTACAGATAGATGTGGGGGGCAGCTTGTCATGAAATTGGAGAGGTGAGGTACTCGCCTTGCTCAGACCATGACTTGCTAATCTGTGAAGAGCGATGGGAATTATGGTAAAGGAAGTGGGGCTAACCGTTCCCTTCCTTGCAATAATTATAATCATGTGTCGACTCCATTCTGACTCATGGTGACCCTTTTCAAAGTGTTCCAAGTAGAGAATACATAGAAGTGGTTGACCATTCCCTTCTTCTGGGGGCAACCTGGGACTGTGCAGCTTGCCCAAGGCCACATAGGTTGGCTCTTCTGGGAAGAGTGGGGAATTGAACTCCCAACTTCTGGTTCTGCACCAGATACCTGAGTCACTGAGCTACCCAATCAGCATTCCCTTCCTCATAGATTTACCTTATTCAGGTTCCAAAATGGCTGAAAATAGAAGGAGGGAAGGAAGAAGGGGGAGAGAGAGGTCCACAGAAGATGTAGCATGGATTCAAGGTTAACTCTGCTGTTTTATAGAGGGAAGATCACTCTATGCTCCAGTTCATGCTGGAGAGGCAAATCTCATTCATTGTCAGTTTCTACCAATTTTCATGACAGGATGAAATGGCCATGCCTTGAAACTCCTTCTCTATCAAGATTTTTCCTTCTCTGCTTTTGCACTTAGAGAGCTAGCATGGCATTGTAGTGAGAAAGTGGGACTAATATCCAAAGTGGAGTTGCTGGACAGTTTCCACTGGGCCAGTGAAATTTCCTGCGTGGTCTGGGACCACTTGTTGTGTTATAAAAATAAAATGGGGAGACAAGCATACATTACCTTCAGCTCACTGGAGGAAAACATATTTATTTATTGTACAGTGGTGCCCCGCATGACGACGACCCCGCTAAACGATGAAACCACAGGACGATGACTTTTTGCGATCACTATAGTAATTCGCAAAACAGGCATTTCAATGGGGGAATTCCGCTTCACGACGATTTGGTCTGTGCTTTGCGGACCGTTTATTCGCATGACAACGATATTTACAGCTGATCGTTGGCTTCACAAAATGGCTTCCCGCTGTTTTCCAGATCCATGCTTCGGAAGACAGCAATTAAAAACAGATGATAGGTGCTCGCAAAATGGCTGCCCTATGCAGGATCTTCGCTGGACGACGAGGTATTTTCCCCATTGGAACACATTAACCGGTTTTCAATGCATTCCAATGGGGAAACTGTTTTCGCATGACAATGATTTCGCTGTACAGCGATTTCAGGGGAACGAATTATCGTCATTATGCGGGGCACCACTGTATCTAGTCGAACGACCACTCTAGGTGGCTGTGGTCGTCATACGACTGTGTGTCAAAATAAAGAGAGAATCACAGAAACTCTCCTCTCTAATTTTGCTGGAGAAAATTGAGCTAGCTAAGGGATTTCCTTGGCCCTCTCTGCAGCCAGCGAATGAATGTAGTGCCACATGGAAGAGCAGAAGTACCAGCATAGTTCTCATCTCTAAAGCAGTGGTTCCCAACCTTGGTTAACCCAGGTGTTGACTGCAGCTCCCAGAAACTTTGGCCAGCACGGCTGGTGCTGAAGGTGTCTGGAAATTGCAGTCCGTGAACACTTGGGTTTCCAAGTTGGGAACTAAATCTAAAGCACAGAACAAGAAAAGAGCTGGACAGAAAATCTTCAGGTATTGATTGATTGATTGGTTTTCTATCCCGCCCATCTAGACCAAAGGTCTACTCTGGGTGGTTTACAAATTTAAAAACAATAACACCAAAACATATATTATAGGTCCAAGATGGCAAAGCGTAAGAAATTAAGATAGGGCAGGAGGGAAAGCCTACCCAAATAGCCAGGTTTTAAGTTTATTCTTGAAAACACCCAGAGAGGGAGCCAGGCGAATCTCCACTGGCAAGTTGTTCCAAAGGTGAGGGGCCACTGCCGTGAAGGCCCTGTTCCTCGTTCTTTCCTTCTGGACCTCCCTCGACGTTAGACCCTTTCAGCCACCCAGCCTGGCTGGAACGAGCAACTCTGGCAGAACTGGGTGGGAGAAGGCGCTCTGCCAGATATCGAGGTCCTAAACCATTAGGTAATGCTTCCTGTTTTGGTTTTGAGGACTAATGACCGTTACAGTTGCTATGAGGCTTCAGAAATGCCTTCTTAAGAAGCAAACTTCTAGGAGTCCACAGCTTCATTAAGTCAATAAGTTATTTCCCCTTTCGAAGCTATTTAACCTGCAAGGAAGCCAACAGGCATGAAAGAAACCACGTACAGCCATGGTAACAGAATAGAAGCTTGGTGGGAAGTCCCATTTGATGGCAGATAAGCCAGTTATCGTCGTAGCACCGTCACAGAAAGCTGCGTTATCCCAAGATAGACAATCTCACCATCCAGAGGAATATTATTTATATTGATTGGCTGTGATTCTCTTGGTTTAAAGCAGGAGCTTTGCTGAGCTCTGTGGGGAGATATCAGGGAGCGACAGTATTTTACACGCCAGAATTTTTCTGTCACCAGGATACCTCCCTGGTGTACCCAAAATACCAAGATTCTAACTTCCTGGTTTCCCAGAACCTCACATACTACAATGATTGAATTGTCACCTTTCCTTTTTTAAATTTATGTTTAAATTTCAAAAACAAATACAAGAATACAAAATACTTGCTAATACAATCTAAACCAGAGTGCACCCCCATACCCATGGGACCCTTTGGAACAATACTTTTAATACGAACCCCTTTTCCAAAATTGTATTGATTATTGTTTAGAGGTTTTCCCCTTTCCTTTCACTCGTACAAATCCAATAAATCTACCCCAAATATTATAAAATAATATTTGAACTTATTTCCCCTCTTTTCATCTTCAGTTCAGCAGTCAATTTATCATTTAATGCAGTGGTCCCCAACCTTGGGCCTCCAGATGTTCTTGGAATACAACTCCCAGAAGCCCTCACCACCACCTCTGGTGGCCAGGATTTCTGGGAGTTGAAGTCTAAGAACATCTGGAGGCCCAAGGTTGGGGACCGCTGATTAATGTCCCATACTTCATTATACCAATCTTCTAATTTAATACCATTTTTATCTTCCCAGAATCTAGCTATTAATATTCTAGCACTTGTCATAAAACTGAAAATCAATTCCTTTGAGCAATAATCAATTCTGTCTTCTCAAAAATTGACAACAAAGCAATTTTAGAATTGAATTCACGCTCTTTTCCAAATATATCACATATTTCCTTAAAAATCAGTCGCCTTTCCTGAGTGCAAGTCTGAGGAATCAGCTTAGCGGTGTGGGAATAATGTAAAAGGATGGAGGCCTACAGAGAAAACAGAATGGAGTTTAAACTCCGTCACCGTTCTGGCAACTTTGTCTGGTGGATGCTGATCGCTGCAGCTTAATAGCTCGTTGTTCTTTTTTCCCCTGGCCCAAACGGTTTGAGGTCACCTTTTCAAAAGAAAAGAATTGCTGAGCACTCCAAAATGGATTGTACTCTGTGATGACTCTCCAGTCAGTCTGGCTTCTGCACTGCATACGCTTAACATGTTCAGAGTCTGCAGGAAAAGGTGGTGTCAGTGGAAAATCCTAGGGTAGGAAAATTTGTAAGAATCATAGTCCCCATGCGGTAGAAACTTTAGCATCCACGTGCAATATTTTGATAGTTTCCTAACTTACTTTAATTTGGGTCGCCTGGACAAGTGCTGTTTCCCTTGAATCCTAAAAATGAAGAAACAATCCAACTGCTTTTGAATCAGCTAATCTACAAGCAAAGATTGACTACAATAGGGACAGGCATAGCAGTCTATTTTTTTCCATGAGCATAGACTGGGTACCTCCTGAAATTGATCCTATGAATTGGACTGGATGAAGGTTCTGTTGTTGCTAAGCACTGAAGCTGCATCCGATTTACGGTGACTCTAAAAATTAGTGACCTTCCAAAGGTCCTATCATTAACAGGCCTGCACAACTCTTGCAAACTAAAGGCAGTGGCTTCGTTTATTGAGTCAAACCATCTCATATTAGTTCTTCCTCATTTTCTGTTGCTTGCAAAGTTTTTGTAGCACTGTTGTCTTCTCCACTGAGTCTTGACTCTTATAATGTGTCCAAAGTACGATAGCTCAGTTTAGTGATTTTTGCTTCTAGGGTTGATTTGATCTACAGTCCACTTACTTGTCTTTCCAGCAGCCTGTAAAGACCTCCAACACCACATTTCAAGTGATGTTTCAGCTTTCTTTATTGTCCGGCTCTAACCTAGTCATCAAGAATGCCATGATGGTGGTCTTGTTACTCTCCACTGTCACATTCTTACTCTTAAGGATCTCTTCTAGGTCCTCCATATATGTCGCTCCAAATCTCAGTTGTCTTCTCATTCTTTTAAAGGGAGAAGAGTCTATCGTATGGCAGCAGAAGAGAATCTCCTCGTTCAAAACCACTACGCCGAATTTTGCTGTTGCTTTCTTCTTCCGTTTCTGAAGAAGAAGAAAGCAATAGCAAAACGACAGTCTGTCAGATGGGCCAGGTACCATTCTGCATTTGATGAGCTTTTTGTCTGATCCAGAGCTCAAAAAAAATGAACTACAATTCCTAGGAATCTGCAGTACAGCCATACTGGTTGTAGATTTAGGGGGGGATATAATCCCAAAGTGTAACATCTCCAATCTCTGGATGGATACAAAACTCACAGTAAATATTTGCATTTAAATAGAAGACAGTTTAAGTATAAAAGCACATTGCTTCAAAGAAGCCATGCATCACACCCACCTGCACACAAATCCTCTTATTATCCATTTGTTACTTCCAGTCATTATACAGATTCATTCTTAGTCATACCATCCAACCAGCTGTGTTTCTAAATTTGATTCATAACAGCAATGCTGCTTCACTAATCTCTTCCTGGAAAATTCTTATCCTTTGCTTATGACACTTCTTGATTTTGCATGATCAGAAAGTCACAGGTTCAGCATTCCAGATTGTTAAGGAGATGTTAATGCAGGACAAATAGGGTGATGGGAAAGAATCTGGAAGCAAACTATGGCTGCCTAAACTTGAGGTTATTCTACCATGTACATATAATGAGAATAGAGAACTGACCAGAAAAGACAATAGTGCTGGGGAAAGTAGGGGAAGGAGAGTAGGAAGAGAGGAAGACCTAACATGAAATAGATTGTCTCAATAAAGATAGCCACAGCTGTTAATTTGCAAGAGCAGAGCAGAACTTACTGAAGAAGGCAATATTGATGGGAGAGGGTTAGTAGGAAGACAGTATAACTTAACATGAGACTCAATAAAGAAAGCCAGGTTTTGGCTTGCAAGATCTAAGCAGAGCTGCTAATGACAGGACTTTTTGGAAGTCAGTAACTCATATAGGCACCACACATCAGAAGTGACTCGACAGCATGTAACATCTTTGGCTTTTTTTAAAAAAATTAACAAACAACTGTATAGTGACAATGGTTGAGGTGGAATGGTTGAGACTATGGTAGGATATGCACCCAAGTTCTGCAACATTGAGTAAGAGTATCCCCAGTCACAAAGCAAAAGAACAGTAATGTCGCAGCTTTAAAAAGTGAGATTCTGAACATTTGTTCTCTTTTCTCTTTTAAACATCTTTTAAAGTATTTTTTTTACCGCCAGATACAGAATTCCTTTGCAAGCACAAAACCTTGTTTGGCCTGGAAAGAATTAAATATTCATTTGAGTCCTGATTGATAGGTTCAGAGATGTGGAGCTGGTATTGAATGTTGTGCTACCAGGAAAAAGGATGCCAAAACTTTATATAGGGAAAGGGCAACCGGGATCTTGGTGACACTGATGCCAGCAGTCAAAATGGTCTACACAAGATACCCTCTTATACTTACTAGCATGTTCTCTAGTTGAAATACAGCCTTAACAATTCATTTGTGTTTAGGTGAAAAGTGGTTAACTGATGAAAAAAGGAATCAGGCTTCTGGGGCTTTCCCCTTCTTGGTGTCTCTTTGTGAATCGTTATTTCTGGATCCTTGGAAATTTCCATTCACGTATGCACTCCATTTTTATGGTAACAGTTAAGGTTACTAAGTTGATCTTCAAATCATTGACCCTGTGGTCTTTACTGTACAGTGGACCCTCGACTTACAGACTTTTCGAGTTACAGACTTTCTCTGGCTGCAAAATTTAGATTCGACTTGCAGCCAGAGAATCGACTTACAGACCAGAAAAAAAACCAAAATGGAATAAAAATAGAATAAAAACCACTGGTTATGGGATTAATCGGTTTTCAGTGCATTGTAGGTCAATGGAGATTCGACTTACAGACTTTTCGACTTGCAGCCACCATTCCAATACGGATTAATTCCTTAAGTAGAGGGTCCACTGTAGTTGGGAAGAGTGAAGTAATTTTTCTTACTCACTTCTACATTTTTTGTCTAAAACCACGTAGGTGCAATGTAGGTTCTTAGCTGCTTATGGGCCATCATTTTCTCACTTCTTAACTTCTTATTCTTATGCCCTTCTGTTGAACTGAGGTTAGTGCTTGCTGAAAAACTGTTTTCTTGGAATTTGTTTACCAGCATGTCAGAATTTACTGACACATTGGCACTTCTAGCTCCTTTTGTTTCCGTGGTATCTGTGGAGATTCAGTCACCAGGTTGACAAAGGAATTAAAGAGGTAGAGGCCAGGGATCCATGGCAGTCCATTGGCAGTCACTCAGCTTACCAGAATCAACAGAAAGACAAGGGAATTAGGAGGATCAGCTCTCCACACACTTTGCAGAAAACAAGACATATTTCCAATTTGATGAAAACTGTTACTCGAGTTTATTAATAAAAATACAAAAATTTGTGAAAACCTGAGCACTCCCTTTCTTGTGAAATGAGGTCAGACAAAGTCAGAGAAAGGAGAAGAGGAAGCTAAAACCAAACTAGCAATCAAAAGAAGAACACTGAGGAAGGGAGGGAGGAAGGAAGAAAAAGAGAGCAAGAGAACAAAATCGGTGAAACAGGAATGATATAGCTGTAATTATCAATATGTTGAAGCTTCTAAATGAAGGTTTCAAATTTAAGGCAGTACATTTGCTTGTTTTTATTCTAGCTTTGAACAGGCTGTAGATTCTTTGATCTTGAAATGCCATGGCTGCCAGTATTGGTGAATTGATGGCAAGTCATTAACTTGTTTTCTTGTCCTCTCCTGTTCCTGAACAGATTCCAGAACCTTCTTTGGTCTCGAAAAGCCTTTGTGGATAGTGTCAAAGTCTACAACCAGAGCTACATCTACATGCCAGCCTTCTCCATGAAAGCAGGGACAGAACCCTCTCTTCGGGTTTACTACACCCTAGCGGATGTCGGTGCTAGGCAGACAGTGATCTTTGCCAACCCAAACTTCCTGCGTGACATTGGAAAGTTCTGGAAAAGCAAAGGGATTCATGGGAAGCGACTGTCAACCGGCCTCTTCTTGGTCAGCGCAGCCCTAGGTTTGTGTGAAGAAGTCACGATTTATGGCTTCTGGCCTTTTTCCGTGGACCTGCATGGAAAGTTCATCAGTCATCATTATTATGACAACGTCTTGCCAGATTCCGGATTCCATGCCATGCCGGAGGAATTCCTGCAGCTGTGGTTTCTTCACAAAAGAGGCGTGTTGCGGATGCAGCTGGAACATTGTGAGGACTCCATGTTTCACTCTGCTGTTTGAGGAAAGACCTTGGGAAAGGTCTGAAGAGAGGTGACCCCATTTCACGTTCCGCAGAATGAACAGACGGGAAGAACAAAGGCCCATATCCAATCTGTTAACGGATTTGCATGGACTGCTCCAGTAATAAAGGCACCATTGACAACTTGGAGGTGGATGGGAGAATGGAAGTCCTTATGCGCAGCATTCTGTGTGGTCCTTGGCGAAGGCTGTTCAGCGAAATGGCAAAACTCAGCCAGGCGTTGCCAAGGGTGTCATTCCAGGGCATTACAGGGTTGGGGTTCTAAAGGGCTTTCAGTGATCGTACTGAATATTCCATGTTGTTCAGATTTAAGACTGACATCCACGCAACTGGAAATTTATTTCTTTGGACTGTGTGTTTGTTCGTTCGTTTCCAAAGCTGGATCTTGTAAGGTGCCTCAAGTAACCATTCTTTTCTTTTATTATTATTATTTTTTCCCAAGAAGCATTGAAAAAATAGTCAAACTGTGCCAATTTTCTGTCCTTCAAAGGAAACAAAACCAAACAAGTAGCAGTGCTTGTAGTCAGAAATTGGGGAATGTGTTTTTTTAAAAAAAGAGATGTGAATGTTTTTTTAGCAAAATATTTATTTTTTACAAGAAAAAAAATAAGTTGCCCGTTTTGTTTCCATGTAGGTTGATTGAGGTAAAGAACAGTGACTGTTGGGGTCATCAAGCTTGCTCCTGGTCGTAAAACTGGCCCCACCCTCTCGTGCTTGTATTGAACTAACCACAGTTCTGAGCTGGTCTCACGATATCAAAATGACACGTCCTCGCTCGATCCTAAAACAAGATAGAGGATCAGTCCTGCGTTTTGTAGAGCTAACCTGAGCCAGTTTTGTGATGTTTTGGAAGGTTTGTTTCTGTTTCATCCTACATTTTTTTTTTACATTCCAGGGTACACACCGCAAAGGCCATGCATTGTACTTACAGTTGAACTTGGAAAGTTACTTTTTAAAACGAACTAGTTAAAGGTGCCATTCCAGGGTAGCCAAAAACGTAATTGCCACTAGAATCAAGGATCTTTCTTGCTTTCCGAAGTTACCGAAATACACACTGTTTAGTAGTTTTAAACTTCAGAATGATACTAACTGCTAACTTGTGATAGAAAACTCATGTAAGTAGTCAGACCACGTTCCCTGTAACTGTAGAATTAACTAAAACTATTTCGCTTACGCCACAAAAGAGGTTAGGTTAACTTTTATGGCCAGAATCCGATGACTTAGTTGTGCTGGTGTAAGTGTAGTGGTGGAAACAGCAACATTAAATTACTGCTAGTTAATGAATCACTATGTGTATCCTCAACTCCTGGCAGTTGCATCTGCTAACGTGCAATGAAGGGAACAAGAAACTAATGGCAACCCACTGCTGGAATGTACACCATCTAACTAACAGGATTCTGGCCATTGCCCTATAGTTAGAACTTAGATGTTCATAGTGATTGAAAAAAAGAGTTTAACTACAAGTAACTTGTTATTTATATTGGAACGAGTTACTTCCAAGCTCTGGTGAAAGCTGATACTCTTATTTTGGGGAAGGAGATATATGTCAGTGGTAGAGTGCATGTGGAGCTGTAGGTCAGTGGTAGAGAGCATGTTTTGCATGTGCATGGCTCCGTATTCTGTTCCTGGTATCTCCTGTTAAAAGGCTGGGAAAGACCTCTTTGTTTCAGTCCCTGAAAAGCATCTGCCAAGAAAATTAGGCTACACTGGGCTAGATGGATTAGTCCGTTGGCTTAATGTAAAACAGCTTCATCTCCCCAAACCTCCATTTATCATTGTAATTGTCCTTGGTCCAGGTCACCGCAGTCTGATTTTGAGCCATTTCTGCTGAAATCTAACATGATCCATTTGTCCTATCTCTCCCTCTGCCGAGAGCACAGGGATTATCCATTCATTTTAAACAAGAGGTCTGAACATAGTCAATTTGCTGAGATGCTCTAGGGCAAGAGTGACGATTTACTTGTGGTGATATTTGCAGCCTGGAGGGGCTCCCCTGTCCACTTTGAGGTGAAGTGTCTCCCTCACAAGACCACGGGCTGCCCTGTGAATTGCAGGAAAGAGCAGCTGGAACAGAGTTTGGGGAAAGAAGCTTGCCAGTAAGACCATGTGCAGTGTTTGCTTATGAGGCCTGGTTAAGGAGTTTTCAGCAGAGCTTGGGCAGGAAAAATTATTCAGCCAAGGACAAAGCAGTGCCAAGAGTTTTTCCCCACAATGACATAAGCATCAAACTAAAGAGAGAGAAAAATCTGCTGAAAATTGTTCTCCAGTTTCTCCTTGGATATTTGAAAAGTCCCCACATATTCTTTGGATGTTTAAATATTTGATGAATATTCTCTTACGGTGGTTACTCCTCCTAAATAAAAACAAATACATTTCCATCTTTTTTGTAACTGGCTGTTTTATTTATATGCAGATGTTTGCAGATTTAACCAATTAAACCTAACTGGGTTAATTGCTCTGATTTCTGGAGCTTTATTTGATTAATTGATTAAATCATGCAAGTTTGCTTATAAATAACCAATTCTCCCAAAAGTTGTTGTTTTATGGCACTAATGTGCCATCTTGGAAGTGCCATCTTGGAAGCAATGTTGCCTCCGATGTGTTTAAGGAAACTCCGACGTTTAGGGAAAATGAGTCTACTTGGAGGCAATCTAGCTTCAATTTTTATAAGTACTTATATTAATGAAATAATGAACATTCTATGTGTTTTTACAGTGTGTTGACCAGTTTATTCAGGGATGCCTTCTTAGTCAATTAAAAATTAGTTTAGTCTGACCTGTTAATTAAATATTGCACTTCAAAGTTTATTTGTGCTTGATATCCATTGAGATTTGTTTTTTTTATGTCTGAGAGTTTGCAGTAGTTGGCTGCTGGTAGGTTCAGAAAGTGAGTGTGTGTTTTTAGAGTGACCGGTATCCTGTTGTGTAGCTTTTTACTGTGCCAATGGGAGTTTTTACCACTGGCTGAGATAGATTGCAATGAATCGTCCCAGAAGGATTTTGACTCTTAATAGGAAATATAGAGGAGAATCCTGTTGGTTTCCCCCACATGTGTCTGCTGCAGGTGTCCTCCTTTCCTACAAGGAGGCATTCCTGATATCATCATGCATGCAGAAACCTTGTTGCTATAAGTAGTAGTGTGATGTTTAGCTTGCCCATGTGCAGATGGAGCAGCGCCGACAGGCAGGTAGCTCCACAGAGCAGTTATGATATGCATTTCACAGCAGGATACTGCTGGTTGGGTTTAAAATATCTGCAGTCACTTTTTTACCTCTAAGCTCCTTGTCATCTTTTTCCTAGTATCTGTCCAAAAGATGATGGACTTAACTCCTCCCATTTTTTGCCTCCAGAAAACATGTCCAAAGGTGCTTACAGTATGGATGTCTCACCGGCACTTTCTGTTTTTTTTCCTTTGACTTCTTGACATCATCACATGGCTATATCTAGAAATCTTGTGACGCCATCACAAAGCCATTTCAGAATGACGGCAAGAAGCCACATCCTCATTCTGAATCGGCTTTGTGATTGGTTTATAATATGACATCAAGATATCATAATGTGCATAGTCTGCGTAAGAACATGCAGTTAGAGGGGCATAGCTATGCTGGAAGGGCACATAAAAAGGGCTGTCAAAATCAGGTAAGCAGCATATAAATATAAAAAATAGATAACAATGTTGCAAGGTCTTTTAAATTTTTCCAGGTTTTTAAAAATGAAGTAAACACTTCGGGATTTTCACATTTGCTAGTGCATCCGGATTCTTCTTCTTCGTTGTACATATCGGAATCAACCCAGGAAGTGCTCCTGGTGTGGAAGGATCAACCAAAAGTGCCAGGAGATCCCCAAATGTGTTCACCATCCTTGCATTCTTTGGGGGGGGGTCCTTCCATGTCCCCCTGCATCCAGATGAGTTTCATCTTTGAGTAGGCATACTCGAGTACAGTGAAAATCCATCTTGACCTAATACTAAGTGAACCTGACTGATAGCCACACATAAGAAGGGTATAGAAATGGAGGCTGTAGACTAAGGATGTGGTCAACATTTGAAAAATTTTCCCGTTGTCAAAGAAACAAATGGTGTCTTGACACATTGAGGTATTCCAAATGGAAAATTGACGAATGCTGTTTAATTATTTACTCCTAAACAGAATGAAAAGCTCTGCTCCCTTTCCCCCCCCCCAAGGGTAGTGTTAGCAAAACAAAATCACACCCTGTTTTGTGCAAAATATGTCCTTGTGTGCAAAGTTTTTGTAGAAAATACTTTTTGCATAAAATGCAAAGTTTTGTGCAATCCCTCCATTTGTGCAATTTTTGTGAAAAAAAATCTTGAAATGCAAAATATGCACATAAATTATTGTAATCTTTCACAGTGGGGATTTAACTGTTGAAATTGCTCGCTATCACATGTCAGAAGAACGGCAGCAAAGATTTACATCCCACTTTCTTGCATGAAGAGACAAGCTTCCTTTAGTGAAGGGAATCATTTCGAGGACAGAAGACTCCTTTTGTTAAAAGAAATTTGTGGGAAAGGAATCTTATGATCTAATCCATAATTTCCACATACCCTTGATCTTTTCAGATTTTACTGGCCCAGGATGGAGAAAATGGGAGATGATGGGACATCATAGTTTTACGTCACAAATCAAGATGATGTCACAGTGCCACAGAACAGTAGAAATGATTTAAAATATGGAAGGGAAGTCATCATCAGATTTTTAAAGTGTTGTGTGAAACTGGTAGCCATTTTCTGTGGTGTAGATTATTCCATAATGCAGCACAGACTGGGACATGGATTATGTATTGGATAATGCCCCACAGTTAGCCAAAATCATTGCTTTTAGGAAGTTTTTGCCATCTTCCCTTTCCTTGAGAATCTGTATTTTTCATCGGAGTTTTCAATATTCTTTCTTTCTCAATTGCCACCCTTCTTTCTTGAATCTCCTGAGCCCAGTACATTCTTTAAAAAACCACTAACAAAATCGTTGAGGATTGCTCTTAAATATTACAAAGCAAGAGAAATATTAAAATTGTGAGTGGGAGGGAGAGAAAAATGTTAGAGGCGTACATAATGTCTCTACTCTCTTCGAAATCAACAAATTACATAAGAATTTGCCTTGAAGTGGTGCTGTTAGTGATGAAATTATTATTTCATTTTCTGTGCTGAATCAGTAATTGGATCTCTCTCGAACAGTGATTGCCAACTTCGGGTAATCCAGGGGTTCTTCGACTGCAATTTCCGGAAGCTTCCACCACTGGCAATGCTGTCCAGGGTTTCTGGGTTGGAAACTGCTGCTCTAGAACACCCATGGATCAAAGCCTTCGTCTTTTCCACTCTCTCTCCTAAAGGATGTAACAGTTATGGGTGTCTTTTGCAACCAGACAAGTTCTTGTTGCCTTGGGCTGGAACTCCAATTGTACAGTGGTGCCTCGCAAGACGATTTTAATTCATTCCACGAAAATCGTCATCTTGTGAAAAAAATCATCTTGCAAGGTTCTCTATGCATCGGTCTCAAAAAAAAAGTCTTGTGAAGCATTGGTCTAAAAAAATGTCTTGTGAAGCATCGGTCTTAAAAAACCATCTTGCGAAGCACGGTCATGGAAAAAAAGTCTTGCGAGGCACCATAGTGATCACAAAAAACAATCGTCCTGCAGGTTTTTCGTCCCGCGAGGCAATCGTCTAGCGAGGCACCACTGTAATTGGCCATTTGGTTGACTGGCCAAGTTCCCATTGACTTCAAAGGCCTAGTCCAACTGGGCCTGGAAAGCTGATTTCAGTCATCCCCACTAGTAGCAGAGCTGGCCTAGAATCAACCCATTATGGAAATTTTGATGACCACTTTCTTGACCAAAGGAGGAAGAGTTAATGGAGGTACATCCAGGGGTACTGTAGCAAAATCAGGACTAAATGAAATTACAGTTCTGTTATACTTCTGGCCTACAACTATTGTGTTCCTGCTTTCATACTTCAAGTTTCCATGCTCACTGTTACACACAGGTTGAGTTTCTAGTTTTGCAGCCATGCCCATTCAATTCGGTGTGAAAAAAGTGCATTTATTAATACACTCAACTCATGCTTCTCATAACATCAAGGCACTCTGTACCTTCAGGAAAAGAAACTGAAATTCAAAGAATCCTGGAGCAAAGCCAGAGATTATATGTGTTTGTACGGGTCTTAACATACAGCTCCCTCCCATAGAAATTAATGGGACAGCCACTGCAAACATGACTCCATACTTGCATCAGAAATTCTGTTCCTCCAAGGAACTGTACCAGACTGTAGCCTAAATTTAAATTTTTTATTTTTATTATTATTATTATTAACTTTTACTGAGCCAACTTGCTTTTAGTGTAAGGGTCTTTTTTTCTGAGTCAATTTCATAATGTTTGGATGTGCCTGACCTTTATTAAATGTGAACTTATTCAATGGGCCTTGTAAAAAAAACTTCCCAAAAGGTTGCATTACATTAATATTAATAATATAGTATTTCTTTTTTTATTGCTTGTCCTTTTTTCTACTGACAACACTTTTATGATATGAATGATGAGTGCCTCCATCTAACAGATGGGGAAGCAGTAAGATCAATTGATTAAGATTGTTCCAGAAGTCCAGGACCGTGCATAGATTTGCATCACTACTCCAGAATCAGGCCAAATACAACTCTTCCTAGTGTAGGCAGAATTGTGATACAGTAGGACCCCCGCATCTGTAGAATCAGTATCCGCTGATTCACTTATCCACAGTCTGAAAATATGAAAAATATTTTCTTAAAATTCCTAGAAAATATATATATATATATATTTCTAAAGATGAAGTTAACAGAACTGGCCACTAGAGGAAGCCAGAGACCATGCTATGTACAGTGGTGCCCCACATAGCGACGTTAATCCATTCTGGATTAATCGTCGCTATCCGGAAACATCGCAATGCGGGGGGGGGAAATCCTATAGAAACGCATTAAACTTTGTTTAATGTGTTCCTATGGGGTGAAAACTCACCGTTATGCAAAGTTCCTCCATAGCGCAGCCATTTTCGCCGCGTCGGTAAGCGAAATTGCGCGAAAATGGTTGCGGTGACCCTTTTGGGCACCCAGCGGCCATTTTGGAACTGCCGATCAGCTGTTCCGCAAACATCGCGAAATGCTTACCGATCATTGCAATGCGATGTTTAGGCTATTAAAACATTGCAATGCGATCGCATTAGCGATAAAAAATAGATCGCTATGCAGATTCGTCGTTAAACGATGCGCTCGTTATGCGAGTCACCACTGTATAGGGCTTGTTATTAAAATGGCCTTCACCATAATCTGCATTTTCCAGCATCTGTCGGAGGAGGGCTTAGAACCAGTCCCCCATAGATACGAGGGTCCTACGGTATAAGCTGAATCAGTAGATGTTGCAAATGGAACAGAAAATCTTATGAGTGATTTAAATGTGAATTATCCGATAAAATAAAGGATTTAATTTTTTTAAAATATACAGAAGAGCAAGATGTTGCAGGAAATTTCATTGCTGTCTCTTCTCTGGAGATGGCGCATAAGGAATTTCAGAAACAAAAATGGAGGCTGTGCTGATTTGATTTGAATTCTTGGCTGTCAGCATTAATAATTAGAAGTTACTCTGAGATATCTCCCTGGCTAGATTTCCCCCATAGGTATTAATTACTTTTTTTAGCTAAAGTATTAACTAATTAAGTGTTAGAGAATCCTACTGAACCTTTAATAAACTTGGGAACGTGGACTGAATCTGCTTTGTCTGCCCTCAGGATCACGTATTGTAGCATCAGTTTTGCATAATCCCACATTGCTAGTGGATTGATTCTGACCGCCAGATTTCCCCTGCGGATATACCCTGTGCAGTCCTGGTGGCTAGAGGATATGGGGGAAGTTATTGGGGGGGGGGGAACCCACTTTCCCAAACTCCTAAGAACTGTGAGGAATCAACTGTGTTAGAATTGGCCCTGATAGAAATAAATGGATAAACATTATAAAAAGTGCCAAAGGATGACACAATATGAGAGAAAAAGTCAGAGTACAAAGGCTGCTGAATATAGCATGTGAATGACTAATGTATAAAATTGCATGCAATTATAATGTTATTGCATTCAAGTTGTGAGTGTTGTTCTCTGGACTTTATGACGGTAACAAAGGAGAGGGCAAGCTTAGAAAATGTGAACCTCTTTTCCTATCATTCTGTTTTCATTAAATGCCTGTCCATCTTCCTTCTTACTTCCATCCACAAAAATATCACAGACAGATGGGATTTCCTTGCCAAAATCTGGGTTTCTGTGCAGTTATAGGTAAAGGTAAAGGTTCCCCTTGACAATTTTTGTCCAGTCGTGTTCGACTCTAGGGGGCAGTGCTCATCCCCGTTTCCAAGCCGCAGAGCCAGCAGTTGTCCGAAGACAATCTTCCATGGTCACGTGGCCAGTGCAACTTAGGCACGGAACGCTGTTACCTTCCCACCGAGGTGGTACCTATTTATCTACTCTCATTTGCATGCTTTCGAACTGCTAGGTTGGCAGGAGCTGGGACAAAGCGCCGGGAGCTCACTCCATCGTGTGGATTCAATCTTACGACTGCTGGTCTTTTGACCTTGTAACACAGAGGCTTCTGCGGTATAACCCGCAGCGCCAACACATCCCTCAATTTGACATTTGTATGCAGTTATGGCTGCATACAAATGTCATTTCTGTTGGCTGCTCTTAGAATTTCTCGGACGGCTTATCCCAGCAGGAACTTGCCTCCTGTTTAAGCTCAAGGGGGGAGGTAGGAAACCTTCAGCCCTTCACTTCCGCATGAGCAAACGCCTTGAGAAAGTTATTTTTTGGACTCCAGCACCAAGAATCCCCCAGACAGCCAGACCAATAGGGGTTTCTGGAAGCCGTTGTCCAAAAAACTAGCTCTTCCATGCTCTACCAGCATTGTATCTTATGGTTTATCAAGCAGGCTATGATTTACAGCAGTTGTTCCCAACCTTAAGTAACCCAGGTGTCCTTGGAGTGCAATTCCCAGAAGCCCTGGTCAGCACAGGTAGTGCTGAAAGCTTCTGGGAATTGCAGTTCAGGAACACCTGGGTTAACCAAAGTGGGGAACCACTGTCTTACGGGGGGGGGGCTGATCCCTGGAAGGGCCATATGTTCCCCTCCATCCAAATTTTGGTGTGTCGTTGTCGGGGTGGCTGCTCCTGAAACGCCTTCAAATGTCACTTGAAAGAGGAATCCTAAATTTGCTACAGTGTTATATGAAATTTTAACAATGCCTCTGTTACACACACTCTTTTGAGCATCTTCATTACACCGTTACGGCACTCTGACCCAGCTTTAAGTAGCATGGCTCCCTCCCAATGATTCCTGGAGTCTGAAGTTCAAATGTAATTCCCCTAAAGATAGTTTCTTGTCATTTTGATGGCAACTCCCAGAAATACTGGCCAGCACAGCAAGTGGGGAAAGCTTTTGGAAGTTTTAGTCCAAGAACATCCATGGGACCCAAGGTTGGGAACCACTGCCGTACGCCATCATGGTGGGAGTTCCACTGGTAAACCATGTTCCTCCAAATCCACTGCAGCTCCATAGCAAAATATTACAATTTCTCAACAGTTTTTTTTTTACAGAAACTGTATTTCAGGAAGGTTAGATGCTCCAGACTTTACCAAACATGCAGAAGCCAGAGGGGGGCAAACTGAGAACTCTCAGGAGCCACAGATAATGGGGATTATCTGTGGGAATGAATGAGCCTTCCAGACAGCTTAGAACAGCAATGGCGAACCTATGGCATGCGTGCCGCAGCTGGCACACAGAGCCTTTTCTGTGGGCACACGAGCCATACATCGTCATCGAGAAATACTTACCCGTCCTCTGATCCTGGATTTTGTCACTCCCCTCCGCTGGTGCAGTGGTCCAGCAGAGGGGTGCAATGGTGACCATTACTGGTCTAGCCCAATGGGGGATTGGAGGACTGGTGAGTATTTGTTAACACCACCCATGGCAGGGACGTGGCGGCGCTGTGGGCTAAAACGCAGAAGCCTGTGCTGCAGGGTCAGAAGACCAGCAGTCGTAAGATCGAATCCATGCGACGGAGTGAGCTCCCATCACTTGTCCCAGCACCCGCCAACCTAGCGGTTCGAAAGCATGCATATGCGAGTAGATAAATAGGTACCACCTCGGTGGGAAGGTAACAGCGTTCCGTGTCTAAGTCGTACTGGCCATGTGACCACGGAAGATTGTCTTCGGACAAAACGCTGGCTCTATGGCTTGGAAACAGGGATGAGCACCACCCCCTAGAGTCAAACACGACTGGACAAAAATTGTCAAGGGGAACCTTTACCTTTACCTTTTTACCACCCATGGGGGGGAGGCGAAACACAAGCATTTAACCCTTGCAGTGCAGGAGCAGTTGTGTTTTTTTCTAAACTTAAAACCTGAGTATTTGGGTTTTAATTGCAGTGTTCAGACTTTGAAATAATGACCTGATTTTGTGTTGCAGTTTGGGTACTCGGGCTCAAAAACGTTCACTGGCTTAGAACATCAGATCTGCTTCGATTTGGATTCCTGCATTGAAACCCGCTCATATAAACAAACATACACACATCCCAAGGTGATAATGACAATAACATAAACTAGGGGAACTAAAAATTAAACAATCAAACCATTAAATAGGGGAAAGATTCTGAAAAGCCTGCCCAAAGAGCAATGTTTAAGCATTAGGAGGGTGGTGGACAGATTCACCTCCACCTGTAATGTATTCCATAACAAGGTGGCCAGCATTGAGAAGGCCCAGTTCTTAGAGGACTCAAGACACTCCCTTGGGGTAGCCACCCGCAGTACCAGAGATTGGAAGGTGTGGGTGAGATGTGTGCCAGATCTGAGAGAGACGTGCTCGGACAGGTACCAAGACCAATGAAACCTCTGGTTCGACATAATGTGGGCTTAAACGTCTAAAGGACTCCGGACAGTCAGTAGTCGGAATTTCTGAATCTTGGTGTTTAAAACATCGGGAGAGCTAGAAGCTGTAAAACACTGCATTAAAAAAAATAACCCACAATTTGTGATTTGCAAAAACCTTGGAGAACAAGAACATCTGATAAAAGCACAGAATTCGCCAACATTTATGAGACAATTTAACTCAGAAGTTCACATGACCCTGTCAAAAATCTGCAGAAGGCTGAGACGCATGAATGTGAAAGGTAGGGTTAAGGTTTTGTGAGACTGCAGGCAAAGGAAGGGCAGTAAAAAGCTGATCCACTTGCTTGCAAATAATCACAGCACATAATTGCCTCCATTGTGCTTTTTACTCCAGAAGGAACTAACAGCCTTCAATCTGGATTGTGGCTGTTGTATTGGGGAGGGAGGGGAGAGAGAACACTTAAATCCCATTTATGTCCATAGGCCTACATTAGCAAATCCAGGATGAAAATAAAACGGGAGAGAGTTTTACCCAAATTGTGTTCTCCCCAATTATTTATTATTTACAGCTTTTTAATGCCGCCCCTCAAATAAATAAAGAAATCTGGATTGTGGATGAAAGTAGCTAACATAAAATCATGATACCAAACATTTAAAAATAATATTAATAAAGAAAGCATCAAAATGTAAAAAAACAATCAACATAAAATTTGTGCAATTCCTACACAAAGAGAGTTTGACGCAGTTACTTTTTAAGACCTCTCAAATCTTCTAGCTAGCAGCAGGAATTTTCAGACCAAGGTCATCCTGGTTCAAGAGCACCCATTTTGACCCACACAGTTGTGATCCCTGAAAATATGGTGTGTATTCTGAGCCATTGAAATACATTAAGAAGATATAATATCCAAGGATGTTGGAAATTCTTTGATCCAAGTCTTGAGCCTGAGTCCCTATTAAAAGCAAGCTTTTTCCTCCCAGAAAAAAAATGGAGGGGTGCGTAGGTTCTGAGTCACCAGCCGAGTCTGAATATTTGTGGTTGTTTATTTTGAAGTCTTCAGTTGCTTGATATCCGTTCTGCCTTTGAGAGACAGGGTAGTTTTGAAGCCTGCAGTCCTCTTCCACTCAATATTTATCTTCTCATGTATAATGTATGTAGCTGGATGTAATGTCAAGCTGACGTGAATTCTTGAAGGGATACCGTCCGTGATTCAGCAGCGCTTTTGGCACGCAACAATAGCTCTCCTGCTTCTTTTGGCGAATAACACAAAATAAATTGTTTGGGAGGTTCGGGCATCTCCTGGCCTCATGGGCCTTTTTTCAGTCCCACCTCTGAGATTTCCCACAGCGTTTTTCTTTCATGGAAGAGGGCTATGAGCCCCCCCCTTCCTCCATCCAGACCGCCAGCGGTTTCACCAACTAGGCTATTCCCCAGTTGACAATCCCTCCCTGGAACTCTTCTTCAACCCCAGACTGCAATTTAGCAGACGTCAAGAACAAAAGGAATATTTGAGGAAAGAATTCTGAACAGGACAAAAGGATCTTGTAATTTTTTCCCCTTTTCATGCAGGACTTTTGCTGTCATTTCTGGGTTTGTGCCACCTGACAGACATGTCTGTGGGGCTCTATGGTTAGGTAAAGGTAAAGGTAATCTACTCGCATTTGCATGCTTTCGAACTGCTAGGTTGGCAGGAGCTGGGACAAGCGATGGGCGCTCACTCCGTCACGTGGATTCGATCTTATGACTGCTTGGTCTTCTGACCCTGCAGCACAGGCTTCTGCGGTTTAGCCCACAGCGCCACCACGTCCCTGTTGCTTGCCCCTAAAACATGGTTTGAGTTTCACCATTAAAATGTGCATATCAATAGAGCCTTAATTCTCCATTTTGTTCAGCAGAGTATAAAAGTGCTTGACATGAGCCCACCAGCAGATGATTTAAACTGTCACAGATATTTGAGTTTACAAGTATTTTCCCATCCTTTCCATGAAATGTTCCTTCTTTCCATTCATTTCTACATAGGGTACCATTCACTTTTAACAATCACCTTTCCTTAGTTGAAATAATGTGTATTTTGTTTGTTTGTTTGTTTAAACTTAGACCCCCGCTCATTTAGTGGACAAGCTACTACTCTGGGCAGCTTCCCCAAAAATGACATGAATATACAAACAGAACTATATAAAAACCAACCCCTCATTAAACAAAGAGCTTAGAGTGTCTTGAGCCAGGTAAAAAGGTGCTGTCGCTCGTGTTATTCATGATATTTTGGAGGCATATTGACATTAGCCAAAGTGTTCCTTTGGCTATTTGGGGGACTACAAAACCCCATCATCCCTCATCATTGACTCCACTCATGAGGGCTGATGGAATTGGCAGCTCAACATCATCCAGAAGGCCATATGTTCCTTATCCCCATCATAAACTATTCATATCCGATTTGTTATGCACAGTTTCTAATGGTCAAAGGAGACTAATAGATCTATGTTTTATAGTTTTATTGCGGGATCTCATTTTTTTGCCTAATGCACAACAACTAGAAAAGGCAGATTCACTGGTTTGTTTAATTCAGAAATGCTTGAAATGTATAATTTATGGTATTTATGATTGTTTCTTGCTAACCATCCAACCAATAAAGAACTCTGTTTTCAGAAACTGAAGCCTTATTTCGCAAGGGAATGTTTGGAGGATGGATGAATAATAGTCTTTTCTCTATTAGTTTTTTCCAAGTAGCCCTTGATGATTTCATTGTCAGCCTACTGCCTGGCCCCGGCCACAATGTCACGAGGCCCACTTACAGTTGCCAAGTCAACGTTTTCCTTTTCCTTGATTGATGTCACAGGAGACGGGCCCTAATAATAATCATATGCTACTAAGTCAATTCCAAGTTATGGTGACTCTCTTCAGGTTTTCCAGAGAGAGAAGTTTCACAGATGGTTTGCGATTCCCTTCTTCCTGGGGTGCCCTGGGACGGTGCAGCCTGCCCAAGGCCACACAGGCTGGCTCTTCTCCTGAGAGGCATCAAACTCCCAACTTCTGGCTCTGCAGCCAGATGCATAAACCACTGAGCTATCCAGCCAGCTATCTTACCATTATCCTCAACTACACTGTAGCACTGGGCTACACTGTAGTATTGTTGTACTTGGTTCCATTTGGTCCTGAGTACCAACATTTCTAGTTCTGTTCTATCTCTTCCTCCTTCTCCCTTCAGGCATTTTAAATGGGACCTATTTGGAGACCCACGTAGCTTTACCCTTGTTGGTTGTTGTGGTTTTTTCGGGCTCTTTGGCCGTGTTCTGAAGGTTGTTCTTCCTAATGTTTCGCCAGTCTTTGTGGCCGGCATCTTCACAGGACAGCACTCTGTGCTCTGGTGTAGTTTGCTTGGGAGTGGCGTATTTATGGCTGTGAGATAGGCTTTTGTCCTTTTCAGGAGATGGGTGATTAGTGTGAAAAGGACAAAAGCCTGTCTCACAGCCATAAATACGCCACTCTCAAGCAAACTACACCGGAGCACAGAGTGCTGTCCTCTGAAGATGCCGGCCACAGAGACTGGCGAAATGTCAGGAAGAACAGCCTTCAGAACACGGCCAAAGAGCCTGAAAACCCCACAACAAACAATAGATCTGGACCATGAAAGCATTCGCGAATACATTTACCCTTGTTCTTTCAACGCTGTTATGGGTATAACAACACTGGGTATAACAACACTACAGTGCCTTGAAGGCACTCTCCATTCTCTCTGCCACAACTTTGTAGCCTAGAGGCATTTACAGTGGACTTGATCTACTTTGGTATTGTTATGCTCATGTTTACAAACCTATATGCTGGCAGGTGGGACTCACATCTCTTTCTTAATGAAATAAGACCTGGGATTTTGTTTAAAGAGAAATGCCTGCCTGTGCAGACACACACAGTCTGGATTTTCAAATTGTCTTTCATGTGGCATCACCCACACCTCTCCAAAAGGCAGATAATGACTATAAAATTAATTTGGCATTCCCTTTCCAGCAGAGCTGTAACTAGAAATGTTGGTACTGGGGACCAAATGGAACCAAGTTCCACCCGTTCTTTCTTGAGACATCGGTACAGCCGCTCCACCAAGAAGGTGGGACAGAAGATCACAGAAGAAGGAGAAAGTAACTGTTTTCACATAAAAAGAAAGTATGAACAAGACTGGGAAGCTTTGCTGTATACAGTAGAACTGCCATATCCATGGGATCAGTACTTGTGGTTTCACTTATCCGCTAGTGGAGGAAAAACAAAAAACCAGAATTACACATTCCCAATATGTAATACCAGAACTAACCACTAGATGGAACCAGAGACTATGCTATATGTTGTTTAGTCATTTAGTCGTGTCCAACTCTTCGTGACCCCATGGACCAGAGCACGCCAGGCCCTCCTGTCTTCCACTGCCTTCCGGAGTTGGGTCAAAATGTTATATACAGGTAGCTTAATGGAAATGCACTGGTGGCCTGATGTCTCTGACAGAAGCATGAAATGGAGAAACCATTTTTGAGGGAGGGCAGTTTTTGTGGAAGGTGTGGGTGGGATGTGTGCCAGATTTGAGAGTGAAGTGTTCTGATAGCTACCAAGACCAATGAAACCTTTGGTTTGACATAATGTGGGCTTAAACATCTAAAAGACTCTGCACAGTCAGTAGTCGGAATTTTGAATCTTGGTGTTTAAAACATCGGGAGAGTTAGAAACTGTAAAATGCTGCATTAAAAAAACCCCCACAATTTGTGATTTTTGAAAACCTTGGAGAATGTAAACATCTGATAAAAGCACAGAATATGCCAACATTTATGAGACAGTTTAACTCGGAAGTTCACATGACCCTGTCAAAAATCTGCAGAAGGCTGAGACACATAAATGTGAAAGGTAGGCCTAAGGTTTTGTGAGACTGCAGGCAAAGGAAGGGCAGACTCCTGGTAAGCAGCCGATCCACTTGCTTGCATATCATGACAGCACATAATTTCCTGCTTTGTGCTATTTACTCGGAAGGAAGCAACAGGCTTCAGTCTGGAGTGTGGCTGTAGTATGGGGGAGGGAGGGGAGTTGTTGTTGTTTAGTCATGTTCGACTCTTCGTGGCTCCATGGACCAGAGCACGCCAGGCCCTCCTGTCTTCCACTGCCTCCTGGAGTTGAGTCAAATTCATGCTGGTCGCTTCGATGACACTGTCCATCCATCTCATCCTCTGTCGTCCCCTTCTCCTCTTGCCTTCACATTTTCCCAACATGAGGGTCTTTTCTAGGGAATCTTCTCATGAGATGGCCAAAGTATTGGAGCCTCAGCTTCAGGATCTGTCCTTCCAGTGAGCATTCAGGGTTGATTTCCTTGAGAACGGATAGGTTTGTTCTCCTTGCAGTCCAGGGGACTCTCAAGAGTCTTCTCCAGCACCACACCGCAATTACAGGTGCTGTAATGTTAGGAAAATACAGCAGGATTGCGCTATCCACAGATTGTTTCCAAGCCCCCTGCGGATGCCGAAAATAGCGAATAAGTGAAGCACTCCCTGTTTCTTTGATGTCCGTGCATGGTTGAGAGGGGGCCCTGGCCCAGTCTTGCCAAAGGTCAAGGTTTCCTGTCCTGTTCACAATGGAGACTTCCTTGAAACCAGCAACTGCCACCTCCACAAGACGATAGCTTGAACCCGTTGGGATTGAACTCATGAGAAGAGGTTTAACTGCATTACTGCAATTTAACAACTGCCAGGGGGAATTTTAAAAAAAACATATGCTCTGCACCTATAGCGCCACAAGTTTTAAAGTTGTTATTATATTTTTTTTACTACTGCCATGAAAAGTAAAGTATTTGGAATTAGAAATGTGTTTGTGATCAATGGAATCTTATATTGCCTGGTGGCATTATGTGTTAGCGTGGGTCCAACTCCAGAGGCTTGATAAGAGCACTCTGGTAGGGAAAAACAAACCTTGGAGCCCAAGATAACAAGTTACACAGAGTCTCTTATCTGGTAGCTTCAAATCCTCCCCTTAATAAGCAGAGCAAAGACGCGGACATATAAGAAAATATACAAGGAGAGAGTTCTCATAAGACTTATATTAGACTTGGTCAGACATATATACCTGGCAATATATACATAGGCATAGATATCTCAGAGCAACATGACATTCACAGAAGTAATGGCCACCAGACTCACAAATGAGTGGCAAAGTGCTGCTCTCACTCTCTTGCTTAAATAGTGAGAGCAGCCTATCACTGCACACATAGCAGCTCAACGTGGTTGACAAGTATTACCTAAGCTTGTCCCATCTGTATTCTATCAGTCATCCACTGACTTGACGTTACAGGCATGACGTTGCATTCTTTACTACAATATTACATTTAACCCTTCGTTCACTTAAAGGAACAAATCCTGACATTATGATGCACACATGGGGTGGCCCTCTTAAAAACGCTGAAGAACTCGTCCTGAAATCACGATAAGTGCCTTTCAAAGGGGCAACTGTGTTATTCTGCTGCAGCAAAACACGAAAGAATGTTGTTGTATTTTCAGGACTAACATTTATAATAGCAGGAGTTTTGTGAATTAAATCCACTTCATCAGACACACAGAGCACACTTATGTGTAGATTAATGTTACCAGTGGAATGGGAGCAGGCGGGCAATGCAATGAATCCCCTCAGGTTTTTTGTCCAAACTTTAAAGGAGCTAAAGCAAGATGTTGAGCCTCTTGGGTGGACAGAGTCTCACCTCTTGAACAGGTTCTATAAAGTTTGTATGTTAATCCAAATAGGAATTGTAACTTATAGTGCTGGCTTTTTTAAAAAAAATGGCCTGTTTTAAAATGCAAGGCTTTACATAAACATTTTGGATCCCTCCAGGCTGCACAGTCATTGCCATTTATAAAACGAACCTGAAAGCAGCCCCATTTTTAGCAGCAAAAGAACTGGGCAAAATTCATGCATTTGTTTCATATTCTGGAAGCTGAATTAGAGTGAAATGCCACTGTATATTTCCTTTGGCTTTCCTCTGAACTCCAGATGAACTCAAGTGTCTATTTTCTGCTAGTGCTGTGCTATTTATTTATTTATTTATTTATTTATTTACTTCCTTCCTTATTTATTTATTTTCGTAAGCCTGCAACTCCTCTTTTTATTCCAAACCCATTGTTCCTGGAGGCTTTCCAGAAGAGAAGAGTGAGCACGTTGCTAGGAACTCACAGAGAGGAAATTAGCAAGCAGCAACTCCTGGGTCTGCCTTCGGCCGATCATTTATCTTCCTTCAAGAAATATGTACAAAATGAGAACGCTCAAATGGGCAGCACCTTTATTAAGATCAACTGCAAATTCACAAATGATGCAGTCTTTCTGTCAGAACTCGTTGTTAGCCCAGAAGCTACAAGGGAGGAGAAAAAGGACTGAAGTCCCCTCAAAATTTGGCCAGGGGAAAAGCACTCCTCTAATTGAATCTGGCATTTCTTGCTTTCCATGCAGGTACCGTATCTGCTTATTATAGGTTCCCTTGGCAGTGCAAAATATTTGTTAGTTATTTCATTTCATTTCATTTTATTTTATTTTATGTTCCATCCCATTAATATTGTTGTTGTTGTTTACTCGTTAAGTCGTGCCCGACTCTTTGTGACCCCATGGACCAGAGCAGGTCAGGCCCTCCTGTCTTCCATTGCCTCCTGGAGTTGGGTCAAATTCATGTTAGTCGCTTCAGTGAACCTGTCCAGCCATCTCATCCTCTGTTGTCCCCTTCTCCTCCTGCCTTCACACTTTCTCAACATCAAGGTCTTTTCCAGGGAGTCTTCTCTTCTCATGAGATGGCCAACGTATTGGAGCCTCCACTTCACAATCTGTCCTTCCAGTGAGCACTAAATGTTCCCAAGTCTCTATGTCCATGATTTCCCTCTCTCCATGATCTCTTCCCCACCCCCTGGTGTCTTGACGAGCCATCTTTGCCCAAGCACATCCTTGTGCTGAACCCGTGGGTCCTGCCACGAGTTGATGATGGTTGGAGAAGGGTTCCCTAGCCTTTAAAGCCCCCTCACACACAAAAATTAGAATCCCTCCTCTTCCAGTACTGCTCAGCCTGAGATTTGCCTCCCTGCCTAGAAACCTGGAGGCAGAGGAATTCCCCGAAACTACAAGCGGCAACCTCAAACATGTCAACTTTGGGTGCCCTACAAACGTCCACTGGGAAGATTCCATGGGAACGTCCCTCTACATCTGTATCGAGCCTCATATGAAACACAGGCTTCTTGGGCGTGAGTGGTTTGTCTCTATAGATATTTCTACACTGATGTTCCATTGGAGTGTGAAAAACAGAGCTGGAGCACAACCAAGCTACAAGCAGGGTCAAATACTGGGCCACTTTTTTTCATTAGCATGAGGATGACGACATACCCTCTCCTCCAGCTTTCACATTCCCTCTGAATGTGGCTGTGATCCTCCCTGAGGAGTAGAAGGGGCTTTCGTAACAATAACAAGACAAAGCAAAAAAATCTAAATGCACAGTTACAAGATGGGGGGATACTTGGCTCAGTAACACTATGAGTGAGCAGGACCTTGGAATTGATGTAGATCAGGGGTGTCCAACCTTTCACCTTCCCTGGACCATATTAGAAGATGAAAATTTGGTTTGGGCCACATGGGGGGGCAGCCCTAGCCAGCCTCCGCAGCCCCGCTCCAAGCGCGCTTACTGGCAGACAGCAGAGGCTGCCAGCTTCGACTCCGGTGGCTTTATGGGGCCAGGAGGGGGTCCACCTATTGACAGGGATGGCACAATACAGTCACGCAGTCCCCCTGTCCGCTCCCCTCCCACTCCTTCCTTCCTTCCCTCTCTCCCCCTCTACTGTTTTGACATGCCCCGGCCACATTCTGGCCGCAAGCGCTGGCAGTGTAACTTAAAACTTTGGAATTTCTTTAAAAATAAAAAATTGCACTGGGCCGCATTACGAGCTGACCTGGGCCGCATGCAGCCCTCGCGCTGCAGGTTGGACAAGCCTGGTGTAGATCATGACCAGATGATGAGCCAACAGTGTGATGTAGCTGCAGAAAAGGCAGATGCAATTTAAGGATGAACAGAAGTATAGTCTCCTGATCCTACAAGGAACTAGTCCCCCTCTATTGCTTATACCTCATCTAGAGTACTCTAGAGTACTCTTGTCCAGTTCTGGACACCACACTTTAAGAAGGATGCTAACAAACTGGAGCAAGTTCAGAGGAGGGTAACATGGATGATCAGGGGACTGGAAACTAAGCCCTATGAGGACAGGCTGAAAGAACTGGGCATGTTTAGCCTTTGAAAAGAAAACTGAGGGGAGATCTGATAGCATGTTTGAAATACCTGAAAGGTAGTCATAAAAAGGAGGGGCAGGATCTGTTTTGGATCGTCCCAGAGTACAGGACACGTCATAATGGGCTCAAGTTATAAGAAGCCAGATTTAGGCTGAAAATATAACTGTTAGAGCAAGGGAACCAATTACCTCAGGAGGTGCTGAGCGCTCCAACACTGGAGGCATTTGAACTCAATTAGTCTATGATTTTATGACTCTGTATTCTGTTGCAGTCTGACGCTGTCGTAATGCACAGTATTCTGAGACAGCTCGATCTTGTATGAGCAACCCGACCCAAGGGGGTTTCCATCATTCCTGATCACTCAGGTTAAACAACGCATTACCATCTGATCTAAGAGGTTATTTCATATTTAACGACCTGCCGGTCAGCGAATTTTCAGTAGCTGGGCTTCTTGGAGAAAAGCACTCCTCTAATTGAATCTGGCATTTCTTGCTTTCCATTCAGGTGCCGTATCTACTTATTATGGGTTCCCTTGGCAGCGCAAAATAGCAGGATGCCACGATTTTTAAGAAATAAAGATGCAAACAAAAAGCCCGGCAGCAAGTCTTCGCAGTTGAACAGTATCTAAAAAGCCAGGGTAAAATAAACGTCAGTACCACTGGATAAAAGGCATCTTCTAAAAAAGAGTTGTTTTCTCTAAGTGTTGCTGCACATGGTAATTAGCCTATTCAGAATATAAATGAAGCACAGCCTGCAAGGCTCGGATGTGTTATCAACCGAAACTTTATTTCCCAAGATTTTTTCCCCTTTGGCTTGCAGCGAGAAACAAAATTTTGCACATGCGTGCTAAATGTTCAGGATGCTTTGTAGGTAATGAGTCCGAGCTGTTTGTTGAAACTCATTGGTTGCTGGGAAACTACAGGATCAAGTCACCCATTGGTTGATGAATTGTCTTTTTTTGCATTGATTGCTTCTGGATTGCAATTGTGTTTTGTTTTGTGTTTTGTATTCTCAAAGGCTTTCAAGGCTGGGATCTGATGGTTGTTGTGGGTTTTTCGGGCTCTTTGGCCGTGTCCTGAAAGTTGTTCTTCCTGATGTTTCGCCAGTCTCTGTGGCCGGCATCATCAGAGGACTGGAGTCGGAACTCTGTCCATGCTCCGTTGCTGTTTGTTGGATAGTTGAGTATTTATAGCTGTGGGAACAGCTTTTGTCCTTTTCAGGAGATAGAGTGATCCGTGTGTTTTGGTTGTGGATGTATTGTTGTGATAAGGGGGAGAGATTATCTGTCATTGTGGTTGATGGGCGTCTTTAGCTGGTCTCTTTTGTGCGATGATCCCTGGTCCTTGTGGCTGGGTAGAGTTCGTTGACCTTCTGCAGGCTGTATTTTCTGCAGGTTTTTTTTTTCTTCCCTCGCTTGAGATCTAACCTCTATTTTCTGGTATGGAGCCACCCCAACTTTTTTGTTCCAAGAGGGATGAGACAACAAAGGATCCACACTCCTCAATATTCCACAAATGCAAGTAGACCAGACTGACAGAAGAAAGAACCGGCATGTGTCACCTTGAGAAAAGAAGACTGAGGGGAGATGCGATAACACTTTTCAAATACTTGAAAGATAATCATACAGAGCAGGGACTGGATCAGCCGCCTAGAGTGGTACATCGGTCCAGATAGGCAGGGTATAAATCAAATAAATAAATAAATAAAATAAAAATAAATCAGTTCTCGATCAACCCAGAGCACAAGATACATAATAATGGGATGAAGCTATACGAAGCCAGATTTAGGCTGAAAATGTCATAACTGTTAGAGCAGTATGACAATGGAACCAATTACCTCAGGAGGTGGTGAGCACCCCAGTGTTCGAGGCATTCCAACTCAATTAGTCTATGATTTTATGATTCTGTAATAGGCTCAATTAACAAGAAGCCAGCTTTTGGTTAAAAATCAAGTGGGGGGAACTGTTAGAGCAGCACAACAATGGAAGCCATGACCTTGGGAGGTGGTGAGTGCTCCAACGCTGAAGGCATTTAAGAGAAAATGGGGCAACCCTCTGTCAGATTTGCTTTAATTTGGATTCCCTGCCTTGAGCAGGGGGTTGGACTCAATGGTCTTATAGGCCCCTTCCAACTCAATTGCTCTATGATTCTATGAATGTTATTTCAGCAATGGTGAGAGGATAGCACCCTCCATTGTACCTGAAGGCAGCCAACCAGGATCGAGGGTACAGGGCAAACATACAAAGCTCTGTCTTCCAGTAGCTCATTCTTGCTCCCTGCCTCACTCTACCTGATGGTGGGGCTGGACCTCTTTCCAGGAATGTTGTTTTAGGAAGAGACCAAATGAATGCTACCATTTGTGGCTGGGCTGGAGTGATTGTGAAAATGTTCCTCAGCCCACAACCCCTAATAACTTTGGAGAGAAAAAAAAAACACAAGCTTTTCTGACTTGGAAGAAACTTAGAAATACTGAGTTCCTTTGGAACTGAGCAGAGTGCAGTTTGACTATAGTCAGGTCTCACCGATTGCCCAAGGATCTAACCAAGCAGTCCACTCTAGACAGGGGATTTCTACAAGGAGGACATGATGTTGAAAAAATGCTCATCTCGTTGGCACGGGGTAGCCTTAGGCCCAGCTACCAGCTGGTAAATCTCAGCCTGTCATGCACTATTTCAGAATGCAGAAAAAGAACCACATGGTGGCTTCTCCATTTAAAAATAAACCCTGCACATAGAGAGCTATTGTGTAATCTAGATGAATCCCAGCCCAGCCTTTTCCCTAGCATTCTAGCTTTCTAAATGCAGCGTATTATATTTTTATTTCCCTTTCCCATTTACCTCTTATTTTTCCTTTTCCTCCTCCTCCTCCTCCTCCTCCTCCTCCTCCTCCTATTATTATTATTATTATTATTATTATTATTATTATTATTATTATTATTATTATTATTATTATTATTATTATTATTGTTGTTGTTGTTGTTGTTGTTGTTGTTGTTGTTGTTGTTGTTGTTGTTGTTGTTGCTGTTGCTGTTGCTGTTGCTGTTGCTGTTGCTACTACTACTACTACTACTACTACTACCACCACCACCACCACCACTACCACTGCTGCTGCTGCTTCTACTACTACTACTACTACTACTGATTATGCTTGGGAATATTACTTATATGGCCTAGTGTTGCACAGTAGGACCCTTCCATATCTACGAGAACAGTATCTACTGATTCATTTATCCACAGTCTGAAAATATTAAAAGAAAAATCGTAGAAATATAGATTTTTAAAGATGAAACTACCAGAACTGGCGTCTAGTGGGAGCCAGAGACCATGCTATGTATAACATTGGTGGCATTGTCGGTTAAACCACAGAAATCTCTGTGCTGCAAGGTCAGACGACCAGCCATCATAAGATTGAATCCACGCGACGGAGGGAGCTCCCGTCGCTTGTCCCAGCTCCTGCCAACCTAGCCGTTCGAAAACATGTAAAAATGTGAGTAGATAAATAGGTACCACCATGGTGGAAAGGTAACAGCATTCTGTGTATAGTCATGCTGGCCACATGACCATGGAAACTCTCTATGGACAAACGCTGGCTCTACGGCTTGAAAATGGGGATGAGCACCGCGCCCTAGAGTCAGACATGACTGGACTAAATGTCAAGGGGAACCTTTACCTTTACCTAGAGAAATATATTTCCATGATGTCAGTACAAGAACTGGCCACTAGAGGAAGCTGGAGACAATGCTATGTATAGCATTCACTGTTAAAATAGCATTCACTATAATCCATATTTTTCAAAATTCGCAGGGAGGGCTTGGAACCCTACTGTATTTGCAGTAGCACAGTGGAACAACCCACTTGTGTCGTTCTTCATAAAGTGTGGCTTCTTGTGCAAGATGGAACTGAATATCTCCTTGCAAAACCTTCAACTGAACAGGTACAGTGGGGTCTTGACTTAAGAACGTCTTGAGTTAAGAACATTTTGACTTAAGAACCACTCTCATAGGAAAATATTGACTTGACTTACATACTTAGATTTGAGTTAAGAACTGAAAAAAAACCACGTGGGAGGCAGGGAAAGTGCAAAATGTGAACTTTCAGTTAACTGTTGGCCAGTGAAAAGGGTGCCTGTCTGCTTCCTCACTCCTCCCAGCATTTAGAGAGTGGATTGGGAGACAGTCTTCGGCCTGCCTGGTACTGTACTGCCTGGACTGTATTTTCCCTGCCTTCCCTGAACCTTTCTTGACCTAAGAAAAAAAGAAACAAAATATCTCCCTCTAGTGGTCGAAGACGGAATAGCAGCTTCCCATTAGTTTCTATGGACGGAAAAGAGCAGATACGGATCAAATGGTTCTCAATGCATTCCTATGGGAAATGCAGATTTGACCTGAGAACTTTTTGACTTGAGAACCGCCTTCCAATACGGATTAAGTTCTCAAGTCAAGACCCCACTGTAGCTGTTGTGTATGTGAAGTGGCTACAGTGGATCCTGATCTTAGACCACAACTCCCAGATTCTGCCAGCCATGACCCATCCTGGCCTGGGGATTTGGATCTTTATATTCCATAAAAGGAACTTCCCATGCATTTTTATTATTATAGTTAGAATTCCTGCTGCTCTACATTCAGGGGAAAAGCACTTTAGCCCCAGAGGTGACAAATCTTACTACTGTTCCCCTGAGAGAAATAATTGCTTTTTGTTCTCCATAAATCACTGGCTTTGTTTTTTTTAAAAAAAAAAAAAACTCTCCTGCTTCTCTCGCTGGTCTGCAGCTCAGTGGAAATGTGCTTTTCCTCTCCTGTAAATGATGTCCATGCTTTAGATTAGTTTTTATTCACTAATTTATTTCTCAAACTTCTGCACTCCCCTTTTTCCCTTAGATAAAGCCAAGTGCACAAACGGAGAACAGCACTTAACATCCCAGGCTGATCGGATTCAGCACCAAGGAGAGCGGCTAATTGCATCTGTTTTATTCATGATTCTGCAGTTAATAACACAACAGAACATTTGTCATCCTTTGTGTTGGTGTCATATCCTCACCCAGCATTGGCTTTCTCACCCCTCATCATTTCCAGCTGGTTTCTTGGATGAACCGTTATTCTCTTCTCCAAATAGCCTCTGGCAGTACACAATGGCAAGGTGTGTCATGAGATGATCAATGTATTATCATGAGGATTAATAGACACGTCATAGCTAGACTGGACAGCTCAGTGGTTTGGGTATCTGGCTGCGGAGCCAGAGGATGGGAGTTCGATTCCCCCACTGTGCATTTCTGGAAGAGTCAACTTGTGTGGCCTTGGGCAAGCTACATGGTTCCATGATGCCCTCAGAAGAAGGGAATGAGCCCTCTCTACCTAGGAAACCCTGAAAAGAGTCACCATCAATCAGAAAAACTGGAGAATGTGCCTCCTGGAAAATAGAGCCAGTGTAGCCTTGGACAGGTTGCGCAGTCCCAGGGCGCCCCCAGAAGAAGGAAATGGTAAACCACGTAGAATCATAGAATCATATAAAAGTGAAGTTGGAAGGGCCCTACAAGGCCATCAAGTCCAACCCACAGTTCAATGCAGGAATACAATCAAAGCATGTCTGCCAGGTGATTATCTAAGTTTTTCTTGAATGTATTCTCGAAGGCTTTCACGGACAGGATCCAATGGTTGTTGTAGGTTTTCTGGGCTGTTTGGCCATGTTCTTAAGGTTTTCTTGAATGCCTCCAGTGTCGGACCACTCACCAGCTCCTGAGGTAATCGATTCCACTGTCGTACAGTTAGGAATTTTTTTCTTGATATTCAACTGAAATCTGGCTTCATTTAACTTGAGCCCATTGTTGTGTGTCCTGCACTTTGGGATGATCGAGAACAGATCTTGCCCCTCCTTTGTATGACAGCCTTTCAAATATTTGACTGGGGGATTCTGGGTGTGTAATTCAGAACACTGAAAAGCCCTGGAAGGAAGTTTGTGGAAAGGGGCTTGTTCAATCTGCCAATTTCTAATCTGATCTTGAAGAAAAGCAAATTTAACAAGCTATGCAGTCATCTTAGGCTGGGTTTAGAGTCTTTAGCCTCGGCCTCCTGAGGGCAATCCTAGTGTATACTGCTCTGCCTAAGCGTCACCAGATGGAGTGTGCATCACTGAAGAATCATCAAGATAGGAACTCTTAGCACATTTCTGGGTGTGATAGTGCAAGCCTAGTTCGTTCTGTCACCTAAAGGTGCACTCAAAACTATGCCAGCATGCACATTTAGAAGAGCTGTAATGTGTGCCTGAACAGGAAAAAGTGATGGTAAACAATACATCTCGAGCACATTTTACAATCTGTTGTGTCAGATCCCTTTGTAGTCAATGGGAATGTGCCAAGCGTTCCATCTGCACTGCCAGTCCAAAAGGAAGCACATTTCCTGGAAGCAAAGCAGTGTGGAAGCAATGATGAGTCACTTGCACAATTTCAGGATGAAGAGGTAAGATCTTCTCTGTGGCCAGTGTCCTTAGTCCTCTTGTGTTGGAGGAGCTGCACATCAGGATATGGCCTGGTGTGTGGATCAAGGTATAATCTGTGGCACTTATTTATTTATTTAACTTATATGCCGCCCACACTACCCAAAGGTCTCTTCGGTGTGATTTTTGATGCTTTGATGTCCACCATGAGCTGGACCAAAGAAGGCTGAACGCTGAAGAATTGATGCTCTAGAATTGTGGTTCTAGATGAGACTCTTGAGAGTCTCCCTGGACTGCAAGGAGAACAAACCTATCCATCTTGCAGGAAATCAACCCCGAGTGCTCACTGGAAGGACAGATCCTGAAGCTGAGGCTCCAATCCTTTGGCCATCTCATGAGAAGAGAAGACTCCCTGGAAAAGACCCTGATGTTGGGAAAGTGTGAGGGCAAGAGGAGAAGGGGACGACAGAGAATGAGATGGTTGGACAGTGTCATTGAAGCGACCAACATGAATTTGACCAAACTCCGGGAGGCAGTGGAGGACAAGGAGGGCCTGGGGTGCTCTGGTCCATGGGTTCACGAAGAGTCGGACACGGCTCAATGACTAAACAACAATGAAATTCTACAAGCATTAATTCATATAGATCAAGAGTTGGGAGGCAGAAATAAGAAGAAAAAGGAAAAAAACATTATGGTCCTTATACAGAATCCAAAAAAACAAGGTGGAGTGATACCTTTCTTAGACCACTTCTGAAAATCACAAATTTCGGCTACCTTTTGACTCTTTATCAGGCTCGGCACTGCAGAGAAAAAAAGCCAAAATCATGGCCTGAATCAAATATGGACTTTTAATATCACCCAAGTGAGAATGCACCCCCAAGCCAGTAGGTAATACAGCAGGAACCCCCCCCCCCATTTGCAGGAACAGTATCTGCTGATTCACTTATCCGCGGCCTGAAACGACTAAATAAAAATCCCAGAAATACAGTATATGTTGATGAGTATATCCGGGGTATATTTACCAGAATTTGCCAATAGTGGTAACCACAGACCATGTAAATTTTAGGGGTTTAATACTTCTGCATTTTTCAGCATCTGTGGGAGGCTTGGAACCGATCCGTTGAAGATATCGCGGTCCTACTGTATTGTTAATTTGGATGCAATTGACTTAACTAGCGTGTCGAAGTGAATTTTATCCCAACTTCTCTGATACGAAGTTGGCCCTATTTCCGTGTGCTTCTATCCACACTGAAAATGAAACAGTGTGTCTCAATATATGGCTGAATTGACTGGTCGTGCTTTTGGGGGAAGACCCGGTGTTAGTCTGTGCAAGCATTTCAGACAAGACAAAACAAAAACAAGAGACAAATAGGTTGTGACACATTAAAGACTAAATGTTATTCTTTAAAAGGGACGTGGTGGCACTGCGGGCTAAACCGCAGAAGCCTGTGCTGCAGGGTCAGAAGACCAAGCAGTTGTAAGATCGAATCCACACAACGGAGTGAGCACCCGTTGCTTGTCCCAGCTCCTGCCAACCTAGCAGTGCAAAAGCATGCAAATGCGAGTAGATAAATAGGGACCACCTCGGTGGGAAGGTAACAGCGTTCCGTGTCTAAATCGCACTGGCCATGTGACCACGGAAGATTGTCTTCAGACAAAACGCTGGCTCTATGGCTTGGAAATGGGGATGAGCACCGCCCCCTAGAGTCGAACACGACTGAACAAAAATGGTCAAGGGGAATCTTTACCTTTACCTTTACCTTAATAGCGCTTTTATGGATTGCCCACTTCCTCAGACATAAGAGTGAGATTATACAACTGTTGTATTCCTACAGGGCCTTCATGATTAGATCGGAATACAGATAATGGACAAAGAAAGAAAGACAGGCATGTGGTCTTTATATGAAAGGAAAGGCAGGCATCCTTTTCTTAGACCACTAGGTTGTGCACCAATATATTGTGGATAATACAGGGGGAGAAAAATCCCCCAAATCATAGCAGATGTCTCTGCCAGGCCTGTTTCTTAAGAGTATAGTAGGACTGCTGTATCCGTGGGATCTTTACGCACCGTTTCACTTATCTACTGCCTGAAAAATATTAAATATCATCCCCCTGAAATATGTGTTTCCAAGAGGCATTAGCATAACTGGCCACTAGAGGGAACCCTCCATGAGGGATGGGCTTTGAACTGATCCCATATCTTGGGTGTAAAAAGTAATTTGGGGGGGAGGACAACTCCTGCAAGCTGTTGTAATGTTCGAAAATGCTGTTTAGACCTCAGAAGGGGGACGTTCCCAAACAAATAAACCAGCACACGCCAGTGTCACCAACTCAAAGACCAGCTCTTTTAATACTGGCACACCGGGCTGTGGGGAGACTTGGAATTGTAGTCCACAATAATAACTCCTCTAAATGGGAGAAGAATTAACATTTGCTCCTTTATACAGCGTTCTGTGTCTAAGTTGCACTGGCCACGTGACCACGGAAACTGTCTTCGGACAAACGCTGGCTCTACGGCTTGGAAACAGGAATGAGCACCGCGCCCTCAAGTCGGACACGACTGGACTAAATGTCAAGGGGAACCTTTACCTTACCTTTATACTAGTTTCAAAAGCCCCTCCCCCATTAAGCATTGTTTCCTTCTCCCACTACTAACAAAGATGAACTGTTTATTTCAAGTGTCACACCGTCCAATAATGTCGAAGTAGAAGCCATTTTCTGAGGTAATAGAATTGTCTGTCTGGAATGGAAAAAGCACTCACAAAAATATATATAAGTTTTCTGCCCTTTCATCTTGATCGGTGGTTAAACATAGGGTTTTGCTAAGAAATTGCACATCAGCCAATGTTTTTCTGACAACTTTGTTTTTAATAACCTCTTATCTCTCCCTCCCCCTTTCCCCATTTATGGGCAATGAGTTAATGTACAAATTACCAAGAGGGGCAAAGCTCGTTATAGGGAGTTACCGATCAATACCATTCATGATAGTTCTGTTGAACAATGTCTGGGCTCTTGAGACCGGCAAACAATTGAACTACATGAAAAAGGTGAGCCATAATTCCTTAAATCACCACCAATTTGTTTCCCAAAGACAACTATAAACACATTTGCAGGAACAGTTTGTTTAATAAAATTGAGAGGGAACAGAGAAAAATATATTTCTCCAAGGGATATTGCAAAGCTTCCAACTTAGATGTGTGTAGATCTGCCTAAGATATTTTGCTGCCTGAGATAAAGGATAACATAGTGTCCCATTTTTCTCCTTAGAGACAGGGATAGGATTGAAGGTGGATGTTTACTGCCTACTGCAGATGGGAGATCCTCAAGAGTGATCATGTTACTTTTCTTGTTATTAAACCATGCTGAATGCAGTAGGATCACCTTATCCACGGGATCAGTATCCACTGATTCACTTATCCAAGGTCTGAAAATATTAAAAGTATTAAAAGAAAAATCCCCCAAGTACAGTGGTGCCTCGCATAACGAGCGCACCGTTTAACGATGAATCCGCATAGCGATGCGGATTTTGCGATCACTAATGCGATCGCATGCCGATGTTTTATCGCATTGGATGGGGAAACAGCTGTTTGGCGGTTCCAAAATGGCCACCGGAACACCCAAAATGGCCACTGGAACACCCAAAATGGCCACCGGAACACCCAAAATGGCCACCAGAACATGGGGAAACATCGCAGAACGGTGAGTTTTGGGCCCATTTGGAACGCATTAAATGATGTTTAATG